>NW_026889751.1:15277500-15787500 GCF_033153115.1 Saccostrea echinata | reverse complement strand
TTTAATTTCTGAAAAATGTCTATGTAATGTAAATATGCAAAAAAGTGACAAGCTCCTAGAAACATTTTTTACCTAAATAATGAAGCTGCATATTTTTAGCTCTTCTGAGCCAAAGGCTCAAAGAGCTAATGCTGTGGCCATTTGTGCAGTGTGCGTAAACTTTTTAGAATATGGGCCATTACTCAAGAACCCCTTGGCCAATTATTGTCAAATTTGTCACAGGGTATCCTTGGCCCAAGGGCTCCTTTATACTGAAACTAGGGTTGTGACCCTTAAACAAGGGGAGATAATTAGGAAAATAGAAACAAAAGTACTGGTTGCTAAAAAAATCTTCTTCTCAAGAACCACTGGGCAGATTATCACCAAACTTACACAAAAGGATGAGGATATGTTGTACCGGTAGATTTAAAATTGTTCAAGGCATCACCCTGGGAGAAAGGGCATGGTCTCAAGGTCACTTCCAAGGTTGAAAGTCCAAACAATATTTTCTTTACATAATTTACCCTCAATATCTTGAACCCTCGGATATCTTCACGTTTTTTGGAGTCTCATGGAGTTTGAGATAACGAGGCTTGACTGTTTTATATTTTCTGTTTTTTGGTTATAGAAAAGTCCTGGAGACCTGTGGATTTACTTTGCTATATCTGTAATTCATTATATTGTATAACAAATTGGTTAAATTGTATATAGGAAATTCACAATGTACATGTTTTCCTTCTTATTACTACAAAATATTCTGATCAAAGTATGAAATATAAATTCTTCATGGTGATCGAACTGTCTTATAATAAAGTTGACTTTTAAATGCTTAAGAAAAATATGTCATTTTGATACTTCAAATTTTAGAAAGATGTAAATTTTGCTATTTTTTACCTCTGTGGAACACAAAATCAACTTACTATATCTGTTATATAAAAGTTCATTTTAATCCTATTTTTACAAGGAATTGTTAAGAAAATTTTTGGAGACCCTAAACAGACTTTGCAAACTTGTAAATTCACTGTATCGGTGTTAGCACATACTGAGTTTTTCTGTTCCATATCTCTCAAATATAGGCTAAAGCCGCTAAATCTATAGATGAGGTGTTGTTATGGTATATCTGGAAATTGAAAACCATAGACCAGAGTTCCCTTGCAGTGAAAACACCAGTGTATTTCTGTCATCGTTATGATAAAACTAATTAAAGTTAACATCCCTTTGTTTTCTACATTGCAGGTCTTACTATGGTGCAAAAATTTTACTATGGCACAGGCATAAAATTGAATTATTTTTATGGCAGGACTGCAACATTAAAGCAACTCTGTTGATGCATATCTTGGACAAAGTGAAGGCTTAGGGATCATCAAACTAAATGTCAGTTGATGTTTCCTTGGGTCTCCAGTCTGACAATAAAAAGTAGGTCACAGTGACCTACTCTGAATTTTATGGCCATTCAAATCATTAAACCTTGTTAGTTGATGCATCTCAGGACCTCGGGGTGTGTGAAATTATTAAGAAGGTCAATGTGATGTGTGCATTTGAAATAAGGTCACAGTGATTTGAACCTCAGAATATGTTGACTTAAAATTACCGGTAGGTCACAGTGACACACTATTTTATCATTACGGTATTCATTATCAAATCATTATATCTTTAATACTTTGAGGCCTATGACCATCAAACCTTTCAGTGGATGCATCTTGGTGCATTACAACCCTTTCATTTCAGAAGTAGGTCACATTAACACTGTTGTGCTCAGGATAGGATAACTGGTAGAACATGTCAGTTTTAGCTCACTTCGACAAAGTCAAGATGAGCTTATGCTATACCCCCGGCGTCGGCATTAGCGTCGGCATCCCGGTTAAAGTTTTAGGAGCAAATCCCATTCCCAAGTAAATATAAGCCCTACCTGGACCAAACTTGCATGTATGATGCATCTAGGGATGGACACTACCACACTTGCTTCAGACGCTGGATCTGACCTAGATTTTCCAGATGAATGACCAGGTTAAAGTTTTTGGAGCAGGTCCATTCCCAAGTAACTATAAGCCCTACCTGGACCAAACTTGCATGTATGATGCATCTAGGGATGGACACTATCACACTTGCTTCGGATGCTGGCTCTGACCTAGATTTTCCAGATGAATGACCATGTTAAAGTTTTTGGAGCAGGTCCATTCCCAAGTAACTATAAGCCCTACCTGGACCAAACTTGCATGTATGATGCATCTAAGGATGGACACTTCCACACTTGCTTCGGATGCTGGATCTGACCTAGATTTTGCAGATGAATGACCAGGTTAAAGTTTTTGGAGCAGGTCCATTCCGAAGTAACTATAAGCCCTACCTGGACCAAACTTGCATGTATGATGCATCTAGGGATGGACACTACCACACTTGCTTTGGATGCTGGATCTGACCTAGATTTTGCAGATGAATGACCAGGTTAAAGTTTTTGGAGCAGGTCTATTCTCAAGTAATTATAAGCCCTACCTGGACCAAACTTGCATGGATAATACATCTAAGGATGGACACTTCCACACTTGCTTTGGATGCTGGATCTGACCTAGATTTTCCAGATGAATGACCAGGTTAAAGTTTTTGGAGCAGGTCCATTCCCAAGTAACTATAAGCCCCACCTGGACCAAACTTGCATGTATGATGCATCTAGGGATGGACACTTCCACACTTGCTTTGGGTGCTGGATCTAACCTAGATTTTCCACATTAGTGAATTTTAGCCATTTTTTAACCAAATTAGCATGGATGATGTTTCTAGGGATGGATACTTCCTGACTTGCTTTGGATTTTGAATCTGACCTACATTTTCCAGATGAGTGACCAGAGTAATTTTTTTGGAAAAGCTTTATAATGTTGTGGCCTGTTATGATTAAACTTGCATAGATGGGGCATCTAAGGATGAAAACTTCCAGACTTGCTTTGGATGTTGGAACTGACCACAATTTTCTTGATTACTAAACAGGTTAAAAGTTTATTGAGCAGGTCTATTTCCAAGTAACTATGAGTCCTACTTAAACCAAACTTGCATGTATATTGATCTTGGGATGTACCCTATTTAGGACAAAAAAATATTATGTGAAATTTGCCTTACTTATAGATAACATTCGTCGAGGTGAGCTTCGTAATCTTTGATTACCTATGTTTGAACATTCTTGTTCTGTTTTAATCGGACAGGTGGAACTACAAGTGCATTGACATGCTGGCTGTTGTACAAGATGGCAAAGTAGGAACAAGCTTTAAAATCTTCCTGATTGAGATCAGAAAAGATGACTCTGAGGACTTCTATTATGTGGATGAAATTTATGTTGGAAGGAACCCAACCAACTTAGATGAAGGTAATCTTGTGAGATTGTAGCCCCTCTTTGAATGTGAGTTAAATTTAGCCAATGATTTTTATGCCCCGCCATGAAAATAGTCGCGGCATATAGAGTTTGTCATGTCCGTCCTCCGTCCTTCCGTTTGTCCTGTCCCACTTTGCATTTAGCTCAGTTCAAAGCTTAGTTTAAAAAAAACTATTCCAGATATTTTTTATGAAACTTCCTATGCTGATAGATATTGATGAGAGCTATTCAACTGCATCAGCAATTTTTGACCTTGACCTTTTCTTTGAACGTGACCTCACTTTTCCTTTATTTGTGCTTAGCTCAGTTTTAAAAGAAACAATTCAAGATATTTTTATCAAACTTCATATGGTGATACATACTGATGAGAGCTATCAACTGCTTCAACTTTTTTTGACCTTGACCTTTCCTTTGATGTTGACCTCACTTTTCTTAAATTAGTGTTTAGCTCAGTTTTAAAGAAACAATTCAAGATATTTTTATCAAACTTCATATGCTGATACATACTGATGAGAGCTATCAACTGCTTCAACATTTTTTGACCTTGACCTTTCCATTGACCTTGACCTCATTTTTTTTAAAATTAGTGTTTAGCTCAGTTTAAAAAAAAACATTCAGGATTGTGTTCTCAAACTTCATATGCTGATTCGTACTGATGTTAGCTATTCAGCTGTATCAACTTTTTATTTACCTTTCCTTTGACCTTGACCGCACTTTTCTTAAATTAGTGTTTAGCTAGTTTTAAATAAACCAATCAAGAAATATTGATCAAACCTAATATGCTGATACGTATTAGTGAAAGCTATTCAACTGTATCAAAAACTGTTGTCACCAAAAATATAGGTAAGATTAATAAAGCAATTCTACAGTATATTTTATGAGCCAATTTCAAACAAAATTTCAGAAAACATTAACTTAATGAGGTTAAGACCAGCTATGCCAGGTGGTGGAATGATCAGTCATGTGAATGTGATCAGGTCTGACAAAAATGACACTGCAGAGTACCAAGTGGAGTTTATACCTTATGCCTGTGCTTATAACTTCTCTTTATTAGCTGCAGTACCTGGACAGGTAAAAAATGAAGATTTTAATTAGGTGGTAGTCACAGCAGGTGTATATATTTATATATAAGACAAAGCTGCTGAGGCTATCACAGATTTTTACGTGCCTGTCTAAGACAGGATGTATTATATTATGTGGTACATGTATTCATGTTGTCTATCTGTCCATCTGTTAGTCTTTTTCTTTCCCAGCTCATTAATTTTTTAAAATACTTGATGTATCATGAGGACTAGACTCATCAAACTAACATGTATAATCAGCTGGTGCATCTTAAAAGAAGGTGTGTTGTACATTGAAAATAGGTCACTGTGACCTTGAAATTAAGATAATGCTGCCAAATATGACAAAACCATGTCTGGCTCAAAATTGAAAAAAAACTTATTCAGCTGATAATAGTAATGCATCTTAGGTAGATGGTGTGTCACACCCCATGTTAGGGTCACTATGATTTTTTTCATAACAAGTAGTTCTTTTGTTTCAATCAATAACGACAGGAATATATATAAATGTAATGTAATATAGATCTATATATTATATAAAGTCTTTGAGTACATTACACAACAGATGGAGTAATTCCATTTGTCACATGGGAGTAATGATCTAAACCATGGAATTTCGAGAGTTCAGTTGGATGCAAAGTAATGATCTAAACCATGGATTTTAAGAGTTTAGCTGGATGCAAAGGGCATTTTCAGAAGTACCAATTTGCATTTGTCAAGTTTAAATAATGAATTTAATGTAAGAAGATTTCCACATTAATCATAATTCACTATAGAAAAATGGGCCTCTGACAATAGTTACTGGAACTCATCCTTTGTAATATTTCACGTCATGGAAACTCTTCATTTCTGAGACAGATTTCCAGTGGAACAATCCTGAGCATCTCTCGGGTGTCGGCAGCTTCACCCCCAGTATCCGGCAACTTCTCTGTGACTTTCCAGAATAAAACCCTTGATGGTATGTAAAAAAAAAATGTCAATTTAGACATTTCAAATTTAATCCTTTTGAATTTAAGGCCTACCAATTAGTGGATTAATACTGTTTCTCTCAGGTGAGGGGGGGGGGGGGGGGGGTTGTATGATTGCACATCTCATCTTACTTTCCTTTTTGTCCTTCATTGTTATACTTTATATCATATGTTGTTTTCTAGCTAATTTCATATAGACTTGATTTCAAAATAAATGGTCTTAGAAGACAGTATTAAAGTCTATGGGAGTCTATAAAAACATATACATAGTGCCAGATATGAGAGTTTTTGAAATGACTTCAGGTATTCCATTCACTATTGATGGGACAAGGCTTGCAGCTTTCTTACAATCAGGCATACCAGAGATGGGAAATCTTTACACGTACAAACATGGTGGCTGTGCAGCATTTGACTTAAATATTGGGTTCCACTCTAGAGGAGGAGACCAGGAAACCATACAGGTAACCACAAAAAAACAAACAAACAAACAAAAGCTTGAAGGACAACTATACTCATACGTTTCCTGTAGTTAAGGGCAGACGACACGTTCCTCGAATATCTGTTTTAGATCTCTTCATAATATATTAAAAATTATTCATAATTATCATTATCTTGTGATTTTCAAAGTTTTTTCAAAATGTCTGGAAAAAAAGATACACCAAAAATGTTGATATTGACAATTCAAAAGATAGCAAAAAGGATTATATAGGAAACTCCATCCTCTGGTATCTTGCACAAATGCCTGGTAAGGTACCTCAATTTTTTTGTGAGAAAACTTGTTGAAGTAGCAATACTTCAATGACTTGGGAAAAACTAAATATTATTGAGGAACCTTAAGGTACATGTACATTTTATCACAAAGAAGTGACTGAATTGTTATTTTAGAAAGAATAATCAGTTACAGCAAAAGAATTTATTTTTTGTGCTGTCCAGTATTTGTAGGAAATTTGAGAGTTACTCTACCTGTCATTTTTAGCTCACCTGAGCTGAAAGCTTTTCTGATCACCCATTGTCCAGCATCTGTCCCTTCATCTGTCCATCCTTCTGTCCATTTATTTGTAAACTTTTCACATTTCGGACTTCTTCTCAAAAATAGTTGTGCCAATTTTAACCTTAGTTGGCACAAGGCATCCTTGGATAAAGAGGATTTTAAATTATTCAAATAAAGAGCCTATTCCAAGGGGAGATAATCAAGAAAAGGCAAAATTGTGTTGGGGTCATTAAAAAATCTTCTCAAGAACCACTGGGTCAGAAGAGATGAAACTTGTGTGAAAGCTTCATGAGGTAGTATAGATTTTAAATTGTTTAAATCATGGCCCTAGGGGATTGGGTGGGGCAACATTAGGGGATCAAAGTTTTACATTGAAATAAATAGGAAAAAATCTTTGAAAATCTTCTTATCAAGAACCACTGGAGAAGGAAAGCTGAAACTTATGTGGAAGCCTCCTGAGCTAGTGTAGAGTCTAAATTGTTCAAATCATGGCCCTCAGGAGTTAGGTGGGACCACTATAGGGGATCAAAGTTTAACATTGAAAAATGCAGGAAAATTAAAATACTTTAAAAATCTTCTCAAGAAACACTGGGCTAGAATAGATGAAACTTGAAAGCTTCCTGAGGTAATGCAGATTCTAAGGCCCCAGGCGGCTGGGTGGGGCCACAATATGGGATGAAAGTTGCAGGAAAAATTCTTTAAAATCTTCTCAAGAATCACTGGGCCAGAAGAGATGAAACTTAAATGCAACAGGAAGCTTCATGAGGTACTATTGATTCTAAATTATGCACATCATGGCCACCAAAGTAGGGTGGGTTCACAATAGAAGATCAAATTTTTATGTTGAAATATATAGAAAAGAATTCTTAAAAATCTTCTCAAGAACCATAAGACCAGAAGAGATAAAACAAAAGCTTCCTGAAGTAGTGGACATTCAAAATTGTTCAGTTCATGGCCCCCTGGGGTAGGGTGGGGCCACAATAGATCGAAGTTTTACATTGAAATATATAGAAAAAATCTTTAAAAATCTTTTTCTCAAGAATCACCGGTCCAGAAGAAATGAAACTTATATGAAAGCTTCCTGAGGTGTGTAAATTTTTTAATAAATAAATCATGGCCCCTGGGGGAATCAAAATTTTTCATGGGACGATATAAGAGATAAACTTTGAAAATCTTCTCCCGAACTAAATTGCACCATTCATATGCAAACATTTCAAAGTTGAGTGGATTCATTTTTTTTCAAATTATGTACTATGGGTTAGAGTTAGCTAAAATAGGGATTAAATTTCAAATAATGCATGTATACAGAAAAAGAATCTGCTCCTCCATTATTGCAAGGCCATGAAAGTGATAACGATGTTGATGTATCCCCATGTTGCGTGAATTCATAGACCTTTAGAGTTAGACTGGGGCTATAATATGGGGTTTCAATTTTTCATGGGAATATAAAAATCTTATTGGAAACCTGATGAAGAACAGCAGGGCTAAAGTTACTCAGGTGAGCATTGTGGCCTATGGGCCTCTTGTTATTTGTTTAGGTCACCAGTTATGCAGAAGGTGAAAATGTGACTGCAATCGTCAACACAGTTACAGATGGAAATGTATGGATGAACCCCATACCTGGAGACATGCTTGCAACATTGGAAAAGAAACCTTCTGTCATGGCATACATTAATGATATCCCAACAAAATGTTCAGGAAACTGCTCATGGGAGTGGTCAGAATTGGTCACACCCATCATTGTCTCAGTGACCCCAAACACAGGTAAGTACTCACCTGTGACCTATATTGTAAGCAAATATTTATGATGTACATGTGTCTGTCAAAAAGGATTTTTTACTATAATGTGTGTTAATGCTTTTAGATAACTTAATGATTATCAATACAGAAATCAGTGGTATTCATGTTCAATGGACAATTATATCTATGAATAATAAATGTCACTGTTATGCATATTTAGAAAATCATACTCACATGTGAAAAATTTTATGAGATTGCAATATTAAATCATGTATAAATTTATGAATAAATTTTTTGCATCTACTTTGAATTTGTTTTGATAAATTTGGACTTTTGTATCAGAGAAAAAAATGTCTTGCAAGTTTTACAATATGCCTCAAATACATACAGGCATTCACTTCCAGGCTTCCCGACATCCACACTAATTACAATAAATGGCACAGGATTCCACGGCAACCACAGTCTTAACTCTGTCATGATCGGGGGAGTACCATGTGTGACTGTAACATCTAACAGTACAGAAATCGTATGTAGGGTGGGGGATGGACCCACAGGAACATATCCTGTGATGGTCAATGTAGCAGGGCTGGGCAAGGCTGAAAATACAAATAACAGTGTCACATTCAGTTATCAATTCAGCATCCAATCAATGGTACCAACTTCTGTCTCACTGGGGGGTAAGTGCATGTCTTTCATTTGTTAATTAGTATAATTGTAGATTCCTAAATATTTTTTGTAATGAATTTATTATTATCATAATAAGTAGTTTTGCAAGAAACACCATTTCTGAAATAAAATTACCCTCTTTTATTTTCTCATTGCTAAAATACATGCATGCAAAGACTATTTATAAACATTTGTGAATTAGTTTTCTCACGATTTGACGTCTACGAGTCATTTTCATGATATTTAGTACTTGTGTAAATTAAGGAATCTACTGTAACAATAGAGAGACAAAATGTATAAGTAAGAGGCTAAGAAACATCAGGAAAAGTAGTTGGCACTGCCAATTCACTTCAACATATCCATGGTGTTCATGATATCGGTGTTCCAGATCCGGAAGTTTAACTGTATTTTAAATATAAGGTGCATTTGAAAAAATCTTTATAATTGTTTATAATTTAAACCATTTGATAAAAGATAATGTTTGTTATATCATTGAAAATAACCCCTGACATTGTGATTTGTAGGTGGTTTGAATCTGACCTTGGGAGGATATGGCTTTTCTTCTAAGGATGAGGTGTATGTGGGAGATGTGATGTGTCCTAAACTGTCCAGTACTTCTACCCAGACTGTGTGTCTTATACCTCCTTCTGTAAGTACATGTGTGTCTTATACCTCCTTCTGTAAGTACATGTGTGTCTTATCCTCTTTCTGTAAGTACACGTGTGTCTTATACCTCCCTCTGTAAGTACATGTGTGTCTTATACCTCCTTCTGTAAGTATATGTGTGTTTTATACCTCCTTCTGTAAGTACATGTGTGTCTTATACCTCCTTCTGGAAGTACACATGTGTCTTATACCTCCCTCTGTAAGTGCATGTGTCTTATACCTCCCTCTGTAAGTACATGTGTGTCTTATACCTCCTTCTGTAAGTACATGTGTCTTATACCTCCTTTTGTAAGTATACACATGTCTTATACCTCCTTCTGTAAGTATACACATGTCTTATACCTCCTTCTGTAAGTATACACATGTCTTATACCTCCTTCTGTAAGTATACACATGTGTCTTATACCTCCTTCTGTAAGTACACATGTGTCTTATACCTCCCTCTGTAAGTACACATGTGTCTTATACCTCATTCTGTAAGTACACATGTGTCTTATACCTCCTTCTGTAAGTACATATGTGTCTTATACCTTCTTCTGTAAGTACAGGTGTGTCTTATACCTCCTTCTGTAAGTACACATGTGTCTTATACCTCCTTCTGTAAGTATACACATGTCTTATACCTCCTTCTGTAAGTACACATGTGTCTTATACCTCCTTCTGTAAGTATACACATGTCTTATACCTCCTTCTGTAAGTATACACATGTGTCTTATACCTCCCTCTGTAAGTGCATGTGTGTCTTATACCTTCTTCTGTAAGTACATGTACATGTGTAAGTACATGTGTGTCTTATACCTCCTTCTGTAAGTACACATGTGTCTTATACCTCCCTCTGTAAGTGCATGTGTCTTATACCTCCCTCTGTAAGTACATGTGTGTCTTATACCTCCTTCTGTAAGTACACGTGTGTCTTATACCTCCTTCTGTAAGTATACATGTGTCTTATACCTCCTTCTGTAAGTACATGTGTGTCTTATACCTTCTTCTGTAAGTATACACGTCTTATACCTCCTTCTGTAAGTATACACGTCTTATACCTCCTTCTGTAAGTATACACATGTGTCTTATACCTCCTTCTGTAAGTATACACATGTGTCTTATACCTCCTTCTGTAAGTATACACATGTGTCTTATACCTCCTTCTGTAAGTATACACATGTGTCTTATACCTCCTTCTGTAAGTATACACATGTCTTATACCTCCTTCTGTAAGTATACACATGTCTTATACCTCCTTTTGTAAGTATACACATGTGTCTTATACCTCCTTCTGTAAGTATACACATGTGTCTTATACCTCCTTCTGTAAGTATACACATGTGTCTTATACCTCCTTCTGTAAGTATACACATGTGTCTTATACCTCCTTCTGTAAGTATACACATGTGTCTTATACCTCCTTCTGTAAGTATACACATGTCTTATACCTCCTTCTGTAAGTATACACATGTCTTATACCTCCTTCTGTAAGTATACACATGTCTTATACCTCCTTCTGTAAGTATACACATGTCTTATACCTCCTTCTGTAAGTATACACATGTGTCTTATACCTCCTTCTGTAAGTATACACATGTCTTATACCTCCTTCTGTAAGTATACACATGTCTTATACCTCCTTCTGTAAGTATACACATGTCTTATACCTCCTTTTGTAAGTATACACATGTCTTATACCTCCTTCTGTAAGTACACATGTGTCTTATACCTCCTTCTGTAAGTATACACATGTCTTATACCTCCTTCTGTAAGTATACACATGTGTCTTATACCTCCTTCTGTAAGTATACACATGTGTCTTATACCTCCTTCTGTAAGTATACACATGTCTTATACCTCCTTCTGTAAGTATACACATGTCTTATACCTCCTTCTGTAAGTATACACGTCTTATACCTCCTTTTGTAAGTATACACATGTCTTATACCTCCTTCTGTAAGTATACACATGTCTTATACCTCCTTCTGTAAGTATACACATGTGTATTATACCTCCTTCTGTAAGTATACACATGTCTTATACCTCCTTCTGTAAGTATACACATGTCTTATACCTCCTTCTGTAAGTATATACATGTGTCTTATACCTCCTTCTGTAAGTACATGTATACATCTGTTGTCAACTCAAACAGCAGTGCAATAACACTTAAGAACTGCAGACCCAAACTAGAGATTCTCACATACATTTTACACACACGGAATTCAACATGTTTTGAAAATTTGCTATTCAAGTTTCTTCGAAAGCAAGGTAGACTTCGATAATAATTGATTAATAACTTTATAAATACCAGTGTCAGTTGATCATAATTTATTAACATAATTACATGTGAGTAACAGGTTTTGTATTAATTTAAATTTCAAAGACTTCAGTTTATTGCTTTATTTTGTAGTCAGAGGGTAAAAATGCCAGCATTGTTGTCAAGCAGGGCTATACGGGTATCAATGTTACCCATTCTAAGTCTCTGATGTACTCCAGTACAGATATGATCATTGTCAACTCCGTGGAACCCAACTCTACATTTGTTGCAGGTAATTAATCTAAATAAGTGCAGCTTAAAATGCAACAACACATCTAATAATATTTTTGTGTTAATATCATTTAATCCATATTAGGTTGAAATTTTTTTTTTTTTGGAAACAAGAGGGAGAAATTATAATAGAACAGCTGGGCCAACATGACTCAAGTGAGCATTGTGTACCATGGGCCTCTGATTTTAAGATTAGACTAGATTATTTTAATAATATTTAGAAACAAATGATTAAATTTACTAAGATATTTTTATGGATCCGTTTTTCTCTCTTGCTTTTTAAATTAAATATATTTCCTAAGAGCATAACATTATAATTTCCTTACAAGTACTCATTTCCTATTCTGTGCAAAAGTAGCTAATTCAGCCAGTAGTTCTTAGGGCTAATTTTTTTCCTTTTAAATCTTAAATTATAGTTTACCTTGCACTAAATTAAAACAGAAATATTTCTTGTATTGTATCAAACAGGATGGACCGAGATAACAATACAAGGAGAAGGCCTCAATCAAACCGAGTCAGTAACGATAGGAGACAAGCCAGTGAGCCCTACAAATTCCTCCGACACAGAAATTAAACTTATAGTACCCTCCATGCCTGCAGGAGCATACCCCATCAAACTCTTGGGAGCCACAGGATTTGCTGTAGACAGGTAAATATGAGTTTATCAGAAAAAAAAAATTGAAATGGCAATACATGTATTTACATGGTTTGTAGTTCTATTACATATTTATGCTTTTGTGTTGTCTCTTTCCATCAGAGTGACAATTGATAACACGAATACATTGAGTACATTTAATTTTGTTCAGCAGTTCTGCTTTCAGCCTATGCTAATCTAGAATCTGATGCATACTGAATACTCTTTCATCTTTTTTCATTTAAATTATTTTTAATCAGTAATTTATGATTGAAACAAATTTAATAAGTATAGACCTAAATGTTATCCTAGTTGCATGAATGCATTAAATTTTTGTTCCTTGTAGCAGTACAAACTCACTGCCTTCAATGGAGTGGAGATTGATTGTGTCCAGTGTTGCTCCTCTCATGGGGTCACTTAGAGGGGGGACCACACTCACCATCATGGGTGACGGCTTCTCTACCAACAAGTCCAGGAACTCTGTGATGGTAGGGACCCACATCTGTGACATACAGAGTTCCACCATTACAGAATTGAAGTGTCAGATTGCAGATACAGCTAAGGTTCATTCTGTGGACAACTCTGGAGTTCATCCTTGTAAGATATTCACTAATAGTGTTTCTCAGACTTGCAACATAAGCAAACCATTTTAGGGAGGAGCAATTATTCATCCAAATGAATGTTTAAAGTCTGATTTATAGCCACAACATTAAAACAAGTAATTTTTTTTTCATTTCACATTATATCTTATATAAACTTTTCATACTTTAATGCAATGAAAAAGGTGAAGATAATATTGTATAGGTGCTCTAGAGTTGATATATTTTTTCAAAATGGTTACATTAAAGTATGCTTTGGACTAGATATGTGAAGTCATTAAAAATGCCGGTAATACAATCTACTGTATGACTGGTTGACAGGAGATGCTTACTCCTTGTAGGCACCTGATCCCACCTCTTTCCAGAGGTTCATGTTTCATCCCCTGTTCACAGATTTGTATTGTTTGTAGGTTTTTTGAGATTAACTACTGTTTCATAATCTTCATCTATTTCATTAACATAATAATCCCCTGTAAACTGTTGTTTATATAACATCCTATAGGGCATATATAAGGGTTTAAAAACAGCTGCAATGTATTTTAGCACAATTTATGGTTGTTATAATAAAAAACAGCACCATATTCTTGGTAATTTTTTCCTTCTATAATTTGATACCTAATAATTGTATATATCTAACATTAATGTTTGAATCATTTGAATTTGTTTAGCATAGCTTAGATTGTTAGCAAAAAATGCAGATTTGAAAAAAGATGGACATACCTGTTCTCATGAAGTTTTTTGGATAATGTAATATGCAGTTTTTCTAAATACAGTTGAACTTTGGTATCTTGAACACTGATATCTCGAATCCCATGGATATGTCAAAATGATTTGGAAGTCCCAACCACTTATTTTTTGAGTATTTCACCCTTGATATCTCAAATCCTCGGATATCTCGAAGTAATTCCTCGGTCCCATCGAGTTTTAGATAACAAGGTTTAACTGTACTTGAAAAATATCTATTGTGCAATTTTTGATCTCTTTTTGCAAGAAAATCAAACATTAATGTGTGCATTTTTAGCTCTTTTTAGCCAAAGGCTCAAAGAGCTAATGCTGTGGCCATTGTGCCATGTGTGTGTAAACTTTTTAGAATATGGGCCATATCTCAAGAACCCCTTGGCCAATTTTTGTCAAATTTGTCACAGGGTATTCTTGGCCCAAGGGCTCTGGTTTATACTAAAACTAGGGATGTGACCCTTAAAGAAGGGGTACTGGTTGCTAAAAAATCTTCTCAAGAACCACTGGGCAGATTATCACCAAACTTACATACAAGGGTGAGGACATGTTGTAGATTAAAAATTGTTCAAGGCATCACCCTGGGGCAAAAGGCGTGGTCTCAAGGTCACTTTAAAGATGACAAAAAATTACATTTTGTTAAATGTTTAATATTTTGCTTACTATAGGGACTAAGATCATCAAATCTTGTCAGTTGATGCATCTTAGGACCTCATATCATGTTGACTCAAAAGTAGGTCACAGTGACCTTTTTTTGAATTCTGCAGGCAATTGATTTCAGATTGTTTAAGAGACATATTTTGGACACTTTAAGACCTATGATCATCAAATTTTGTCAGTTGATGCATCTTTGGTCCTCAGAGTATGTCAACTGAAAAATAGGCCACTGTGATCTTCTTTTTGAATTATATGGCTTATCTTTTTTCAAAATATTTAAGGTCATTATTTCAGATACTGAGAGGTTTAGAATCATCAAACTGAGTAAGTTGATGCATCTTTGGGCCTTAAAACATATTTTTGAAAAAAGTAGTTCACAATGACCTACTTTCAGAATTTTGCAGGCATTCATTTTCAGATTGTTTTAGTTCAAATTTTATTTTGGACACTTTAAGGCCTATGATCTTCAAACTTAGTCAGTTAATGCATCTTAGGTCCTCGAAGTACCTCAACAAAAAAGTAGATCACCTTGACCTACCTTTGAAATTTTATGGCTATATTTAAATATTTCAGGTATTAATTGGCGTAGAATCATTGAACTTTGATGTATTTTGAGTCCTCAGAATGTGTCAACTTAAAAGTAGGTCACAGTGACCTACTTTTAGAATTTCAAGGCAATATCTACATATTTCAAATAATAAGAGACTTAAAATCATCAAACTTTGTCAATTGAGGCATTTTGGAGTCTCAGAGTATGTTAACTAAAAAGTATGTCACCATGACCTACTTTTGGAATCTCATTGCTATATCTGAATATTTAAGATAATATTGAGGGGCTTTGAATCATTGAACTTTTGTCAGTTGATGCATCTTTGGTTCTCAGAGTGTTTTAACCAAAATATTTGGCATGATGACCTACTTTTGGAATTGTCTAAATAGACAGGATATGTAGAGGCTTCAAATAGAAGTGACAGGTTATACTATTTATCAGAAGTGTGATTCAAGGCCTTTGGGCCTCTTGTTCTAATAAGCATAAAGTCCATGTATATTTGCTAGAAAAATCATTTGATTGATTTATTTTTTTTTTTTAATTCAGAAGACATAATTGAGTATTTAGATTTTGCGCAGCTAGGCCTTTCTATGAAAACACCCTCGGCTATATGAACCTGGAATAGTATATTCTTTTATTAAACTTTTTGCCACCATCTGAAAAGGATACATTGTATTCCTGTACATGTTATGCTGTTAGCATCTCATATGAGTAAAATATTTTTGCTATATGCAAAGGATGTTAAACTACAAACCATCAATCAATATGTGTAGTTAGCAAATAGCTCTAAAGACCTGATGTTATTGTTGTAAAATGGACTCTAAACATAGATTGCCAATATCAGATTCCTCTTGTCATGTGTTAATTTTGTTTTCACAGCATTTAAACTGAGTGGATATGCCTGGAATCCACAATATCTGACGGTAAATGTGGGAGACACTGTGGAGTGGACCTGGAGTTTTGCATCCTATATCTCAGGGATGCGACCGAGAGTCGTGCAGGTCAAGGACGAAAGTTCAGTGGAGGAGGTGGAAGGTGGATTTAACAGTGGAGAACCAAAGGAGGCCGGTAATACAGAGGGGAATCTTCATCTCTACTGTCAGTTACTGTTATCTTATTATAGAGGATTTGTGATGTCTGTAGATTCCTCTACTGATGATTTTTTTAGGCCTGTTTTGCATTAAACTTATTCATTTACTGCTATATAATTAAGTTTCAAACAGAGAACAAATTTGTAATATAGGGTAAACTGATCGAAAGTCGGACATGACCGCAAGTCGAACGCATTTTAAACCTCACGTACACCGTTTGATAAACAATAAATGGTAGGCAACTCTTGATTATCCGTCTTCATTTTTATCCATTTAATCAATTAGAGTTATCTTTTCTAAGTCGAACTCTTCTGTTAATAGTTCTAGGTGCCGGGAAATTTGAAGGTGATTTCTCCAAATTTTCTGTCGTAAATGAATTATCCATGTTGTTTCAAAGCTCCAAACATTTACCAAATAAGCTAATCAATACTTTAAGAGACAGATTTATACCAATCGATATTTTTAAAAGCTGTTTTTATATGGTTTTGGATACATAATTCGCAAAATAATTAACCAAAGCTCATTGAATAAATATCGAAAAAAAATATGGAGTCGAACACCGAAAATAATCGGAAGTCGATCAGTGTTCGACACTAGAAACAACGATAAAAATACCGCAATTTATACAAGAGAGATTAAAAGCTTTATAAGATTTATAAAGATTATATTATTATAGCAGAAAATGAATCAACTCTTTCCATTAAAAAAAAACAACAAACAAACAAACAAAAACAAACAAACCTGTGCCACCAGTACTTTAATTATTCCATTATTCAGACCACAATTTACGTGATCATTTTAATTGTAAACATCTAGTCGTAATATAGCAAATTTAGATGTAGGCTATCTATTTTGGCAATTACGTCTGAAATCAAGTTTTAAACTTTGTGCAAAAATCCTCATGCTGGGGAAAGGAGTTTTCTTTTCTTTTTATCAACAAATTTGTGAGTTGGATTTTTTGTGATGTAGTGCCCCCTCCCCTCTCTCTGGAAAAAAATACCTGGGTCTGTGCCTGCCAATGTTTTCAGTGCTCTCCAGTGCCTAATACATGTTACAGGTGGGTTCTTAATGCTTTATCCATTTACCACGACAGTGAAAAGACAAACAATGATGAATATTTAATTAAGAAGATCTGACGCTCCGCAAGCAAGAAGTATATTTTCGAACATAATATTTTACTGTAAATTTAGTTTGAAAATGTTCATTGAAAAGTCTAGCTGCAACCCATCCCCTAATTTTTTGCAGCACGGTAAAATCGCCCCGTTTTATGTAGCCAAGAATCTTATTGTTGAAACAGTTGGACCCACCCCCCACCCCCGCATGGAAATTTCGAGATTGGATAATTACTTCTTCGGTTTTTGCTGGTTCATGGCGCAGTCTTCACAACGCATGCCCGTCGGGCATCTCATCTACTACCATGCCCTATTCAAAATTTAACTTCATGAAATAAAAAAAAAACCGCTGTCTTTACAGTGTATGAACCATTGTTTATACAAGAATGGACCAACAACCAAAAATTTCCAAGAGTGAAAAATATTCTTTCGGGTGGTCAAGAACATATACTTTTTATTGCTGTAATGCATTACCGAAAATTTTGAAATGTAGTAGTTTATCATTACGGAAAAACCTGCATGCTGTTTTTAACATACTGAATTTGGATTCCATGTGAAAATCCTACAGTGTAATTACAGTTTGTGTACACAATGTGTACACAATGTGGCATGATTATCTCTTGCATTTCAACAACAGTAGAAAGACGACAGGGATTAGTTAGTTACGCTTCATTGCATATGACACCTGTGAAATTGATTTCAAAATGTGTGTGCACTTCTTTGGTCAACTTATTTAGTATATATCAGGCCCGTAGGAAGCAATTTCAGTTTGGGGGGGGGGGGCACAGCCATACATTTTTCAGTTCACTGTTACTGTTGAGGGGGCACTACCAAAAATTTCCTGACAAGCAAAAAAAAAAAGGTCTTCAGACGTTTTTATTGAGGGGGCACTAGCATAAAGTATCTATGTTTACTATAGTAATCTATATATCGGCAAAATTATGGGGGGGGGGGGCACGGCCCCCCGTGCCCCTCCGGTTCCTACGGCCATGTATATACTTGTCTGTTTTAATGATATTGTTACATTAGGTAATAAAAATAAATTTCACCTATTTAATTGACTACTGACGGCATATTTATTTGGTACATTAAATACATGTATAAACAGGGCTGTTAAAAAAGGTCAGTGAATCTACAAGAAATAATAAATCTACCAAAATGTGGTAATCATTGCTATTTTTGAAGAAATCTGAATTTAATAAACGAGTATTGAACAATTGAACATTTTGAAAAAAGGGGGGGGGGTAACGATAACTTCTGACGTAAAATTAATTTCTTTTGATTTTATTTACCGGGTATTTTACTAAACTACTATTCAAATTTTCACACACAAAAAATCAAGAAATGCCAATTAGAAACAAAAAGGGAAAAGGAGTTGTCATGGAATAAAATACCGTACACACTTTAATATCAGAAACGAAAGTATAAATTGCAATCCACTGTGTAAAATATTTTTACATAAAAGTCAGTTTACAATGGAGAAAACATTACACATGCCCGCCCGCAATTTTACCAGGTCCCGGGCATCGGACTCCCGGGTTATTTCGAAGACTGATGGCGGGTGTGACTGGTCAACTTACTTCTCCTAGGTACCTGATCCCACCTCTGGAATTTCCGGGGGTTCGTGTTTTATATCCTTTTTTACAGATTTGTATTGTCTATAGATTTTCTTGAGATTGATTCCGTTCCCTATCTTCAACTTGAATCTTTTTCGCCCCCCCCCCCCCCCCCTTTAAAAAAAACAACGATGCTGCAAGTATGTTTGCGCCAGTTCCAGAAAATAATAAGATTTGTTGAGATCTCAGGAAAATAGGGGCCGTAACAGAGGATTAACATTTGATTAAAGAGAATGAAAAACGAAAGCTTATAGAGATAATTTGAATGTTTTTAAAATCCGCATGAAAGATTTAAAAATTTCTGAAGAAATAAATATTCAACATTAAATTTTTATGCAATTTTGTAAATCGTTTTATGTCTTCTGATTTTAAAATATGTCAAATTGAATTTGTTTCATGGCAAGATTGTTTAGATTGACACTATTTTGCGTTGAATAAAGTATAATCGAACTTTAAGAAAATTAGTCCTACCATAGAAAGTTGTGAAACTTCAAACAATAAATTGAGTCCTGACCACATAAATTCGCCTGAAACGAATAATTTAAGCATTCGAAATGTTACCTTAGAAAAGACTTCTAAGTGTAAAAAATGAAGATAACAAACAGTGATCGATGTCAAAAAAAAAAAGCAGAACGTTTTTTTTCTTTTTTGCCATACATGTAACTTCAAATTGGGCTTCATACATGTTCAACGGAGGGTAAAAAAAGAGAGACAAAGCATATAAAACTGGAAAAAAAACTGAATACAGAGAGAAATAAGATAAAATCAACAGAAAAGGTGGAGGATCAATGAAAAATTCGTAATTCATGCGACTCGGAACAAATGGCGTTCGACTTCATATCTAGCCGTTCGACTTGTGGTCGAATGTGTTCGACTTACGATCTATTTGGTATCTCGGGCTTTTTCCTTTAATAACAATTGTTTCATTCAGTTGCCACAGTAAACAACACGCTAAAATGACGCTTTAGGCACACATTTCGATAGATCTCTGGGTTTATGACACGCATAATGTGCCCTGTTGTCAACACTGTCGGTGAATATAGATAGGCGTTCGACTTCCGATCAGTTTACCCTATCTTCCTTTTAAGATTTTTGATAATGATTTAAAATAATTTTTACAGGGGTTTTCCGACATCAGTTCACAGTCCCTGGAAAGTACTGCTATTGGAGTGACTATATTGACCAGTACAAGACTACTTGGTTCAGGGGCTGTATCACAGTGGAGGATCTAAGTTCTAATGTGGCAGAAGTCATTGTCAAGGTTAATGGATATGAAGCTTTATATCAGAAAGTTGCACCTTCAGGTAAGTTATATTAGAAATTTTTTATTCAAGAGAACGTACTCTACAAGTCTCTCTCATTTTTATGTCCCTGGTCACTAAGGTGGCTTTTCGTCCATTAACATCTGTCAGACATAAAGTTTTGAATACTTTATAGAAGCTTTTTCTCTTGGACTGGAGAACAAATTTCAATCAATGTTGGCATATACAGACTTGTCTACTCTCTGGATTTACCTGTAATTTTATGACTTTTGACCCCCTAAATTATGATTTATGATTTGAAAGCAGAATCTTCCAATTTTCACCATTTTCAGTTCTTAAATTATTAATCACAATGTTGGGGTATAGTCAGATGCATTTTGTTGTGAAAATTATTGACAAATATGCACAAATTAAAACAAGATTAAGAATCATTCTGAAAACATTAGCTTCTATTTAATGTCTAAACTTTAAGTTTCATCATTTCGAAGTTGATACTAAGACATATCTTCTTTGGTTATAAAGATGAGTAAATCTGTTAAATTTCCACATTGAATTTAGCAAATCTTCTGTAGAAAAATCAAATCTTGTGAACAAATTGATAAAAAATTATGGGAAACATCTGTTTTGGGAAGGCAGATCTGCTTACAGCATCTTTGGATAAAGGGGTACAAATTATTCGAGTTCCATGGTTTTATTGTATTTTAAATCATCTCGAAATGATAGTTGATGATTGCTGATAAATGATTTCTTAATAATTCTGTATTTTGTAGGACTTCTATCTATGTGAATGTGATTGATTGTTCTTACAGCTCCATTGCCTGCTGGTGCCCCAGGTGGTGTATGTACAGGGGACTCCACTCCCTTGTCTAACTGCTCTGTACCTCAACCAACAGGGGGAGATCCAACAAAGTTTAACTTTAAATTCTGGACATGCACCACTCCAGTTGTTACAGCGTTGTCTGAAAATAATGGCACAGTAAATACGAACATTACCTTACAAGGTACAGGGTTTTCCAATAATGACTGCCAGAATGAGATCAGTTTTGGAGATGGAAGATGTGTTGGTGACAAAGACAGTGGTACTGATGTGATTTGTAATATTGATGATGCTAATTCTCCTTCTATTGGAGTTCTTCAACCAGTCACAGTAAGGCATAATAACCTTGGATATGCTTTAGTGGCCATTACAGGTGTGAAGTCTAGATCATTTGCCCTGATTCCTGTTGTGACAAAGGTTATGCCCTCTGTGGGTTCACTTGTAGGTGGGTTGCTTGTTCAGATCCAAGGATTTGGGTTTTCCACAATGAAGGATTATGTATCAGTTACCATTGGAGGGTATACTTGTGATATAACAAATATGACTTACACTGAGATTAGCTGTAGAACAAGGGCAGGTCAAGGTGAAAAAAATCTGGAGGTCAGGGTCAGGTCATCTCAAGGTCAATGGTTCCCAGCTGTATGTGAAGATGAATGTAAATTCACATATGATGCTGCATTTACCCCTAGTCTGACCTCTATATCTCCAAATGTGGTGAATGGAACCAAAGAAACAACAGTCACTATTGAAGGTTCAGGTTTTGGAAATGAGACATCTGATATTTTTGTGAAGATAGGAGGAGAAAACTGTCAGGTGGTATCTGTGTCTAATTCATCAGTAGAGTGTATGCTTGGTAATCTCCCAGCAGGGCCTAATAATCTGGTGGTAGTAGAGGTGGTTGGACAGGGTCTGGCCAGTGGAAACTTGATGATGACGGGGGCAGGGATAATTACGGACATTTCCCCCACAGAGGGAAGCATACATGGTGGCACTATTGTCCTTATCTCTGGAAATGGATTTGTAGATAAGCTTACATCAGTTACAGTGAAAGGCAAGCCATGTCCTATTGTGAACCTAACTTTATCCACTATCAGTTGTATTACACCTTCAACTGACAACGAAGAAATTGTCGAAGTCAGAGTAATATCCAATCAAATTTCATACCCAGCTGTTAACTTTAACTACAGTTACCAGGCATCTCCAAACATTTCATATATCAGCCCCACCAATGGGTCTGCAGGCACTGAAGTTACCATAGCTGGGGTTAATTTTGATAGGCAGAAGGAGAAAATTACTGTCAATATTGGCAGTGCTGAATGTTCTGTCATTTCTTCATCTGAGACAGAGATTAAGTGTACAGCAGGCCCCAGTCTGGTAGGCTCATTCCCTGTGTTGGTTAATGTACAGGGGAAAGGACAGTCCAACCAAAATTCAGAGTTTGAATATGAACTCCTTGTGACATCCATTTCTCCTAACACAGGTCAGTACATTGTATTTGAAGGAAATTGTGGTGCATATAAATTAATATTTCCAAAATTCATTTTCCAGATTAAAAAAAAACTGTCTATTCTGTTAAAACATTACTGGTCAACTTTGAAATTATGAGGTTTTTAAACCAAATTAAAAAATAGATGTTGTTTGATATTTTTAGGAGGAATTGCTGGTGATCAGTTGGTTACTGTATCTGGATCTGGATTTGATAATAACACATCTGTCTGGATTTGTGATAGAAGATGTGAGAGTGTCAACCAGTCAGCCTCACAGTACAAATGTAGAACTCCAGTGCCTGCAGGTAGATATCAAAGAGTATATATTTGTAGCATTTTCATGATAATGGAGTCCTCAGTAAAATTGACAGGAATACAAAAACAAAACAATCACAAGGAAATGCTTTTAAGCCTCTGCTGTAGATATGAAAAAAATCTGCAGAGAAAGTAAAAAGTTGTTATACATATAATAATATTCCCAGAAATCATCAAGAATTTTTTTTTGTAATATATTTATTTAAGATATTACATAAATGAAAAAATATAGAGTTAAATGTCAAATTTGTACATGTATCAAAGGACAATACCTCCAACTTTTTATTAGCTCACCTGAGCCAAAGTTCATGCATTGTCGTTGTTGTTGTCTTTTTAAACTTCTCACTGCAGTTTCATTTCCTCCTCCCCCAGAATCGCTGGGTCAATTTCAACCAAACTTGGCACAGAGAATACTTGGATGAAGTGGATTCAAATTTATTCAACTAAAGAACCGCATCTTTTAGGGGGAGATAATTAAGAATTCTTGAAAAAAAAATTTTGAAAAAATTAAAATCCACTGGACCAGAAAACATGAAACTTGCATGAAAGCATCCTGACATAGTGTAGATTCAAATTAGTTCAAATTATTGCCCCCAGGGGTAAGTTGGGCCCACTATAGGGAATCACAGTTTTATCTAGCAATATATGGGGGAAAATTTTTTTTAAAAAATTTCAAGAAAAACAGGGCCATGATCATTGATACTAATATGCAAGCATCCTCAGGTAAAGCAGATTCAGGTTTGAATGTTCAAATTGAGGCTAATTTATGCCACTAAATTTTCACTTGCTTCATTATCTCACTTTGAAAGAGGCTGTGGTCCTTCATATAAACAAATCTGAAATTCTGCTTTTTGGAGAAGAAGTTGTAAAATGTTTACAGACACAATAGGTGAAGAATAGGAATTAATGCAGACAGATGAGCAGACCAATGGACACTTCAGTCAGAAAAGCTCAGGTGAGCTAAAACATGATTGATTTTGAAATGTTTGGTGACTTTATAATGGATTTTCAGATGGTAATCTTACCTGCACTGTGAATGTGACTAATAATGGTGTAACCAGGACACTGCGTGATGCATACACTTATGATGCTGCCTTGACCGCTAATGTTACTATGGTAACCCCAGCCAGAGGGGGCACAGCAGGGGGAACCACACTTACGATTGAGGGGACAGGATTTGGGTAAGGAACCATAAAATTAAACAATGCAAGCTAGATTATCAAAATGTACATTCAATATAATTAAAATGATATATTATGTGTAAACAAGTTGTGTACATTACTTTTTATGGAAGGCGTTTTGTACACATGACAATGTCCCACTTCTTTTTCAATAAGACTGAAATTGAAAGATTACATACTAAAGACACTGTTCAATGCTACTTAATACATAAAATATATAATTATGTTCTAAAGAAGACATATTCTAGTTCAGAAAATATGGATTAAGGAAAGTTATTTAATCAAATCTTCATTAAAGTTTAATTTTGAGGGTTAAAAAGGCCATTGTAGACCATTATTCCTATAGATTGTTCTAGGTCTATTTGACTGGATAATTTCTAGTATAAACAGATGCCAAGAGATTTGATGGGCATTGAACACACAAACTAATATGTAGATGTTAAATGAAATTAAATTAAATGGCAAAGTAAACTCATACTGTTTAGGCCAGAAAAAATTAATCAGTAGTTTCTCAGGCACCGCCACATCAGGTCAAAAACTGCCGCATTGATAAATTTTATTGACATATTGAAAAGGGAAATAACTCAATTTTCTATTTTTCCAAGTTGAAAAAGAAAATTGAGTTATTCCCCTTTCATCCATGCTTAAAGATAGATGTTTTTATCAGATTCTTGTTAATACGTATTTTTTAAATTAATATTTAAACAAATATTTAGAATAACATTATTTAAAGTTGGGTATATATTTTAATTAATGTAAGAGAACAAAAAAGTAAGAATCGGTTGATATCATCATTTTTTTGAACGACTGACATGGAAAAAAAAAAAAAAAGAGATATTACCTGCCAAAAAAAAAAAAAAAAAAAGCCTGCCTGCCTCATTGAATTTTGAAATTTTTGGCCTGAGAAACTATTAATTAATATTTTGGGGCCTTATAAGATAAAATAACCACTAGTATTTCTGTGATCTCTGTAGATCTGTGAAGGCTGATGTATCAGTTTCCATTGCTGGGACAGTCTGTGATGTCAAAACTGTGACCCCCACACAGATTACCTGTGTCACAAATCAGCACCCAAGGTCCCAGAAAGCTCTAATCAGGGTAGAGGTGGCTGGCAATGGAAAGGCTGTACAGGTTTGAAAATCTTCATTTCTTAGACATTGAACAGATTGAAAGATTGAACATTCAAACATGTGGCCTTGACCTTAGTTTTTATTCTAAAACAAGCTTCAGAGTAATTAAGACAACTGCATGTTCTTTTAAAAAGGTGACCTACATAGAATGTCAGGGGAAAAAAATCAATTCTGTAAGGATTTTAGTATAATTAAATAGTTATAGTATTATACAATTAGGTGTTAGGTATATTGGATCTATTTTAGACATCAGCTGAATTTTTCTACATTGATGTGTGGTCTTCCCCTTTTACCTGGGGAGGAGGTCCCCTACCAAAGGAGGATGATTTTGTTGTAATCACCGCTGGACAAACAATCCTCCTAGATGTCAGTACACCCAAGCTAAGAGTGTTACTAATTCAAGGTAGCTTTAATATTTCTCTCTTTGTACATGAATGAAATTGTTTCACTTTCAATATATTTTCTATTGATAAAGGATGCCTCCTCCTCAGCCAGGAACAATAACTCTTAAAATTATCATTTTATTTAATTTAATAACTCTAAAATTGAAGGTTGAAATTGAAATTTTTTTTATGCAACAATTTTCATTTCATGCATATGATTCAAGATTCTTCTTTGAAGTCCTAGAAATGGTCTTCAAAAATAAACATTTGCAGCCCATAAAAGTACAAAAAAAATTGCATTTTTAGAGAAATTAAATTTCCTTTAATCTTGCATTAGATACAAATGCTTGTTAACATGAGATGAAATTGGATGTAATATGTCATATCTTGCAATGATGTCACATGCTTTTTTACACTTATATTTTATAACAATAGAAGTAAAAGAAGAACTAAAATACCACATAAGTATAAAAAAAAACATGACATTTTTTTCTGAATGCCTGGATATTTATAGTTTTTATACTAAAATATATTTGTTGATCAATTTTCAATTACAAAATGTATAATTAGTTCGATCCTTTATTCACATTTCCTGAAAATATATATTTGAGATTTGATAATTTTCCCTATATGATAAAATTATGATTAACTATAATGATGAACTTTGAAAATACACATTATTTTTTTAATTAATTTTTCATTTTTGTGAGCATTTTTAATTACATTGTACTTTTAAACTACTGATTTTCAAAAATCTGAGGAGTGGACAACCTTGAATCAAAACCTGAGGAGTGGACTACCTTAAATCAAAAAGTTTCAATTTGTTTTAGGTGGTACACTTGTATTTGATGACAAAGATTTAGAATTAAAAGCTGTGAACATTCTTATTGTGCAGAATGGTCTTTTACAAGTGAGTTCATTATCATATCTGTTACTATACATTATACTGCATCAAATAACCTTTATTTTCTTATCTAGAATTCTTATGAAATACATTTGAACTTCAGTATCTTGAACACTGATATCTCGAATACTGTGGATATATCGAAGTGATTTGGAAGTCCCAACCCCTTTTTCTTTAAGTATTTTACCCTGGATATCTCAAATCTTCAGATATCTCGAAGTTTTTTCTTGGTCCCATTGAGTTCAAGATAATGAGGTTTGACTGTAGATGTAGAGGTTTTCTCTATGCTCAGTGAGATCTTAGACCTTATATGGCTCATCTGAATACATATGAAATGTCTATATATTTTTGCGTAATCACTTGAAGGCAGCAATTTAAACACATGTGACTTAGAGTCATAGGTCTTTGTAATCACACAATCATGTGGCTTAATTGTCACAATCTAGGCATGCTCTAGCTTAAGTGATACTGTATGACAAATTCATGCATTTTTTTTTGGGGGGGGGGGGGGGGGATTTTGACTGATTTTCCATGTCAACTTGCCAATATTAAGCCACTCTTATTGTATAGAATCTTTGTGTGTAGGGGGTAACATTGTTGCTGATACATGAATATAGCAATTTTCCCTCAAATGTGCTCAAATCTTCCTATCAGATTACTGGATTTCTGCAATGTTAACATACTGGTAAAAATAAATAGATACTTGTAAAACATACTGAAAGGAAAAAGAAACACATGATAACATAATGTGCGAAATATGTTTGACTATATGTGTCCGAAAATTATGAAAACTGGTCAGAGGTATATCTTGGTTATCGTGCTCTTAATCTTTGTTCAAAATTACTCAACCATGAAATGTCTGACCTCCCATTTTGGGAAAGTGGTAAAAAGCCAAAAACATGCATATTGATGATGACAGGTTTGTTGACATATTTTGTAGTACCACCTGATGCACTTGAGGTATAGACACCATTTTTGCATATTTGCAGTCAGTATGAATTTCTTGCAATTATGGTACGATTGACAGATGTAGTTTCTTTGGGTCTAATAATTGAATTGCCAAAGTGAAGAAAAAGACAACAACATGTTGCTGTTCAGTTTGTTTTTAATTTTTCCACCAAGGAACATGTTATCAGTTATCAGAGAGTAACTTGGAAGGTTTCCAACCAACCGTAATGGTGACGTTGTCGCGTAATAACGTCAAATCAGTATAGGGTTTTTCATTCTGCTACCTCTGTAATCATCAAGGCAATCATAATTGTTACATTTACCCTAAAACTGAACAAAACCCATATTGCTCTATTTTGGTCTGTGAGCTCAGCAACTTTACGTCAGAATTACTCTCAATCACGCACATATGTGTCCTATCCCTATTTTTTCAGCATTTACACCCCGGGAAAGTGTAGTCAGAGTTTGTCAAGACCTTCTAACAAACATCACATTTTCTAAATCAACTGGTTCCCATAAATTCTATCTTTTTTCTCCAATCAAAAATCTGTGAGACTAACTGGATGGTAGAGTTTGAAGGTTTTGGAATGCTCCTGCTGAGCTACTCACCACCAAGGACTGCGTTGTCTGAAGGGTTGAATAATATCCCTATAAGGAAGATAAATGCACTGATGAACTCCATGCGCAGGATAATCAAGAACGTGACAGATGTGCAAGGGAGATGATGAATTTTTAGTTTCACTTTTCGGGGGTACTGTCATATGAATTTCAATAACTCTTGATTTACATGTATCAGTCAAAATCACATAAGATTTTGGTAACTTATTGATTACGGTAAAGATGATTTTAAATGTTTGATAACAATACTGGAAAATGTGTAGCTTTAATTCACTTCAAATGGTCATTGTGCATTTCTTTTTCCTTTCAGTATATGTAAAGAGAATTGAAAATTAATTCCAAGATTACAATTTAATGTCCTCATACATAACCTTATGCTGTGTAAATTCAAATTTGTTGAAATTATGGCTCTTGAGGCATATAGTGTGTCAGATTTTATTACATATGAATATGTGTGTACAGGGGAAAAAACAGGATATGTGTCTTAGGAAGTTGTTGATGGTAAAGTTCATTGGTCACTTGTTCCATTTTTAGTTCGATCACTTCGATGAAGTTGAGATGAGATTTTGCTATACCCCTGGTCTCATTCCTAAGGAAGTAAGGGTTAATGTACAACCAGCGCTTCATTCCTTAAAAGTAATGGAGCCGAGGCCCCCTGAGGGGCCGAGGCCCATTGCTTTTAAGGAACGGAGCGCTACGAGTATATTAACCCACATAAAATCCACCTTTTTAAATGCTTGTAATTACATGTATTGTTTGTTAATATGTAAGAAAGAATATTTGTAAGATACATTGTAAATATACATTTAACATATTAGTAGTATTAATTTACATGTATATATACAGAAAGTAAGGTGAAAAAAGTTTACTGAAGTTATTTAAATCTGCTGTCATTCAACAGCTTCGATAGCTTAGTGAGATGAGTACCTGACCCCGAAGTTGAAGGTACCGGGTTCGATTTTCAACAGTGCCACATTTATTTTCTTTATGTGAAAATAAACTTGTTAAAATTTTCTAAGTTCTTTCCTCGGTAGAGGTACGGGAAGGAGAATATGAACATAACAAATTCTGTTTTCAGTGTAATTTGCAACTCTCCATTCCTGTAAAATAATGGAGCGCTCAAACAAAAGAGTGACGTCACAGGTGGATTTTACCTATAAGACCTACCTAGACCAAACTTACATGGATGATGCATCTGGGAATGCACACTTCAAGTCTTGCTTTGGATGATGGATCTGACCTAATTTCCTGCATGAGTGGACATATCAGTTTTTACAGCAGGTTCATTCCCAAGTAACAACTGTAAGCCCTACCTATATGAAACTTGCACAAATAATGCATCTAGGGATGCATGCTACCACACTTGCTTAGGATGCTGGATCTGACCTATATTTTCTGGATAAGCACTAAAAAGGCTGAAGTTTTTGAAGTAGTTTCATTTGCAAGTGACTGTAAGCCTTACCTGCACTAAACTTGCATAGAGGATGCATCTAGGGATGCACACTACCAAACTTGCTTCGGATGCTGAATCTTACTTACATTTATTGAAGGGTGTTCACTCCCAAGTAACTTAAAGCCCCATGGTGTTGAATCTTGCATGAATGATGCATCTAGGGATGTACACTATAGATTTGCACTAGATGCTAGATCTGACCTACATTTTCCAGGTGAATGAACAGGTTTAATAGCTGGTCCACTACCAAGCCCTATGGTGACTGAACTTGCATTGAGTATGCATGTTACTAGGTATGCACACTACCAGACATGCTTTAGAAGCTGGATTTGACCTACATTTACAGTGTGATTGAACTGTTAAAATTTTTGAAGCAGGTCCATTTTCAATTATCTATAGAACCTGGACCAAAATTGTATAGATGTATCTAGGGATGCACACTACCAGAACACTTGTTTTATATGAGATTTTGTCTTACCTTTAGATAGCATTTGTCGTGGTGAGCTTTGTAATCTTTGATTACCTATGTTTACATTGATCAGGAAATCATAACACATGACTTAAAGTAAGATTTTTCCTTCAACAAAGATTTCATCATATTAAACAGGTTGGAACAAAAGAAAAGCCTTTCCAGCACAAGGCTGAAATAACACTGTATGGAAATCATCGTACCAAGGAATACCCTATTTATGGCACCAAGTCACTGGCAGTTAGAGAAGGAAATCTGGAGCTCCATGGTTTGTTGGGATATAAATTAATCTTATTGTTTCATATGACGTGTAGATTACAATCTTGATAAGATATACTCATATGAAAAAGAAAGAACATTTAGAGTGAGAGAGATATGAAAAGGAGACAATTATTTTAGAAAAAATACCGCACAAGTCAAGATATTAAATTTTCAAAATATTAAATTTTCTTCTTGATTTTAGGAAAACCAGTTCCAGTACCATGGACTACATTGGAAACAACTGCTCTGGCAGGAAATTCTACTATTGTTCTGAGAGAGGCTGTAACCTGGAAAGCTGGGGACAAAATTGTTATAGCAACAACAAGCCACAGACATTCTCAAAAGGAGACGGAGCTCCGAATCATTCAGTCTGTAGACAGTGACAACAGGACTATAACCTTGACGGAACCATTGAAGTACGACCATCTAGGGGTCACCGAAACTTTTGATGGGACAGATGTGGATTTCAGAGCAGAAGTTGGAATGCTTTCTAGGAATATCATTGTGAGAGGAGACAGTAATTCAGAGTTTGTGGAGAAAATTGAAGCTTGTCCTGATGGATTTGATACTGGTAAATTGTGTATATCAGTCTAGCCACATCTTTTCACTTTCCTTTTCACCAGAATAATATTATATAATTTCAGAGCTACTATTTGAGGAAATTCCATATTAGTTCCAGATTTTAGTATCAAAATACAGATTACAGATTTACCTCTGGAAATTACGCTTTCATATGCTCCAATATCCCCTCCCCCCTCCAAAGCTGTATAAGTGTTTAACAATGATAAGAATTCACAGGAAGGCCTAAAAGATACATACTTTGATTGTCATTCATGTTGACTAAATAGATAATTACCTACATTGTTACAATCAAAAACTATTTTTATCTAAAAGTTATCAAATGCACATGGGAAAAAGCAAATCAGGGTATTGCCAAAATGAGATTACTGACATAAAGCTCAAATTACAGACAGTAAACACATTACTTTAAAAAAAAAACTGCAGAAAGAGGTAAACACCTGTGTAATTTGTGCACCCTAATCCAGTAATCCAGATTAAAAAATTATGTAATTTATCTCAAAAAGTATGGTATTTAAAAGTAAAGAACATTCTCATGAATTGAAAAGTCAAATCAAGAACTTGTTAAAGTAAGACTGTAAATATAATATGCATTCTTTTCATTTTTAGGGGAGTTTGCAACTCAAACTTGTTTCCAGGGTCGATTTGGAGAGGAGATGGGAAGTGACCAATTTGGAGCCCAAATCATGATCCACTCCCCAAAACAATCTGGAAGTATGTCACATGCTCGTCTGGAATATGTGGAGGTGACCCATGCTGGTCAAGCCTTCAGACTTGGGAGATATCCAATTCACTTCCATCTGAATGGAGATACCAATGGGTCCTATGTTAGAGGCTGTGGAATCTATAACACATTCAACAGAGCTGTTAATATTCATGGATCCCACAATGTCCTTGTGGAACACAATGTTGCTTACAATGTCATGGGTGGAGCTTTTTTCTTTGAGGATGGAATAGAAACTGGTAGCACTGTGCAATACAATTTATTAATGTTTGTAAGAGAGTCAAGCAGTCTTCAAAATGATGATGTTACACCAGCAGCATATTGGGTAACTAATCCAGATAACACGATTCAGCATAATCGAGCAGTAGGTGGCACACATTTTGGATTTTGGTACAGAATGCATACACATCCAGATGGTCCTTCATTTGACAGTAGTATTTGTCCACAACATATTCCTGTAAGGGCATTCAGGAACAACACAGCTCACTCCAATGGGTGGTTTGGTCTGTGGATTTTTACAACTATTAAGACTCGAGAAGGAGGTGGATGTAGTTCAACCAAACCTGCCATGTCCTTGTTTGAATCCCTCACTGCTTGGAATAATGAGAAAGGTGCAGAAATTGTTAATGGTGGGGCACTTGAGTGTAGGGATTTTGTGCTGGTAAATAATAAGTTGGCTGGATATGAGGGAAAACTAATCATCGAGGGAGACCAACTTTTCAAGAATCTGCTGATTGTTGGGCATGCTTCAAGTCTCACCCGAGAAGAACAGGGCTGTACAAGAGCTGCATTTGTTCTTCCATACGGCAATGGAATGACCATTGATGGAATCCGATTTGTTAATTTTGATGAGAGCAATTGTGTTGGTTTTGATTTTGCTAGGATTGCTGGCACTTGTGCTGTGCATTGTGGAGGATTTTATTATGAGACGAGAAATCTTAAGTGGGTGTCTGCTCCAAATAAAGGCACATTTCCGTGGCCCTGGGCTGGGATTATCCGAGATCTTGACGGAACATTGATAGGAGAGACGGGCAATGCTGCCTCCATTGCTGCTAATGCTGGCAAAAGTGTAAGTTCTGCATCAGATACCTTACCACCGACCTGTGTATCATTTGCTAAATTCAGCAGCAACCTAAGTGGCAGTATTCCAGCAAAAGCTTGTCCCCCAGAAGTCAAATACCATCGCTTCTCTTTTAATGGTATCAGTCCTGAGGCACTGAATTACAAAGACTTTGTGATTGTTAATCGTCATGGAAATGACTCGATGCCATGGAGGAAGAAGGCTATCACCCACAAGTTGGGTTGGATGACTGTACTTTTAGATGGAGAAGAATATTTTTATTATTTCAAGGATGCTGATCAATTGACCAACATAAGTTACACTGGTACATTTGATCGATTTCAGAAGGTAAGAGAAGGAACCATTTTCTTCAATTAGGAATTTTGTTTTTGAATTTTCTTTACTTCAGAAAATCCCTTTTTTCAGATTAATTCCTTAAAATCTCAAAATTGTCTGTGTTTTGTTTTGTTTTTCTTTAAATCTGAGTTTTTTACAGAACAGTACAGGAGGTTACGAGTACGTAATCATGCGACAGAAGGTTTCAGCCAGGCCTGACAGGTTTATGTTAGACGGGAGCACAAACATCGAGCCAACAAGAAATATTGATGGCAATACTGTCCATGGTCAGTGGGAATACCTTAAAAATGATAACGAGATCCGATACATCTGTAAGTACATGTATTTAAAGTCTGTGTCGTATACAAAATATGTTTTATATATTTTTATATATATATATATATATATATATATATATATATATATATATATATATATGTTTATTTAATCAGTAAAAAATCCTTTTCAAATAGTTTAATGGAAGGTGAACTACCTCTCTTTTACAATTTTGTACAATTTAATAATAAAATAATTATATAAATTCTATAATTTAAAATATGAAACACTCTTAAACGTTATAAAAACAGCTGTTATTCCTTAACCAGTATCATCCAGAAAGGCAACATCGAGACGTAAGCGCAGTGTGGATGATGACATCACCTATAGTGTAAGTTTCCGGGCCTTTAAGTGTTTCTATCTGGACTGTAAGGCTCCAGTGGACCCTAATACTGTACCACCAGTCACAAGCAGACCTTACGACTTTGAATATTGGTCAGACAAGGAGACCTGGAAAAATGCGGAGATGGGCTGGGGTGGTTATATCAGTAATGGCACGTATGATCTCCCTAAAGACGGAGATAATGTGAAGATTAATAAAGGTATTCACATTTTAATTTTTTTTCAATATAGAGTTTATAAGACAAAAGGGAAACTATTGTTTTTATAAATTATTTTATAAATTGTAATTGATGTATAGTTTATATAATATATTATGGTGTTATTCAATAATATATGCAAAGATTTTCAGATTTTAATAGAACAATTAAAGTACATTGGAATTAAAATGAAATAATAGAACTGGTGTAATCTATTATTTGTGAAAGTTCTTTTTTTGTGATTTTTCTGCATTAGATCAATGGGTGGTGGCAGACACAGACCTTCCTGCAATGGGCAAATTGGTTCTCTTTGGTACTCTAGAACTAGATGATGCTAATGGAACTAGGAACTTTGTCTTAAACTGTACCTACATCGTTATCCTAGGGGGTCGTTTAATTATTGGATGGCCAGACAAACCTTTTCTAGGTCGGGCTTTGATCCTCTTGAATGGAGAGCATTCTACACCACCTTATCCAATGAATTCGGGACCACAGGTTGGATCTAAAGCTATAGGTACTGTATGTTAATTTTACATGCTGGTCTGTTAAAATGACAACCTTAAAAATATTAATGTTTTTAAAACAAATTGAAAATTGATACCTAATAAAAAGACATACAGTATAATCCGTTTTTTTCACGAAGATTTATTTTTCGCATTTTTGTGATCACTTTTAACTCGCAAAAAATAAAATACACAAAAATTAGAGACATTTCTCTCCATTGTAAAAACATTACCTTTTTTTATTTATTTTTTAAAATCGCAAAAAATAACTTACACAAAATAAAAATATACCCTTTTTTTAAATTTGCAACACGTGAAAAAAAAGGGATATGTGGTAGTTAAAGAAATTAGTATTCACTAATTATATGCTTTACAATTTTTATTACAAAAATGGGTCTCGTAATCCTTAGTCAAAAGACAATTTTTTTTGTGAATTGGCAATTGAAGGATTCAAAGACTCCGTCACATTGTACCAGATAGTGCTATAGAATGAGAACCATGTAAAAGGAATGAGCAATGCATGGGAAACTGGAAAATAGTTTTCAATTGTTAGACTAACGGTCATCCATTCCATGCACTGAGCAAATTCGGTTTTTCTTTTTCACAACCGCTAATTATCAAGCCATGACTTAATTGGGTTCGAGGAATATCAACAAAAGCAGACTGGTCAAGTGCAGAAGAAGCACATGAGTTCCAAACCTGCTGCACTTTAAAATGGACCTTTGGCACTTTTAGTGAACACTCAAGTCCAGAAGGGCCCAATCCAAATTTTAAAACAAGCTCAAAACTTTTGGTTAATATAACAAACTTAATTGGACCTCTCTGGACATTGAATGTTTTCACCAAATGAGAAACAGACAAGAAATATATATAACAGAGACAAATGGATTGAAAATTGGGCTATATCCGTCTGATGTCTATTAGCACTATCCTGTAAGGTGTAACTGAGCCCTAAAGCAAAAATTGTTAGATGTTAGCTTGAAACATTAAAAACATTTCATGAATCAAATTACATGTAATACTAGGAACATTTGGTGGACTTGACTTACATGGGAGGGATGTTGGAACTTCCTGGACAATGTTGGGGGTTACAGCCAATCCGGGAGACAACCAGATAAGCCTGGTATCATCAGTCACATGGAAAGTAGGCAGTGAAATAGTGATTGCTCCTACAGATTTCTCGGTTTGGGAGACAGAAACATTTGCAGTCACTGCTGTTTCCAGTAATGGCCGGACCTTGACCCTCAACAGCACACTGAAGTACAAGCATATAGGTATAGGCATATAAAAGATCATAGAGTACAAGCATATAGGTATAGGCATATAAAAGATTATAGAGTACAAGCATATAGGTATAGGCATATAAAAGATCATAGAGTACAAGCATATAGGTATAGGCATATAAAAGATTATAGAGTACAAGCATATAGGTATAGGCATATAAAAGATCATAGAGTACAAGCATATAGGTATAGGCATATAAAAGATCATAGAGTACAAGCATATAGGTATAGGCATATAAAAGATCATAGAGTACAAGCATATAGGTATAGGCATATAAAACATAGAGACTTGTAGAGGATCATAGTTTATTAAAGACTGGATTTTTCTTATATCAGCTGGTGAATATTTCACTATATTTACATTTGCTGTGTTTTTTTCTACTAAGCCAACTTTGAAATTGATTTGAATGCCATTTTATACTCACGCTTAGAAATATGCACAGAGAAACTCACGTTAAAGTGACATCACAATGAGCTACAGACACGTTAATAAAAATGTAACAATGTAGGGCAGCGAATAATTCAAACATTGAGTATATTTTTGGTGCTTTTGAACATGTAAAATGTGAATATAAGGAATGTTTTTAAGTTTAGTGTGAATTATTGGTGTGTAAATCACACAGACTTGCATGTAGGCATATTTTTCATGAAGCACACTTCATCAGGAATACTTATGGTGCTAATCCATGACTGATAATAAAGGCCCACAATCTAGATTTCCTCAGGGAGTATTTCAATGATTCTTCTTCAAAATATAATTCTGCATGTGTGAAATTTTCATTTTTAGCTCATCTGAGCTGAAAGCACAGGTGAATTTTTCTGATCACATTTTGTCCAGTGTCCATCTGTCTGTAAATTTTTCACACTTTCAATGTCTTCATAAGAACCACTGAGCCAATTTCAACCAAAATTGGCATAGAGCATTCTTTGATGAAGAGGATTCAAGTTTGTTCAAATGAATCCCATGCCCTCTTTCAGGGAGATAATAAAGAATTAGAAGAATTAGTGAAAATTTATTTGCATCTTTCAAAAATCTTCTTCTCAAGAACCAGAAAAGATGAAACTTGTCTGAAAGCATAGATTCGAGTTTGTTCAATTCATGACCCATGAGGGCAGGGTGGGGAAACAATGGGCAATCAATGTTTTACTTAGGATTGTATAGGAAAAAATGAAAGCCATAATTAGTCTTATTTACATGGAGGCATTCTCAGGTAGTGTAGAATCAAGTTTGCTAAAATCATGACCCTGTGGAGTAGAATGGGGCCACAATGGGTTATCAAAGTTTTACGTAAGAATCTATATGAAAAGATGATTAAAGATCTTCACAGAATAGCAAAGCATTTATAAGGAAGCAATATTCTCTGGTAGTGTAGATTTAAGTTTGTTCAAATCATGACCCCTGAGGTAGGGAGGGGCCACAAAAGGAGATAACAGTTTTACATAGGAATATATAGGGGGAAATCTACTGATGAAAAACAACAGGGCAATTTAGCCCATGGGCCTCTCATTTGGGAATTAGAACTGATTTGGGGTCTTAGCAAATACTCTATTAAGCATTAATTTTACAACTTCATAGGGTTTATGAATGCTCCTGTATTTCTTAAAACTTCAATTTATTCATTTCAGCCCATACAGAAACAGCTGGTAACAAGTCAATGACCATGGCAGCCGAGGTGGGCCTCCTCACTAGAAATATACGAGTGGAGGGAGCCACCTATGACAAGTTATACAAGGAGTCATTTGGGGCCAGAATTGTTGTGGGACGAACACAGGACCCTAATAACACTAATCTTTTATATATAGGTGAGTGTTGAGTGATAAAACCTGTCAAACTATTAGTACTCCATTTAATCTTTTTAAATCATACATCCTATCAATGGCCGTAGCAGATTCATTTAGCCATGGTTGTTTTCCTGGAGGACAGCCACAGCAGAATATGGATTTATATAATAAAGGGTGTTTAATGGAGATTCTGCATAAAATCCAAATATTAAATTATGTCTTCAAAATTTAAGAAACCAAAATTGTAAAATCTAGTGATTTGTCTTGATAATATACATGAGTGTCATGCTTGTTTCAAAAGTGGAAAACATGGTTTCATTTTCTTGCAGAAAGTGATTAAAAATTGCATACTGTATAAGGGGTATTTTCTACGGTTGAAAAATTTTTGCAGAATTTTGCGGATAGGACAAATCCGCAAAAATTACAATCACAAAATATTCTTTAAGAATTAATTCAGATATTCTGTACATGCAAGTCAGAAAAGTCAGTCAACCTGTTTTAATGTTATTTCATAACTCGTAGTTTAGTAATCGTTTTAATGCACTCTTGGTCAACATTCCTTCAAATAAATTCAATCGAATGTAAACATGGCAGTGTTCTGCCAAATCCTTTGAATTTGAGGTTCATGTACCGTGTTCTGCCAAATCCTTTGAATTTGTGGTTCATATACCATAAATAAATTTTTGTGGCATATTGAAAATGCAGATATAAATTTGCTACCTTTCAGGGGTCTAATCACAAAAATATCCAACTGCAGAAAATACCTATTACACAGTATTCAATTTTAGAAAATTTAAGTAAAAGTATACATTACATAATTCACAAACAATTCATAATGAACTTCATTATCTGGAACAATGATATCTCAAATACCAGGGATATCTCAAAATGATCTAGCACTATTAGATCACATGGTTTTACAAAACCTGTGCCAGAAAGGAATGCTAGTTTCCTTATATGGACTCACAGATTCTGAAAAACCCCATGCAAGAAACGAGTGATTTTCCATATCTGGAGACACAGATTTGGGAAGCCCATGTCAAAAAAGGCTGTCTGACATACCATATATGGAGTCATGGAATCTGTGCATTCATCTGTATCTATAGGTCAGCATCTTAGAGAATCTTCTGATGTTACTGTAGATGCCAAAATGGAGACTGAAACCAAACTGTACAATGCTTTACATAATTATTAAAATGATCAGTTTTAGGATTTTGTAAAATTTGGAATCATATATAAGCATGCCCTCATTCATTTTCTATAAAATATATCTACAATTATATCATTTTAAATTTCATATTAATTTCTAATGAAGACTCAAATGATTATGCACAATTTTATTGTAATTCAAACGAAGTCTGTTCAATCTGAGAAAGAAATTAATTAAATCATAACTTTCTTTATCACAGTGATGACACGTAAAATAAAATGAAAGTGTTAAAGCTGAATATGAACTGTAAATAGGCATACACCATATTAGTTTTCCTATCTCCTATATCAGCACTGAGGTATATAAACCCTTCACATCATTACACCTGATTGTTTTTACCTTGTCACTGGTGCATGCAGTACATGGATATCTTTCATTGTCCTTTTTATTTACATTTTATTTCATTAGACATGCAGTTGTGTTTATTTCACTTTGTAACATTGACCTGTGCTATTGATATCAAACATATTTGGTAACTTTTTCTCCTGAGGTGGCAGAGGCATACAGAGGTCATTTTTGTTGTGACCAATTATATCACGAGGTAAAGCCCTTGAAGCAAAATACATTGAGCAGTGAACAAAGCCGAGGCTTATATAGGAGCTGGAAAAGGACAATCTTGAGAAGGCTAACTAGTATATGGCAGACAATGATAACTCTCTTCCATTTATAAATCATGTTCAGCTTTAAGTTAAAGTCCAGCTAAAGTCATTTATTAACAAAGACTACATATTTCAATGTCTGTCAACATTGCATTGAAACATCCAAGGATAAAGATTTCAAATGGCCTCTCTAGACTGTTGTATCCAGTTCAAAAGTGACAAAATCATCCAAGTCTGACATAAGGAAGAACACCTCACTTTCAGACTCGGATTCTGTGTATGTGTTGGGTATGCAGAGCCTGTACAGCTTTTCAAAAACACATACAGGTTCTGTGCCTTAGCTGTGTCCAAATCATGCCTATTCTGTCTTGAAATTTTGTACAGGAGTTCAGATAAAAAAAAAACAAGCATTCTGAGAGTATTGCATTAGCAATACTAGTCCCCTACCGGCAAGTGTAATCTGGTTCCCATTAAGAATTGAAAATGCCATAATTCCGTCAAAAATCAATGAAGCGGAACGAAATGCAAACTTGATCTGTAACTCATCAAGATACACTCACATACCAAGAATCAGCTTAATATCTGCAAGCGTTTAGAAGAAAAGTGGGACATACAGACAGACAGCTAGACAGATGGATGGACAGACTCAGAGGAAACCTATAGTCCCCTCCGGTTTCACCGGTAGGGGACTAAAAAGAAGGGTATCATCTGTAATGCTCCCTTACTGTTACCTCTAGGCTAACATTGAATTCAAAGCTTTTGTATTGATTTATAATGAGAAATATAGTTTGTAAATTATTTAAATTTACTAAATTTGGAGTAAGATGAGCTTAAATTTTTGAACTTGATTTGTTTGTATACCTATCTATTTAGTGTCCACATATTTGATTAAAATGATGAAAAAGTGGTAAACTTTAGACATTTAATGTAATAAAATCTAAAGATGCATGTATAAGATTGAAATTCAACCTGATATACTTTTTTTCAAGGAAACCCGATATATTTATTTGTTTTTTAAAGTAATTTTAAATCTTATAGCTTATTTATACATTGTACAAAAAAAATATTAATTTGCTAATAATATCTTTTTCTGCATACTAGTGAAAAAATTTGCTGAAAAGTCTTTGATTCTGTAATTTTAAGGTTTTGCACGTATTTCCAATGTGGAATTTTACCACTCTGGGCAGGAGGGATGGGTGGAGCCCTTTGATCCACGAGGCTCCATTGCTTATGTAGATGCCGGGACAGTTTCCAGTATTAAACCTTCCTACGTCAAGAAATGTGCCTTCCACAAAGGATTTTCACCAGCTATCATGGCTTATGGTACTAATAACCTACCAATAGAGGACAATGTTATAGCTGACACTGTCTGGTTTGGTAAGTAGGAGAAAATTCATAATATTATGTTCTATTCAGATTTTGAGGTTACTTCAGTACCCTTTAATGAAATAGAAATTTAGATACATGTTTATTTTTTACTTATTTCCAACTAAAGCATCTACTGATAATTAGTTTTTGCTTTCACATGTAAAAAAAAAATACTCCTAGCATCTGTATTGGGCTTAAAATTTTACATTAAAAAGAAAAGACCCCAAAATTCTTTTAGTAGGATTATTTTGAGTTAATGAGGTTCTCAAGTGTCTACTGATTGAAAATTTCAGCTGTGGAATCTATGAGTGATAGTACCATCATCAGAAACAATTTTGTGACCAAAGTACAGTGGGAGGGATCTTACCAAGATCGCAAGGAAACGTCGAACTTCCGATTCAATGGGGCCTTCAACCTTCATAAAGCCACTAATCTGATCTTACAAGATAACCATGTTGGTGGGGCAGAGAGGCTAGGATTTCGAACCACGGGAGAACCCTGTGATGTGTCGGCCATCAACCCCTGGAGAGGAAATGTTGTGCACACTGCTTTGGTTGGAGTTGGGTTGTTGCCCATTGATCCTCTACCAGGTTTGCTAAACTTTAAATATATAGTACAAATAAAAATTTATTGTTTTACTATTATAGTGTTTGTGACTAACAATTGCAAAATTTTGTAAAAATGCTTGGCCCATGTATAATAATTATCTATTTTAGCTCACCTGAGCCAAAGGCTCAAGTGAGCTTTTCTGATCGGAATTTGTCCGTTGTCGTAAACTTTTCACATTTTCATCTTCTTCTCAAGAACCACTTGGCCAATTTCAACCAAACTTGCCACAAAGTATCCTTGGGTAAAGGGGATTTAAGTTTATTCAAATGAAGGGCCATGCCTTCTTCAAAGAGGAGATAATTATGAATTCATGAAAAATTAATGGCATCATTTAAAAATCTTCTTCTCAAGAACCACTGTGCTTGAAAATATTAAACTTATATGGAAGCATCCTCAGATAGTGTAGATTCAGGTTTGTTCAAATCATGACCCCGGGGGGTAGGGTGGGGCCACAATGGACGATCGAAGTTGTACATAGGAATATATAGGGAAAATTTTTTAAAATCTTCTTCTCAAGAACAGGAAAGCCATGATTGGTCATATTTATATGGAAGCACCCTCAGATAGTGTGGATTCAAGTTTGTTCAAATCATGACCCCCGGGTGTAGGGTGGGGCCACAATGGGCGAGCAAAGTTTTACATAGGAATACATAGGAAAAATCTTTAAAAATCTTCTCAAAAACAGCAAAACCATGATTGGTCACATTTAAATGGAAGCATCCTCAGGTAATGTAGATTCAAATTTGTTCAAATCGTAACCCCCCAGGAGAATAGAGGGGCCATAACAGGGGATAGTTATACAAAGGACATATCAATAAAAAAATTTTTCTTAAGAACAGCAAAGCCATTATTTGTCATATTAGTTTAAGGACAGATGATACGTTCCTCAAAAATATATAATTTTTTCCAAGATTTTGTCATTGAAGTATTGCTACTTTAGCATGTTTATTCACAAAAAATTGAGGTACCTTACCAGGCATTTGTGCAAGATACCAGAGGATAGTTTTTCTTATATAATCCATTAGGAAAAAATTTAATTTGCCAATATCAAATTTTTTAGTGTTTGAATTTTTTAAGGACGATTAGAAACTGGTTTAGAAATCAGAATCTAATTAAAATTTTGAATATTTTTCATACATTACGAAGATCTACATAACAGGAATTTGAGGAACGTATCGTCTGACCTTAAAAGCATCCCTATCAACCACTTTTATATTTAAACTTTTCAAGACTGAACTGATTTCTGCTTTTTCCTAGCCAGAGTGCTCAAGTGAGCGATGTGGCCCTGGGCCTCTTGTTTAAATTAAAATTCTAATTTCTCATGAAAGACATAAATTTCTACTTCTTAATGAATTCTTTTCTTGTAGATTATTTAAAACAGTGTGTAAAGTACTCATTTTTCACATTGTGGAAGAACCTGGACTACGGCATTTTCTACATTGGCCCTGCCAGTTCCTCCGTGGAAAATTTAAAGGCTGCTGACAATGGAGTCAGTGTTTTCCAGTTTGTTATGGGTCCAGCCTCCCTTGGGCATAACTATGCCAATAAGTATGCCAAAGTCAAAGACTCTCTGATTATTGGTACATCTGATGAGCTGAATTGTGCTACTGCTCTAGGAGATAAGACAGATGATAATATTGCCATAGGCCAAGAGAAAATGCAGTTTCATAGTTCCCCTATTCGGGTTGGGGTTACCATGCCAACATTTTCCTCTGGGAGTAATGCTTGTCCCAACATGCCTTGCTCTGGTATTATGTCTTACCAGGCCATCAAGGGAATATGCCACTTGCAAGGTAGGGAATATTTCTTTTGCTTTAATTGTGCAGATCCTCATGCAGAAATAATAAAAATATTTTTTTTAATAAGAGCCAGACACTGTGTTGTAGGGTAGTTATATCTCATAATAATTTACCAGAATACCATTTCAATGTTAAACACATTCATTTTTTGAAGGATATTAGAATTTGAAAATTGTTTTGTTAGTAGACACTTCATTTTGTGCATTGTATAAGTAGACTTACTTACAAATTAAACATTAGGATACAGGTACTTTTTTGTCTTTTATTTTTCTTAGATGTGACATTTTCAAAGTTTTCTAATAAATGCAACAGTGAAGGTGACCGCGCAGTTGCCCCAAATAAAAAGAATGATGATGGAAACCACCCATTTATAACAGAGAGGATTCAGTTTTATAATGTGGAGGAGGATAATAAGATTATCTTTTGGAGATCAGATATTGGGTAAAATATTAAAACTGGCATTCTGTACATAATCAAATTAAAAAAAAATGATGGTTCTATTAGTTATGTGTAATAATGTATACACACAGCTTATTGGTATGTTCCTGTTTGATATCTATTCCCTAATAATTTTTATGCCTCACCATAATACGGCTGGGGCACATAGTATTTGTCATGTTTGTCTTCTGTCTATCGGTCACACTTTACATTTTCAAAGTAACTTTCAAGGTATTTTAACCAAAAATTCACAAATTGATACATATTGTTGAGAGCTATTCAACTGTGTCATAATTATTGAGAGCTATTCAACTGTGCCTTTATTATTGAGAGCTATTCAACTGTGTCATAATTATTGAGAGCTATTCAACTGTGTCGTAATTATTAAGAGCTTTTCAACTGTGTCATGGTTTTCTCTTCCTAACTTCCTTATGATTTGACCTTCTCATGACCTTCAACATTACTTTTAATGATTTTTAAATCAGACTTCTCATTTGAAAATACAAATCTGTGAGAGCAATTCAACCGTGTCATTATTTTCTTACCTTGACCTTTCTAATGACCTGTACCTCACTTTTCCTTCATTTTGGAGTTACTGGTACCAAGATTTCATAAAAAATGTTCAAGATATTTTCTTAAAACTTTGTGCACTGGGACAGATTGGTGAGAGGGATTGAATTTTGTCAAAAGTTCTTAGATCTGGACACTTCCTATGATTTTAGATATGACTTGTTTTCCTCTTTTTGCTCATAGTTCATCTTTAATAAGAGATCATATAAATTTGCTAAATATGATATAATGAACGTTAAACATCAAGACTTTTTTAAGCCATTAAATAATAGATGAGCGAGTCTCAGACCAAAGAATATATATAGGTGTGCTTCTTCTTTTACTGCTGCAATACTAATGTATATTGGGCAGGGCATTCATGTAATATGGACATATTTCTAGTTTTTAACATCTTTATAGAATTATTGAACTGTATTTTTATTGAGAAGGTTAGTATGTCACTGAATAACTTTTCCCTCAAGTTTTGTTATTACTCAGCCCTAGCATTTTGTGAAATTATTTTTATTGTTCTTCACATGTAAGAATCCATTTGTTTTATGTAAAAAAGGGAATTAGTAAATTAATTATTTACCACACTATTAGTCCTTTTTTTTGTTTACAGTAAGATAAATTCCGCTGATTGTGTGGACATGGCTTGTGATGCCAAGGTGAAGTGTCTGCTTCAGGATCTAGATGGGACATTCCTGAACTCCTCTGGATTTATCATCCCACAGTCAGAATATGAATGGGGTGGGAATCCCAAAATGGGATTAGGGGACTACAGAATCCCAAAGGAGATGTTAGTGAGATCCAATGGAAGCAGAATTCCTGTTAATGAGATAGCTCCTCACAAAGGTGAAGCATCATTATGTGTATATATATTGGTACAGATTATTTCCATTCATTCTGGCTCCAAGACCATATTAAACTGAGAACAGACTTAAGTCAAAATTTCAAATCAATATAACTTTTGAATTAATTTTGATAAGGAAACAAAATTTTCATCATATGTTAACATTGGCACATTATAAAAACCTGCATATTTTTAAGCACACGTTAAATAAAACTCGAGATATTCAAAATCAAGTTTTTGACTTATGTCTGTCCTTGGTTGTTATAGTTATCTCTCTTGACATTATAGAATCGCTAAGATTACTTCTCGCTAAAAATATATACCAATGTTTGGTGATAAATTACTAAATTTGCATTTAGCAAAAATTTCCACTTATACTTTTAAGAATTAGAATCTTATACTTTTAAGAATTAGAATTAAGAACTAAAGATTAAGAGATTTTCTTGTTCCATAAATAATGCTTCAATGCATGTGCTTGAATTTAAAAAAACTACTCTTGTTGGTTTGAAATGTTAACTGTCATTTCTAGTGTCATTTTTCCAGGTATCATCAGGTCAAACTGTCAGTATCGGGCTGCCTGGCAGGCTTATGAGTGTCATGACCTCAACTACAAGAGTTTGGTCATTGAGAGCATGGATGCAGACACAGAGACCAGGCGACTGTCCCCAGTGGCCATCCTTGGAGGGGGATATTTGGACCTGATTAATGGCCCTCAGGACCATGGTTGGTGTAGTGGCTACACATGCAGAAAGAGATTGTCTACCTTCCAAGCCATTGTTGCTACAGGTTTGTTAAGGATTAAAGAAGTATCATTAGTTCCTAAATTAAAATAAAGTCTGATCAACAATAATAAACGTATCAAAATGTAGCACTGTCCCTGACTACATTATTTAAAGTATTTTCAATGATTTTTTTTTTACCAAAACAAACTGAAAAACTCTGGCATCTCTTTGAATTGTAATCTGATGAATTCCAGAAATAAGACTTTTGTTTAAAAAAGTTTTTTAATAAACTTTACTCCCAATAAAAAAGTTCTTATGATAAATTTCCATTTCAGAGAAAGAATTTTTGCTGCATTACACAAGTGTTTCTCCTCAAAAGTCTCGCTTCTTTTTGCTGGATGCCAAGCCAAATGACTGTATCTCTCTGTCTATCTGGTACTCCCAACCCTGGAGATTGGATGTCTACCACAATGGAGAATTTATAATGCCCCCCAATGCTCGGTATGCAGGGATAGATAAACGATATGTGGTTGATCCACCCCCTATTGGGCAGCCAGATTTCTACAAACCAAATGTTACAGGGTGTCAGCAGAAATCAGGACTCAGTTATTTTAATAGGGATTCAGGCATCATTACTCTGTTGATCAAAGGTCCTGATCCCGTTGAAATCATAACAGTGAAGACTGTGATGGTGTCTTTCCAAATTCCAGCAATGCCAGCAGATGAATTTTATGGAGACAGAATTGTCATGAATTTGGCAAGCTTTTTAAATATTGATGCCAGTCGTGTACGCATCACTAATATTGTTAGAGAGACATCATCTTCAAGAGGTCGTAGAAAGAGGTCAACTGATGTTGTAACCGGAGTAGAAATTGAAATCAGTAATCCTCCTTCTCAGGGTAAGTAATGATAATCCTCTCTCTCTCCCAGGGTAAGTAATGATAATCCTCTCTCTCCCAGGGTAAGTAATGATAATCCTCTCTCTCCCAGGGTTAATAATGATAATCCTCTCTCTCCCTGGGTAAGTAATGATAATCCTCTCTCTCCCAGGGTAAGTTATGATAATCCTCTCTCTCCCAGGGTAAATAATGATAATCCTCTCTCTCCCAGGGTAAATAATGATAATCCTCTCTCTCTCCCAGGGTAAATAATGATAATCCTCTCTCTCCCAGGGTAAGTAATGATAATCCTCTCTCTCCCAGGGTTAATAATGATAATCCTCTCTCTCCCTGGGTAAGTAATGATAATCCTCTCTCTCCCAGGGTAAGTAATGATAATCCTCTCTCTCCCAGGGTAAATAATGATAATCCTCTCTCTCCCAGGGTAAATAATGATAATCCTCTCTCTCTCCCAGGGTAAATAATGATAATCCTCTCTCTCCCAGGGTAAGTAATGATAATCCCCTCTCTCACCCAGGGTAAGTAATGATAATCCTCTCTCTCCCAGGGTAAGTAATGATAATCCTCTCTCTCCCAGGGTAAATAATGATAATCCTCTCTCTCTCCCAGGGTAAATAATGATAATCCTCTCTCTCCCAGGGTAAGTAATGATAATCCTCTCTCTCCCAGGGTAAATAATGATAATCCTCTCTCTCTCCCAGGGTAAATAATGATAATCCTCTCTCTCCCAGGGTAAGTAATGATAATCCTCTCTCTCCCAGGGTAAGTAATGATAATCCCCTCTCTCGCCCAGGGTAAGTAATGATAATCCTCTCTCTCCCAGGGTAAGTAATGATAATCCTCTCTCTCCCAGGGTAAGTAATGATAATCCTCTCTCTCCCAGGGTAAGTAATGATAATCCTCTCTCCCTTGGTAAGTAATGATAATCCTCTCTTGCCCAGGGTAAGTAATGATAATCCTCTCTCCCTGGGTGAGTAATGATAATCCTCTCTCTCCCAGGGTAAGTAATGATAATCCCCTCTCTCGCCCAGGGTAAGTAATGATAATCCTTCCTCCCAGGGTAAGATGTGATAATGATACCACCACCCCCCACCCCCAGGGTAAGTGGTGATAATCACCCCTTCCTTGGTAAGTTGTGATAATGATAATTTTTTTCCCTGGATAAGTAATGATAATATCCCTGAAAATATTATATCTGAAATGAATAAGGAACAGTTATTTTGTCTGGATCTTGAACCTGTGATCTTAATGCTCCAAATTCTTATCTTTTAAAAAGAAAAGATGCATTTTATCTTTTTATTATCATCTATCTTTGTCAAAAATATTTGTAAAGAAGATATAAGGTCATATTACAACTGTGGGCACCACTTCAAGGTTATTAAAACAAGAGGTCCATGGGCCACATCGCTCACCTGAGCACCATGGCCAGGAAAAAAGCAAAAATCAGTTCAGTATTGAAAAGCTTTAATGCATAAGTGCTCCTGACCTACCCCTAAAAGGGGGGTATGATTTGAACAAAATTGAATCTATACTAGCTAAAGATGCTTACATATTTCTTTGACTAACTGTGACTTTTTTCCCTACAAGTTTGAACTTTCATTATGGTCCCACCCTACCCCCAGGGGTCATTCTTCAGAAGATTTTTTTTAAAAATTCCTACGCATTCCTATGCATAACTTTAATCATCAGTTGTGGCCCCACCTTATCCCCAGGGGGTCATGATTTTCATCAAACATGAATCTACACTACTAGGATACTTCTGAATAGAAAATAACCAATCATGCTGTTCTTGAGAAGATTTTTCCTATATACTCTATGTAAAACTTTTACCGTCCATTGTGGCCCCACCCTACTCTCAGGGGTCATGATTTGAACAAATTTGAATCTACACTACCTGAGGATGCTTCCATATAAATATGACCAATCATGGCTTCGCTGTTCTTGAGAAGAAGATTTTTAAAGATTTTTCCTATATATTCCAATGTAAAACTTTGATCGTCCATTGTCGCCACACCTTACACCTGGGAGTAATGATTTGAATAAACTTGAATTTACACTACCTGAGGATGATTACACATGAGTTTCATATTTCCTGGCCCAGTGGTTCTCGATCATGGCTTTGCTGTGTTGAGAAGAAGATTTTTAATTTTTTTTCCAATATACTCCTATGTAAAACTTTGATCTTATATTGTGGCCCCACCCTACCTCAGGGGGTCATGATTTGAACAAACTTAAATCTATTCCACCTGAGGATGCCTCCATATAAATATGACCAATCTTGGCCTTGCTGTTCTTGAGAAGAAGATTTTTAAAAAATTTCCCCTATATATTCCTATGTAAAACTTTGATTGTCCATTGTGGCCCCACACTACCCCCGGGGGTCATGATTTGAACAAATTTAAATCTACACTACCTGAGGATGATTCCACTTGAGTTTCATCTTTCCTGGCCCAGTGGTTCTTGAGAAGAAGATTTTTAAATGATGCCATTATTTTTTCACTAATTTGTAATTATCTCCCCTTGGAAGAGGGTGTGGCCCTTCATTTGAACAAACTTGAATCCCCTTTACCCAAGGATACTCTTTGTCAAGTTTGGTTGAAATTTGCCCAGTAGTTCTGGAGAAGAAGATGAAATTGTGAAAAGTTTACAACGACAACGACGACAGACAACGGACAAATTTCGATCTGAAAAGCTCACTTGAGCCTTCAGCTCAGGTGAGCTGAAAAGGAAATGATATTCTGCAGCTGGTCATTGACAAGTAATATTGAATGTTTTCAAAGCTTGATAACCATAAAGAAACAATTTGTCATAATATAATATTGTTTTGATTTTCTTTTAAAATCAAAGAGGTAAATTCCACTGCGGATGCTGGAGATCTGTCATCTGGTGAGCTACAAAACATCACCACGACCATAGTGAACGAGGTGCAGCTAGGAACTACTTTACGTAGCCTGGTTAACATCACCGGTGCTTCAATTTCTGAGCCTCCTCCTGACCCTACTGACCCAAACTGGCAAAAAATGGCGGAGGAGACAAATGAAGAACGTTATCAGGAACTGGTTCAGCCTAATTTGATGAGGCTATACACCCCTGTTATACCCATACATGAAGGAGCACCTTTCTCAAGTCAACCCAAACTGCAAGTCTATGATGCCAATGTAAGTTGTGAAAAAAATATTGCTTACTTGGTAATTTTATTAGATTCAACATTATTGTTGTGTCACTTTATAAATGATAAAAGGAAGACAAAAAATGTTAATTAGGGCCCAGCAGGAAAATGTGAAGGACCTAAACAGAAATCCCATTGTCTGTCTGTCCATCAATACTTTTTTTGTGACATGATAGCTCTAAAAAATTTCAACAAAACATTTTCAAATTTGTACATAAGTAATCTACTATAGAATCTTCAAAAAAAGATTATAAGAACATATTCCTCACCTTTGCTTGCTCCAATTCAATGTTGTGTACAAGTTTTATACTAAAAATAAAAGTCATGTGACCTTGACATGGACAATAACATTGATACAGTAGATACGACCTTTGTTTTTCTGACAATCTTTCTTGCTTTACAGTGCAGTTGAGTTTGTAAAAACTTTGCTTAACTCATATTTTTCATAAATCTTTCCCTTTGTGATAAAAGAAACAGATGATTTTAACTCACTGTGTAACTTTAATTCAGAATTTTATACAATATAAAACAATTGTGTACATATCAAGAAAATTGACTATTTCATGAACAGGGAAATGTAGTCAACAAACTTGGTACCAATGTAAACCCATGGGAAATCACTGCCACGTTGAGGAATGGTACTGGTGATCCTGCAGCCCAGTTGCTGGGTGAAAGGACTGCCAAATACAACAATGGATGGGCTAACTTTACAGACCTTGCCATCAGTCACATGGGCTCAGGGTACATTATTGACTTTGTTGTTACTTATCCAGTCGTCGCAAGCTTTTCATTGTCTTCTTCCAATATATCCGTGACACGACGGTCTATTGTGGTGGATATTGTCAACATAACCTCAGATCCATTAGAAAATTCTTACATGACTGTGGATCTAGAGCTTCGTGATAAAGTCACATCTCAAGTCATAAAACAGGTCAACTGGAGGGTATGTATTTATTTCAGAACAATCAGCTTGATTTATGTACCGTATAATGGGTATTTTCTGCAGTTGTCAAATTTTTATGGTATTTTGCGGATAGGAGAAATACGCAAAAATTATAATCGCAAAATATTCTTAAAACATTAAGATATTTTGTAATCGCATCATCATTTATTCCAATATGCTGTAAGTGGTGCGTATGTTAAGGTAGTTTTTCACCTGCTGTAATGTGTAAAATTATAACTAATAACTGTATATTAAATTATTTTTAAGCTTACCAGGGTATGAAATAAATGATATGAAAACAATTCACAAAAATTAACTGAAACAGAGAAGAGTAGCAGGCCTCGATCCTTATCGATTCTAATTCACCTGATGCAGGGTCCTGTAAAACTTAAAATATGTAAAATGATGCAGTATTCTGCCAATTTAACATTTGGTGGTCATTTCCCACAAAAAAATTTTCTGCCGTATAATGCAACCGCAGAAATTAAAAATGTAAAAATTAAATTGCTACCTTTCAGGGGTCAAATCGCAAAAATTTTCAGCTGCAAAAAAATACCTATTATACAGTATTTATATAGGAATAGTCTATTTTGAGGATAGAGGGTATGCATTTATATATCAACCTTGGGGTGTGTATTTATGTAGGATACATACCTGAGGGTACGCATTTATATAGAAAAAGTCAACTGGGGGTATATGTAATGTATTGATTTATATTTGTGAATTATTATACAGTTAAAGTATATCATTGAGGAAGTTAGCAAGATTCCTGTTCCCCAAGGTAAGGGCTATTTCCTGAGGCGAAGCCGAGGGAAATAGTCCTGGTCGAGGGGAACTGGAATCTTGCTAACTCCTGCAATGATATGCTTTTAACTGTTTTATTATACCGATGCAAATGTAAAATTTAGAGGATTCAGAAAGCGTGATTTCATAGCAGGGATTAGCTCACTGAACTAACACACGGGGATTAGTCCATTCACATATCATACCAATGTAAAAGTAAAATCTAGAGGATTACAGATAACCGGGAATTTGCTTTTGATGTGGGGATTAGCTCACTTGACTAACATACAGGGATTAGTCCATTCATAACAATTTCTAGGGAATTAGCCACATCTAACGATATAATGTTATATAGGGAAAAAATCAGTAGAGATATAATAATAATGAATAAACACTAGAAACTCATTGCGAGCAATGAGAGGTCTTCCGTCCGATTCTGAAAATAAAAACGAGAATTCAAGCTGAAAAATTGATAAAAGAAATTCAGACACTCTGGAAATTTAACCCTGGTCGTCAGCGTGAAAATCCAACGTGCTATTTCCTTAAACCGGAAGTTGACGTTTTCAAGGTTACTCTAGACATTTGCACTCTGAATAACATATTTAAAATTCATTTCAAATACTTTATCTATAAAGAATATTTATTGGAAAGTAAAATGCTCAAATTATTTAGTTTATCTCATATAACCGGAAATTGTAGATCTTGTTTCCGGTGGGACCAACATCTTTCGAATCTGCGAAAAAGATGCAATAAAGTGATGCAATTTTTAATTAAAAAAAGAAAAGTTGAAATTTTCTATTTCTTTTATCACTTCCTGTGACGACTGGAAGTGACGGCTGACGCTCTGAACCCAAATGGTTTTGCCTACATCTTAAGGACTGTTGCTCATGTAAGTTTGGTGTCTTACCGTTTTCGAGTTCTTGCTTAGACAACTTCTCGTATAGAATTTTTCAAGAACTCTTGAGAGTAGTTTTAATTTTAATAAACAGGCTATATTCTGGATTGATTAACCTACCAAGCCAACCTTCTTCTTTTTTTTTTTTTTTTTTAGATTTTGTCAAATCAGTGTTTTTGCAATTCTCAATGCATTTCCTATGTAAAATGTTGATAAAAGGGACCTACATAATTTTTCGCCATAATATTTCTCCAAAACTCACTTATTTCATATGGTTTTTGTTTTATATGTATTATCTATTTTCATTTCCTATGACTTCTAGATATTTTAGCTAAAAATGTAAATATAGAAACAAGACAAGGACATACCGGCACCGATCTCTATTTTTGAGTTACTTCCCTTAACAGCTATAATTACATATTATCCATGAGGGTCAAGAGAGTCAGACTGGTTGATTGATTCTATCATGTAATTGACTGAATTGATTGAAACACATTGTCATAAAAATATTGGCATGGATTTATTTCAATTTTTATTAGTAGTTACTAAATGCTGCTTCCTTCATACAACCTAGAAACTGATCTCAGACGGTCTACCTTTCAGCATATGTCAAATCTTTGCCCTTCCCAGCATACTGAGCATAACTACGGTAAATGACGACCTCTTGGTTCTTTGTCTCCTGAATACAATGTACAACAAAGCCATTACTACTTTTCTTTCTTGCTGTATAGATGATTCTACCCATTGAAGGAAGTACACATGCTTTTTGTTTAACTTGCCAATGTCCGTAAAATATAACATGGGTCCTTCAAAAATGCAAGGATTTTTCAGGATTTACGTAAAAGAAATGCAAATACGCAGGATTCACACAGAAAAAAAAACATCATTTATAAAGATGAAAACGTAAATTAAAGGTAATAAATGAGAAAGAAAATTCAGACATAATCGGGATTAAACCCGAAATAATAGAACAGCGTTGACGTTTGAGGTTAGTGTGCGAGGTACTAGCCACCCGAGGAGCTCCGAGTGCCGACCTGCTCGTCGGAGTTTACAGAGACAGCCGCCATTTTGGACCCGCTTCAAATTTTAAAATGCGAATATCTAGAGTTTGGATTTATCAATTTTTAAACAAATTATATATTAAGCCTTTTTGGAAATGCCTCTATTAACTCTACTAATATCAAAGAAAAATATTGAAAAACAAAAAAGTTAGAAAATTCAATTTTTTTAAATTCGCATACGGTAACGACCGGAAGTACCGACGACGAACGAAAGGTCATGTCCCGGCTAGGATTTATCACGATCTATAATCCCTGAAAGTTTCACATTGATATCTTTTACCGTTCTTGAGATTAGTTGCGGACAAAATGTCTTTTAAAATTCAGAAAATGGTCGGTAACTTGGCACCGGAAGTGATTTTCCAAAAAATCTCTCGGATAAAATAACTTCAGATTAAAACACATCGTTCCTGCAAATTTCATTAAATTTCATCAAGTAGTCTTTGAGAAATCGCGTGCACAAAATTAGATGGGCGGAAAAATAATAATAATAATAATAACTAGAAACTCATTGCGAGCAATGAGAGGTCTTCCGTCCGATTTTGAAAATAAAAATGTAAATTCAAGTGACACTCTGGAGATTTAACCCTGGTCGTCAGCGTGAGAATCCAATGTGCAAATCATTACGCCATTTCAACTCCCACTTCAAAGTGAAATTGACAAATATCAAGAGTTTGGATTTATCAATTCGAAAACAAATTATATATTTAGTATTTTGAAAGGAGGCTCTCTTAACCCTACAAATAATACAGAAAAATATTGAAGTTGAAAAATTTGATTTTTTAAATTCACTTCCGGAAGCGACCCGAACTAACGACGACGCATGAAAAGGTCCCTTCGCCAATCTAGAAATCATGTTCTATCATCTCTAACAAAAACAAAACAAAACAAAAAAAAAACACTCAACATCATTTATAAAGTTGAAAACGTAAATTTAAGCAAACAAATTCGGGATTAAACCCAGATCGCCTTCGTGAATATTCAATATGGAAGACACTACACCAGCGCAATTTTACCAGCCATCATCAATGTTTATTTTGTATCATTGCCTGAAGTAACGAGCGTCAGGGAGGTTAAAAGTTTTTTTTATATAATGCGGAATTATAAAATGAGAGCTAGCTAGCCAAATTTTGTGCAAGCAGATTCACATCGGAATTTGTTACTTGAGTTTAAACAATAACAAATAATCTATTACTGATGAACTGATGATACTGTTTACTTCCTTTATTCTTTGTGTATTCAACTTTTTTATTCCATGCAATTCCATATTACCTGTATTTTATACAAACGTATCCGTCTAATCTTTTTCTGCACTTCTACAACAAAACATTTTTCTACTATGAACGAAGAGTCACGATACATTACGTCACGAGTAAATCTTCGCGCCTTTTCTTTGAAATGTATGTTCTATTGAATGGTCTCCATTCTCATATATATTATTGTATGTACCGTGCAAATTACTCATTTTATTGCATTTGGAGGTCAGATTATTTATGTTTTCAATGACAGATTATCCATTTCATAACCTGAAAGATCCAACAATTCATTCATATTTCATTGATCCTTATGGTAGTTTCGTTCAACAAGACGCTCGGATGTCTCCGTAAACTCCAACCTGCCAATCGGCAATCCTCGACTGACTCCGCTACGCTCCATACAAACCTCGGAAGTGATTGGTGGAGAAATATGCATCATATCGATTACATTTCTCCGCCGGAAACTGCCTTGTAACTCATTTTCTATTTTACTTTGCATAACGTTCTTCAAACATTTTTTTCTCTTGTCTAATTCTTCCTTGGATCACAGCATCATGTAAGTAGTCTTTGAAAGCAAAACATAGTGTTGGGCATGCTTGAAACTAACTTCAAAGGTATAACATTTGGAGGAATTTCATATAAGATCACATGACTGTATCAGCAACATGGTAGAACACCATTGACGTCCGAAGTTAGTGTGCGAGGAACGATCCAACCGAGGATCTCCGAGTGCCGACCTGCTCGTCGGAGTTTGCGAAGACAGCCGCCATTTTGGACCCGCTTCAAATTTTAAAATGCGAATATCTAGAGTTTGGATTTATCAATTTTTAAACAAATTATATATTAAGCCTTTTTGGAAAGGCATCTATTAACCCTACTAATATAAAAGAAAAATATTGAAGAACAAAAAAGTTAGAAAATTCGAATTTTTAAATTCGCATCCAGTAACGACCGGAAGTACCGACGACGAACGAAAAGTCACGTCCCGGCTAGAATTTATCATGATCTATATTTCCTAAAAGTTTCACATTGATATCTTTAGCCGTTCTTGAGATTATCCCTGGACAAAATTTCATTTTAAAATCAGGAAATGGTCCATAACTTGGCACCGGATGTGATTAATGGAATTTACTCTCGGATAAAATAAATTCAGCCTACGACACGTTTTCCCTGCAAATTTCATGCCAATCCACCCAATAGTCTCCGAGAAATCGCGTGCACAAAATTAGAAAGTCAAAAAAATAATAATAAGAATAATAATAATAATAATAATAAGAAACAGTAGAATCACTATAAGGTCTTCCGTGAAGACGGAAGACCTTAATAAGAAACAGTAGAATCACTATAAGGTCTTCCGTGAAGACGGAAGACCTTAATTAGACAAAGACGTCTTAAAGACCAGAATAGGCAAAAGTATGGGAACCAAACAGAATTTCTGTGTGTAGCTGTAGTTTCATGATAAAACACTGTTAATGAGTGTTTGTGTTAGAGGAAACCATGCAGTTGGTTCAGAAGACTTCTCAGATAAAAGAGAGATAATAAGCTAATAGACTCTTTAAAAAAATTGAAGTGACAGAAGGATGTATAGTAATAGCACTGACATTTACATGCAAGTAAATACATGTAGATCTATTTTCAGAGTTCCTGCAAATTACCAGACTACTTCGTTGTTCCTTGATTTCCCTTTTTCTCTTGATTTTGACCAACATGTCTCCCTCTATCAGTTTATCTTTCTTTATTATACAATGTATAATTATTGAATTGCCATTCTGTGGATCCTTTACAGGGCTGTATTATACTCTTGTGATTATAAGGCCTTTGGGCCTCTTGTTAAAGCATTAAGATGTTAAAGACCTATTTAAAATGGGGGGAGGGGGTGTCATTAAAAAACCTGGAGAATCATTAGGCTTACAAAAAAAACAAATCTTAGGTGAAAGCTTCCTTAATGAGTTTTGTTTTCATTTATTTTAAATCATGGTCCCTGAATAGATAGAGAAAATCTTTTGAAAATCAATATCTCAATAAAGAAAAGCCACAGTAAGTCATGGGGTTATGCAAGCATTCTTATGTGGTGTAGATTTAAATTTGATCAAACTTGAAAGCTCTCCCCTCCCTCCCCCATGCTATGGTAGGTCTTCTGTAGAAGTCAAAGTTTAACATCCAGGGGAAGGTAAAGAAACACAGTCTTTTTTAAAAAATCTTTTTGAGAATTTTCTGGGAAAAATAAAAAAAGCTTTTTCTGAAGAAAAGTAGTACCATGATAAGTTATCAGTTTCATGTAGATTTGTTTTGTTAAACATGATCCTTAGAAAATGTCAGATCACATAGCTCCGGTTGCATGAGAATATTACACCAAAAATTGTTAAATATTATCTCTTTAAGAGAACAGGGTTATTCAAATAGATTAAGCATTGATTCAAGTTGATTCAAATAAAAAAAAAAGAGAATATGTAAATCTAATATTATATAAAAATATTCTTTTGAGAGGAGAATATTTTTTCAGTTGAGCATTGTGGCCATAGGTCTTTTGTTATTGTAAAGATATTACACTTATTTTTCGTTTTTAACAGAACCATAAATGGATTGTAAATATAGAACTGGGTGGTCAGGATTATTACAGAGGACAACTCAGTGGTAACACCACTACAACGTTTGATGATAACAGTGGTATGGCTACTCTCTCCAACTTCAGCTTCAATGTGCAGGGTATGGTGGTCATGAAGATCATCGTTACCTCCGAACCTCCCGAGTATACATTGGAGTTAGAAACTTTAATTCATATCCAGAAATTACAACAAATCTCATTTTTCAAAAACAGCTCTCAGGATATACAGTTGAGATTTGAAGCTAATTACGATACTGTTGTGGGAACGAGATATTTACTGCACTTTCAGGCTATGATGGGCAATTTCCTGTCAGGCCTCTACCCAGACATTGTACTGAATTCTATCAAGATTCGCAAAGGTTAATATTTTTGGTAGCACATTTGTACAAGAACAGCAGATGTAAAGTATTTAAATTGTATTTGTTTTATTTATATATCATTCATTACTTAATGTGACTATTTGGTTGTGTATTATGATAAAAAGATTCATAATATACGATCATGACCTGCATATGTCCTTGACCCTTGACTAAAGAGCCAGGTTACTAATTTTTGACAAGAATCATGTTTGTATGGGCAAGATTTTTGTAAAATTTAAAGGCAATACTAGTATCTCAAAATGTAATGTTGTTAACTTGTTACCCTTAAAGTAAAAATAAGCCTGATTGTTAAAATTTTACAAAATTCAAAGTTTTTATAATCATGACCCCCAGGGATAGGGCGGGGCCACAATAGGTTATCAAAGTTTTACACAGGAATATAAAGGAAAAAACCTTTAGAAATCTTCTTCTCAAAAACGGCAAAGCCATGATTAGTCATTGGTTGTAACTGTTGCAGAACTAGAGTGTTCCAAGGAATGCATATGTTGCATGCTGTAGCATCATTAAAAACAAATAAAGCTTAAGGGTGCATTGTCTTTTTTAAATGCCCCACCATGAAATGGCTGTGCTATATAGTGTTACACTTTTCTGTCCATCATTCCATCACTTTCATACCATCTTAGTTTTCTGGACTTAAGTTATGACCCTCGATCACCTATTTCTAAAACATACATTTCAGCGGGGACATTCATGTCAACCTGACACATTTTTTTTCAATTATGTACTAGCATTATAGTTCAAGCAAAGAAAACAAAACATCCATGCATAGTAAGACTGTGATAGATAATATTTATAAAGGTTTCGATCATTAGAAATTCAAGTTAAAATGAATACTAATTAAATTGAATTTATTAGAAATAAATTTATTCATTTACTCATATGGGATTAATGGAACAATCCCCAAAATTCATGAGCCTAAATTGGTAAACCAATGATTTAATATCAAGTAGATGATTTAGAACATCATACTACTGCAGTGGTTGCAAAAATTAATCCCACATTAACAAAGACACTTTATTTTATTTTATGTCTGTAAATAATTGTTTAAAGAAGGTTTAAGTACATAAAATTTTGTATTGACCTGTATGTCATAGTATGTTTTAGTGGTGATGATGATGACATATGTCACAATATTTAAATTCCTACAATCTAACTTTTTAGGTAGTATCTTGGTCACCTTCCAGGTCTCAGGTACTTCTACCATGTTGAATACAACAGTTTCCTCTCTGTGTAGTGCAGTAGAGAACGGAACTAACTTTAACTTCCGAGGAACGTCCTTGACACTAGCGAATTATCTCTCGGTGGATGGAGAGGACTACTATGGAACAAAATGTGCTGTTGTTGAGGAGGTAAAATGTCACACAATTTGAATTACTCTCACTATAAATATGACTCAGTTGTTGGAAAAAGTAAATAAAATTGATGCAAGTAATATGAGTAGTATATGTAATACTGTAGACATACTTTTTTCCGCGTGGGATTAATTTCCGCCATGAACGCGATCCCAATTTTTATGCCCCCGGATCAAAAGATCCCGGGGGTATATTGTTTTTGTCCTGTCTGTCTGTTTGTCTGTTTATCTGTTTGTCTGTTTGTCCGTTTGTCTGTTTGTCTGTCTGTCTGTTGTCAACTTTAACCTTCCCCATAACTTTTGATTGGTTGGAGCTATGACTTTCATATTTCACATGTGTATTCCTTGTGACAAGACCTTTCTTTTGGTACCATCATATTTGACCTTTTGACCTTGACCTTGGAGTTTGACCTACTTTTGCAAAATTTTATGAGACTTTAACCTTAGCCATAACTTCTGAACAGTTGGTGCTTGGGGTTTCAAACTTCACATGTGTATTCTTTGTGACAAGGCCTTCCTTTGGATACTAACAACTTTGACCTTTTGACCTTGACCTTAGAGTTTGACCTACTTTTGAAAAACTTTAACCTTGGCCATAACTTTTGAACAGTTGGTGCTTAGGGTTTCAAACTTCACATGTGTATTCCTTGTGACAAGACCTTCCTCTGGATATCAACCACTTTGACCTTTTGACCTTGACCTAGGAGTTTGACCTACTTTTGAAAAACTTTAACCTTGGCCATAACTTTTGAATGGTTGGAGCTAGGGCTTTCATACTTCACATATGTAATCCTTGCGACAAGACCTTCCTTTGGATACCAACCACCACTTTGACCTTTTGACCTTGACCTAGGAGTTTGACCTACTTTTGAAAAACTTTAACCTTGGCCATAACTTTTGAATGGTTGATGCTAGGGCTTTCATACTTCACATATGTAATCCTTGTGACAAGACCTTCCTTTGGATACCAACCTATTTGACCCTTTGACCTTGACCTAGGAGTTTGACCTACTTTTGAAAAACTTTAACCTTGGCCATAACTTTTGAATGGTTGGTGCTAGGGCTTTCATACTTCACATATGTAATCCTTGTGACAAGATCTTCCTTGGGATACCAACCACTTTGACCTTGACCTTGACGTTTGACTTTTATTCAAAAAACTTTAACCTTTGCCATAACTTCTGAACAGTTGTATCTAGGTCTTTCAAATTTCATAGGTGTATTCCTCGAGACAAGACCTTTCTTTGGGTATCAACATTTCTTGTCTTTTGGCCTGGATTTTGACTTGCATTTGAAAAAACTTTAACCTTCGCCGTAAGCTGCCATACGGGGGCATCATTGTTTCACAAACACATCTTGTTCTGCAGAAATTTGTCACAGCGTACTAAAGATTCATTAAGGACATATAATGACAATCCAAGATATCCGCGTAATTTTATACTCGTGGATTGAACAGAAATTGTGATTCCGTGGAGTTATGGCCCCAAGGAATAAAGTATGTTTACAGTATTTGCAACTGCCCCTGAGCCCTTCTCTAAAATGTTTGTGGCCATGCTGGTTCCACTGGAACGTATAATTGTAACAGGCTGATGGCATGTGCAAAAGGTGCAAATGCTGGACATTGAAAAAAACTAAATAATGGTTTATTAAAACAATTATTGCTAATAATGTGAAAGGATATGTAGTGATGTGTAAGATGTAAATGTCTTTATGAAATATATAGATGAAATTGGATCTCTCACAGAGTTTCATTTATTAATAAGTTATTCAAAGAGTATTTCAAAATATTTTTCCTTTGTAATGTTTATTCTGCTCCTCACTTTTTTTTTCAGGTGAAACCTCCAGGGAAAGAGAAAGATGTCTTTACAATGGGGATATACATTGCCCTGGCTTTGGTGGGAACCGCATTGGTAGTCATGATTATAGCTGTTGTTTTCTGGAAGATGAAGGTGGTCCCCAAATCTCAGACACACTGTATTACATCCCCAGAATATTTTGGCAAGTCCGAGAGTGTGGAGATCTTGAAGACTGATAAAATAGATGATTCTGTTCTCTGCTTTGAGAATGAAAGTTATGAGGAAGTTCCACCAGCAGATACTTCATTCAGTACATTCACAAGAAACAGTGCTTCTTCTGACACAAAATCTGAGATTGAAAAATAAAGCATACCCAGTATTGCGTGAAAACTGATTTGGAGGACAACTGTGCATGGAATTTGAATCCTGTATATTAATGTAAACATTAACAGCTAAGATGTTCTGTCAGATTAGATAAACAATGCCTTACAGATTTTTATTTTATCTATTTTCAATTTAGTAAAACTTTAAGATTTTTTTTTAACATGAAAGTATGTATACACAAAGCACAGAAATTACCTATCACTTTTAAGAAATCTTGACATTTGCTTGAAAGAAATGAGTTTCTTTGGTTCACCAGAAAATTGTATTTTATTGACATTTCTGTATTATTTATTAATAATTTTTGATACATATTGTATATTGTTGTAATTTAATTGCATTTTCAAATCACCTGTGTCACTCTTGCTGTAAGAACTTTTTTTTTTGGGGGGGGGGGGGGGGGGGGTCTCATAGTTTCTGCTTCCTAGGGGTCTAAGGGCTGTGGCCAATATTCCATCAACATTGATCCAATCTTCAATAATCTTCTTCTTAATTCCTGGACATCAGGCAGTCAAACTTTTTGAATAATTATTTTTGAAAAAATGGGAAAAAAAACCCTTTACTGAAGTTTTTGAAATTCGTAGCTTTTGGGTTTATTGTTCATTCTCCAGGGTATGACTGAGTCAGTCATATATTGAAAATGCATTATATCCTAAAATATGTTTCTTTTTACTATGACTTCAAAATTTTACAAAAATTATGAAATTTATGGTGTCTTCACCCATAGTTAGGGCTAGGGTGGGGCTTAGTTTAATTTTGAAAATTCTCTTCTATAAATATGGCAACTGAGAAACAAGTTTATGCACTATCGATATTGGGAAATTCTAGGCCTATTATAATTTTAAGACTCTTGGTGTGGGGTGGAAAAAAAAACATTAAAGTTTAGAGATCTTTTCTTGAATTGTGGGCATAAGGCAGACTAATGTTTGGATTATGTCAGTGAGTTTTGTGGAATAGTTTTTATTTGTGGAGGTCAATGTTCGTGGGCAATCAATTTTCACTGGCCGTGGGGAAGTTATTTCATTTTTAACTCATATATGTAGCAGATTAAATGAAACTATATTTTGACAAGAAATTATTCTTGGGGATGTACGTAAATAATTCCTGTGTAAGGGTGTCCCACAAAATCCACAAACATTTGTCCCCTACAAACAATGACGATTTCCCAGTGCTTGACCCATTACTAAAGGATCATGGGTCCAGCATTCGGGCACCAGGGTGGGGCTAAATTAGTCATAATTTGAAAACACATGCCGTAGAAAATCTTGATCTTTTACTTTTGTAAAGGACATTAAATGGGCAAACTGATTTTATAAATTTACCCTTTTTAGGTCACATGAGTAAACTCAGGTGACCTATTGCTATCCGTTTTTGTCCGTCGTCGTACGTCGTACGTCGGTCGTAAACTTTTGAACATTTTTAGATTCTTCTCTGGAACCGCTCAACCAATTTCAACCAAATTATATAGCAGTATATAGCATCTATGGGTAAAGGGGAACAAAAATTGTGAATTTCATGGTCCCTGCCCCCCTGGGGCCTGAGGGGTGGGGCTAAAACCACCAAAAATAATGCAATCTTTAAAAATCTTCTTCTTTACTCCTGGACATCAAGCAGTCAAACTGTTGGCATCATTGTAATAAGCATGGAGCCCTCTACCAAAATTGTGAAATTCATGGCCCCAGGGTCAGGGGTTCTGGTGCTAGGGTGGGGCTATATAGATCATATAGTGAAAGTGCATTATTTCTTTGAAAATCTTCTTCTCTGCTCCTGGGTATTAAATAAAGTTACTAAGTACATAGTTATGATGAGCAAGAGTGCCTCTTCCAAAATTGTGAAATTCATGGCCCCAGGGTCAGGGGTTCTGGTGTTAGGGCGGGGCTCTATTGATTATATAGTGAAAATGCATTAATTCTTTGAAAATCTTCTTCTCTGCTTCTGGATATTAAATAAAGTAACTAAGTACATAGTTATGATGAGCAAGAGTACCTCTTCCAAAATTGTGAATTTCATGGCCCTAGGGTCAGGGGTTCTGGTGTTAGGGCAGGGCTATATCGACTATATGGTGAAAATGCATTAATTCTTTGAAAATCTTCTCCTCTGCTCCTGGGCATTAAGGTGATAAACTAAGTACATAGTTATGAGGAGGAGGTGGGCCTCTTCCAGAATTGTGAAAGCCATGGCCCCTGGGACAGGGGTTCTGGTGTTAGGGCGGGGCTCTATTGATTATATAGTGAAAATGCTTTAATTCTTTGAAAATCTTCTTCTCTGCTCCTGGGTATTATTTAAACAAACTAAGTACATGGTTATGATGCATAAGGATGCTTTTTCAAAAATTGTGAATTTCTTGGCCCCAGGGTCAGGGGTTCTGGTGTTAGGGCGGGGCTCTATAGATTATATAGTGAAAATGCATTGATTCTTTGAAAATCTTCTTCTCTGCTACTGGAGATTATTTAAACAAACTAAGTGCATGGTTATGATGCATAAGGATGCCTTTTCAAATATTTGTGAATTTCATGGCCCCAGGGTCAGGGGTTCTGGTGTTAGGGCGGGGCTCTATAGATTATATAGTGAAAATGCATTGATTCTTTGAAAATCTTCTTCTCTGCTACTGGAGATTATATAAACAAACTAAGTGCATGATTATGATAGACAAGGATGCCTCTTCCAAAATTTTTAAATATATGGCCTCAGTTTTTGGGGTTCTTGGGGGGGGGGGGGGGGGGGCTCTATTGATTATATAGTGAAAAAGCATTAATTCTATTAATCATTAATTAATCCTGTCTGCTCCTTAGTGTTGAGCTGATAAATAAATTGCTTAGCTATGTTGAAAATGGGAGCTTCGAACAGAATTTTTAAATCTTGTGGTCCTAGGGTCAGGGGTTCTGGCATAACAAGGGGGGGGGGGGGCTTTTGATAATATAGTGGAAAAGTGTTAATTCTTTGAAGTCCATAGTTATGATGATGAGGGTAACTCTTCCAAATTTGTAAATTTCTTGACCCTTGGTCTTGGGTTCTGGTGTTGGGTAAGGCTTTGTTGAATCTGTAGTGAAAATGCATTGCACCTGTGAAATTCTTCTCTGCTTCTGGGCATATTGGAAGCAAACTGAGTAAAAGTTTAAATGATATTAGTAAGCGTATTTCTACCAGATTTTTAGGTCACCTGAGTTTACTCAGGTGACCTATTGCTATCTGTTTTCGTCCGTCGGCGTGCGTCGTCCGTCGTGCGTTAACATTTGAACATTTTCAGCTTCTTCTCTGGAACCACTGAACCAATTTCAACCAAATTTGGCACATAGCATCTATATGTGAAGGGGAGTAAAAATTGTGAAATTCATGACCCCTACCCCCCTGGGGCCTGAGGGGTGGGGCTAAAACCATCAGAATTAATGCAATCTTTAAAAATCTTCTTCTTTACTCCTGGGCATCAAGCAGGCAAACTGTTGGCATGAATGTAATAAACATTGAGCCCTCTACATAAATTGTGAAATTTATGGCCCCAGGGTCAGGGGTTCTGGTGCTAGGGTGGGGCTCTGTTGAATATGTAGTGAAAAGCATTATTCTTAAAAAATCTTCTCCTCTGCTCTTCGGTATTTAGGAAACAAACAATATGCATAGTTATGATGAGGAAAGGTGTCTCTTCTAAAATTGTGAATTTCATCGCCCCTGGGTCAGGGGTTCTGGTGTAAGGGCAGGTATCTAATGATTATATAGTAAAAATGCAATAATTATTCAAAAATCTTCTCCTCTGCTCCTGGGTACTAAGCCGATGAACTAAGTACATAGTTATGATGAGAAAGAGTGCCTCTTCCAAAATTGTGAATTTCATGGCCCAAGGGTCAGGGGTTCTGGTGTTAGGGTGGGGCTCTGTTGAATATATAGTGATAATGCATTATTTCTTTAAAAAGCTTCTTCTGTGCTCTTGGATATTATGAAAACAAAATAAATACATAGTTATGATGATGAAAGGTGCCTCTTCCAAAATTGTGAATTTCATGGCCCCAGGGTCAGGGGTTCTGGTGTTAGGGCAGCGTTCTGTTGAATATACATGTATAGTGAAAATGCATTATTTCTTCTAAAAATCTTCTCTGATCCAGGGCAAACAAACTGAAGGCATAGTTATGATGAATAAGGGTGCCTATTCCTATGTTGTGAATTTCATGGCCCCCTGGTCAGGGGTTCTGGTTTTAGGGCGGGGCTCTAATGATTACATAGTAAAAATGCAATAATTCTTTGACAATCTTCTCCTTTTCTCCTGGGTAATAAGCCGATGAACTAAGAGTATAGTTATGATATATAAGGGTGCCTGTTCCAATATTGTGAAATTCATGGCCCCTAGGTCAGGGGTTCTGGGGTTAGGGTGGGGCTCTGTTGAATATATAGTGATAATGCATTATTTCTTTAAAAATCTTTTTCTTTGATCCTGGGTATTTAACAAACAAACTGATGCATAGTTATGATGAGTAAAGGTGCCTCTTCCAAAATTATGAATTTCATGGCCCCTGGGTCAGGGGTTCTGGTGTTAAGGTGGGGCTCTAATGATTACATAGTAAAAATGCAATAATTCTTTGAAAATCTTCTTCTTTTCTCCTGGGTATTAAGCTGATGAACTAAGAGTATTGTTATGATATGTAAGGATGCCTCTTCCAAAATTGTGAATTTTATGGCCCCTGCATCATGGTTCTGGTGTTAGGGCAGGGCTCTAATGATTACATAGTGAAAATGCATTAATTCATTGATAATCCTCTGCTCTCTTTCTGGGTATTAAGTAAGCTTACTCAATGTAAAATTATGATGAGCAAGTGTGCCTCTTTCGAAATTGTGAATTTCATGGCCTCTGGTTTAAAACATGAATCCATTGTGGCGAAGTTGTTGCATGATACTCAGGTGACCTATAAGGCCCGTGGGCCTCTTGTTAAACATCTGGACCATTGGTCTAAGCATTCTGGTCCTGGGCAGGGCTCTATTAATTTGTATTCTACTGAGAGAAGTTATTCCCCTTTTTCCATTCACCTTTGATAATTAATCACTGTAAATAATGTATTTGAAAGGTTAATAGAATAAGATAATTATGCAAGAATGTTTATCGTATAATTAAAAAAGTACTTTCTTAGTTTTAATAAACAGGTAGACCTGTAAGTAATAGATAAATAAAAATGAGACAAAAATAACTTATCTTATTAAAAGTTCTTCAAAGACCATAAGAGAGGTCAATGCTAGAGGTCTTAATATGGGTTTATAAATAGTACAGAAGCACTAATAGTTTGTTAATAGTCTGCATAGTGTTAAGTTGGGGACAGATTAGAACTTAATTTATGAGTTGATACTGAATACTAGACTAATTATTTTGTTGATCCTGATCTTCCTACTTCTCTTGCTTTAGGGCAACAAAGCTTCAACTATCAGTGTATTTAACTTCTGAATTGTTGTATTATACTCAGGTGACCGTTAAGGCCCTTGGGCCTCTTGTTTATAAAATACAATAACTGTGAAATGTATTTCTCCCAAATCCTCAGGATGGAGTTAATTGGTCAGGTATTAAAATTTATTTCTCTTAAACTTTTTTGGAAGAAGCTGCATGAATATGATAATAATGAGAGTTGTCATCAAATAGCTAACCTTTTCTCAAAGTCAGAGTCTCAGTTCCAGGTGGGTCCAAAAAGAGAATCTCAAGTGATCACCAGGTGACTGTCGAGGCCAAGGGGCCTCTGGTTATTAATTCTATATACTGTAAAAGCAGAAATATTTTATTTGGGATTAAATTGAAATTATTATTGATCATTAATCAACAAAATTTTTAAACCATGAAAATTTACAATATGTATTTATGTATGGAAAAATTAAATTTTGGGAACTATTTTAATCAAAAAATGCTTACCATTTTATTTTTGTATGGTAACAATATTCAGTGCATCTATGAAGTTAAAGATTACATTGCAAGTATTACTAAGTACTGCATGGGTTAACATTCATCACATTTCAAGTTTTTTGTACTTATTCAACACGTGAATTTTATGTTTGGATATATGTAATGGACACTTGGTATAAGATGACACAAGTTAATATTTCATTACATTGTATTTCATATCCATTCCTTTTCATCAATCTTGTGGATTTTAATAATACAATTATTGATTAACATTTGTCTGTTCTTTAACAAATATTTTAATTCTTTAATAATATGTTAATATTCTTTAATAAATATATAAATTCTTTAAATATGTTCACAAATTGAAAAGTCTTCCCCCATAAGTTCAAATGGGGGGGGGGGGGGTAATATTTAAATATTTTCTTTTTGATAGTTTGCAGATGTAATTAAAAAGTTGAAAATGGTCATTTGGTTCTTTGCTTGTATTTATTACATCTAGGGCTGGGCAATAATACCGATATTCCAGTATATTGCTGTATGTCAACAAAAAATGTTGTATTGCAATATATTTTTGTAATACCGATATACCAGCAAAATGATTGGATTCAGGAATGCTATCATAAACTATAATTTTAAAGAAAAGTTGTTAGAATGGTTTGTGATCATGCCAAACAGTAAGACAAAAGCTGTTGTATGGGTGTATTTATAAGTTGCATAACTGTAATTCAATCAACAAGATATACATTGTATTTTATTGATTATTTGTCATGGTTATGTATATTCTACATGTAAAAGGAAGTTAATATGATAAGAAAATATCATTTAAATTTTTGTTGAAAATATCAGAATATTGCAATACATATCACAGTACCCTAACAAAAAAATACTATAGTAAACTATAGTTTAATATAGTTATTTATAGTTAATCAAAGTTCCAAAGTTTTCACTATAGTATTAAATCAAAGTTCCAAAGTTTTCACTATAGTATTAAATCAAAGTTCCAAAGTTTTCACTATAGTAAATCAAAGTTTCAAAGTTTTCACTATAGTAATCAAAGTATCAAAGTTTTCACTATAGTAAATCAAAGTTTTCACTATAGTAAATCAAAGTTTTCACTATAGTAAATCAAAGTATCAAAGTTTCCACTATAGTAAATCAAAGTTTTCACTATAGTAAATCAAAGTTTTCACTATAGTAAATCAAAGTATCAAAGTTTTCACTATAGTAAATCAAAGTATCAAAGTTTTCACTATAGTGAATCAAAGTATCAAAGTTTTCACTATAGTAAATCAAAGTTTTCACTATAGTAAATCAAAGTATCAAAGTTTTCACTATAGTAAATCAAAGTTTTCACTATAGTAAATCAAAGTATCAAAGTTTATACTATAGTGAATCAAAGTATCAAAGTTTTTACTATAGTGAATCAAAGTATCAAAGTTTTCACTATAGTAAATCAAAGTTTTCACTATAGTAAATCAAAGTATCAAAATCAAAGTATCAAAGTTTTCACTATAGTAAATCAAAGTATCAAAGTTTTTACTATAGTGAATCAAAGTTTTTACTATAGTAAATCAAAGTTTTCACTATAGTATTAAATCAAAGTTTCAAAGTTTTTACTATAGTGAATCAAAGTTTCAAAGTTTTCACTATAGTAAATCAAAGTTCCAAAGTTTTCACTATTGTAAATCAAAGTTTTAAAGTTTTCACTATAGTAAATCAAAGTTCCAAAGATTTTACTATAGTTAATCTGAGTTTCAAAGTTTTCACTATGCTATATCAAAGTTTTCACAATAGTTTATCAACTTATTACAGTATTTTAATAATTTTTAGCTCACCTGAGCCGAAGGCTCAAGTGAGCTTTTCTGATCAAAATTTGTCCGTTGTCTGTCGTCGTTGGCATTGTCGTGTTAACTTTTCACAATTTCATCTCCTTCTCCATAACTACTGGGTCAATTTCAACCAAACTTGGCACAGAGTATTCTTGGATGAAGGGGATTCAAGTTTGTTCAAATGAAGGGCCACTCCGTCTTCCAAGGGGGGATAATTACAAAATAGTTTAAAATTAATGGCATCTTTTAAAAATCTACTTCTGGAGAACCAATGGGCCAGGAAAAATGAAACTCATGTGGAATGATCGTCAGGTAGTGTAGCTTCAAGTTTGTTCAAATCATGACCCCCGGGGGGTAGGATGGGGCCACAATGGACGATCAAAGTTTTACATAGGAATATATAGGAAAAATCTTTAAAAATGTTCTTCTCAAGAACAGCAAAGCCATGATTGCTCATATTTATATAGAAGCATTCTCAGGTAGTGTAGATTCAAGTTTGTTCAAATCATGACCCCCGGGGGTAGGGTGGGGCCACAATGGACGATCAAAGTGATACATAAGAATATATAGGAAAAATCTTTAAGAATCTTCTTCTCAAGAACAGAAAAGCCATGATAAGTCATATTTAAATGGAAGCATCCTCAGGTAGTGTAGATTCAAGTTTGTTCAAATTATGACCCCCCAGGCAAGGGTGGGGCCACAATGGGCGATCAAAGTTTTACATAGGAATGCATAGGAAAAATCTTTAAAAATCTTCTTCTCAAGAACAGCAAAGCCAAGATTGGTCATATTTGAATGGAAGCATCCTCAGGTAATATAGATTAAAATTTGTTCAAATCATGACCCCCCTGGAGAACAGAGGGACCATAACAGGGGATCATAGTTATACAAAGGAATACAAAGGATATATCGGTAGAAATTTTCTTCTTAAGAACAGTGAATCCATTATTTGTCATATTAATTCAAAAGCATCCTTATTAAGTATAGATTCAAGTTAGTTCAAATCAACCTCCCCCCCCCCCCCCCCCGAACCACTTTTATATTTAAACTTTTCAAGACTGATCTGATTTTTGCTTTTTCTAGCCAGAGTGATCAGGTGAGTGATGTGGCCGCTGGGCCTCTTGTTTGCTTATTTTGCCATTTTTTTAGGGGGTGGAGGTGGGGTTTGGTGGGGGCTGGGGGTTTCTTCTCAAGAACAGAAAAGCTATGTTTAGTCATACTGATATGGAAGCATCCTCAGGTAGTGTAGATTCAAGTTTGTTCAAATGATGACCCCTGGGATAGGGAGGAGCCACAATGCGGGATCAAATTTTTACAAAGGAATATATGGCAATTTTTAAAAAAAAATCTTCTCAAGTACAACAAAGCCATTTGTTATATTGATATGGAAGCATCATCAGGTTGTTTAGAATTCAAGCCGTCGCAAACCACGGCCAAAATGTACGATCCTCTCCCATTCTGGAGCTCTTTGCAGACTCCGGACCATGGTTTGAGACGATGAGGGCCACGTCCTCTTTCAAGAGGGGATTATTAAAAATAAGTGAAAATTTATTGATATCTTTCAAAAGTCTTCTCAAAAACCTCTGGTCCAGAAACTGAAAAGTTGAAACTTACGTGAAAGGTATAAGCTTACATAGTGTAAAATTTAAGTTTGTTCAAATCATGACCCCAGGGGTAGGGTGGGGCCACAACAGAGGCTCAAAGATATACACAGGAACATATAGGAAATATTGCTAAAAATCTTATCAAGTGTAAGAACAGCAAAGTCATGATTAGTTGTATTCACAAAGAAGCACCCTCAGGTAGTGTAGAATCAAGTTTGTTCAAATCATGACCCCTGGGGGTAGGATGGGGCCATAACAGCGTATCAAAGTTATGCAGATGAATATGTATAGGAAATATCCTTAAAAAATCATTTCTCATGACCAGCAAAGCCATGATTGGTCATATTAAGATAGAAGCATCCTCAGGTAGTGTAAAAGTAGACTCAAGTTTGTTCAAATCAGACCCCGGGGTAGGGTGAGGACACAACAGGGGATGAAAGTTCTACATAGGAATATGTAGGAAAAAATTCTCAAGAACAGCAAAGCCATGATAAGTCATATTAATGGAAGCAATTTTCTTCAAATGAGCATCCCCAGGGGTAGGGTGGGACCACTTAAACTTTTCAGTACTTCACTGATTTATGATTTTTCTCTAAATTGTTCAGGTGAGCGATTTGGCCCATGAGCATCTTGTTTTTTCATGTCAGCACCTATTTTGAAATAAATAGTGATATCGTCTTTTTTTTCTTCCAAGTCAAACCATTCTATTTGTTGTTTTTTTCCAAAAAAAAATTTTGATAGCATATACTGCAAAACAATGGATAAATTAAATTGACACCCCAGAAAGAAAAATATACCGGTCGCTCATTTTCTCGAGAATCAAGACATGCGTCCTAAATTCATGTAAGAAAATGGAAAAAAGAATGAAAGCAAGTATTTTTAAAATGTGATTTTATTTATATTTTCACATTCTAATGCAAGAAAGATTATGAAATCTTAAAACGGGCATTCATAACATTCTCTAGATAATCTGGATTCTAGACCCATCAAGACATTTATCCTATCCTGTGTCTATTCATATAATTAACAAGTCCCTCAAAAGAAGAAAAGTAAGAAAGCCGGAAAAGCTCATATTTTACGAGTTAAAAAAGAGAAAATTTAATTCGTAATAACGAAAAGTCATCTGGTTTATGAATTAATATATCGTTATACACGCATTCTCAAATTATAGTTCCATATCGACTTTGCAAAAGAGAGGAAATTATATAAATTGAAACTAACATTTTGGTATGTTATTTGAAGCATGAAAGTGTACAGGTTTTTTTTAGATATAGCAATTTGAATTGCATACTGCAAGCTGCGACTTGTTGACCTCCATCGAAATGAATGCATTTAGAAAGTTAAATTTACACTTAGACATTTACGTGATGCTGACGGAACATAATTTGAAACAAAGATTTTTTTTTCAAGAATAGCATTATTAAGATAACACATCAAAATTTTGTGAAATACAAAATAATGACATTACGAAACAGTTTAAGCACAATTGTGGATGGAATTTTATCAATAGTAGAAACAAAACGGACATAATTTTCATTAAAAGAAATTATTTACTTTTTATTTTAACAATATTTTCAAATCTGATGATAAGCAAAATAAAACAATATTCTCCAAAATGCTTCATTATTTGATTCTGTATTAATCAGGTCAAGGAATTGCCTAATTACAAAGTGTTTGTCAAATGTCACGTACAGTGTAAATATCGTAGATAGAGAACAAAAAAAAAACGTATCTAAAAAAAAAATGGAAATATTTAGTTTTAAAACCACAATTCTATCCGTAAGTAACATTACTAGTTTATACGTCAATTTAATTTTCAAATGCAGCTGAGAAAATGCTAGTGGAAGTAAACAATGACATTACTGTATTTTTTTTTTTTTTTTTTTTTTTTACGTAATTCACTGTTTCACCAACAAATCTGTTCGGCTAAAAAAGAATTTATTTTAAATTTCAAACATGATAACTAAATATGTTTTTTTTAATTAAATATGGTATCTTTCAATACTGTTGTTTATTTTTCTGTCAATTAATTAAAGGAATACTTTCTGAGTGTAGGTCAATTTGAGCTTCGGGGAGCATTGTTGTTCTCTTACTTAGTAAATACGTTCACGTAAATTATATATATAAGTGAAATTTATAAACAATCATGGCCGTAGGAACTGAAAAAGAGAGAATTTTATAATACTCTAACAGCAGTAAATTTCTTCTGAATATATTGCTGAACATGTTGCAATTTGAACTCGATAATTGTTCTTTTTTTTTTTTATAAAATCAAAATCCACGCTTACTTTCCACGACTACTGGTTGTTGGCTTTTGACTCTCTGTCTTTCCTGGTTTCTCAATCACAGTGACTTCCATTTCTAACTCTGACTCATTTAGTTCTGTTTCAGTTGCTAAAATTTGTGGAGCTTCTGAAAAATAAATGTGTTTCCCCAACATCATTGATATTATCTTTAAAAGATAATCTATTTTACCTGATATTTTGAACTTGTCTATAAGACATGTCTCATTTACCTGTTGGTTTTTGCTCGTCTCCAGATGTGTCCATTACAGAGGTAATACATTTTCTGGATACATCCCCCCCAATAATTTTGCCAGTATATAGAATACTGTAGAAATTATAACGTCTGATGATCCCCCCCTTTTTTTTGCTTGTCGAGGAATTTTTGATAGTTGTGTTAATTGATAGTGCCCCCCCCCCAACTGAAAATGTATGGTTGTGCCCCCAAGTGATATTGCTTCCTACGGGTCTGCCAATGGATTAATGATTAAAGGGGAGTAATATTTGATGAAGACAGAAAAAAGTGTGTGCTGTACCATTCCATATAACGATAATAGCATATTCAACATTCATAACTTGATCAATTCGCGTGATTTCAGCAAAGCTACGAGTACGACTTCAGTAAGCAAATGGGAAAGTATCTGTTTTGCGGCGACATCAAAATTGAATAAAGTACAGTGTATTAGTTAAAACAGAAATCACTCTTATATTTACTTAAACGCAGGGAAAATACATGCAATTAAATAAAGCATTCAATTAATGTATCAGCCATCCGTATGCAATCAGCCTCATGTACTTAAGGAATAACTGTCTAATTTATTGGTTTCATGATGTGATCAATCGATTGACTTGCGTGATAATTTGCATAAACGCCGAAGGCGTTTATGCATAAAATTATCACGCAAGCCAATCGATTGATCATCGTCATGAAATCAAAAAATCTGACAGTTATTCCTTATATTTACATGCTCTTGATTCTGCAAATTCACGTGCTACAAGTCCCGCTTCTGTCTCTATTTGTCCCGCCCCGCACGTGATTTTTTTTCACCACGCCTATCGATGAACCAGTAGATTTATGTAGAAATAAAGTGTTTTTACTATTTGAAATTTTATCTCGGACAAAGACATTGGAAATGTAAATATTAATGCATATAGGAGAGAAATCTTTAAAAAAATCTTTTCCAGATCGAACAGCAATGCTATGTTAGTCATATTATATTGAAGCATCCCCCTGTTGTGTAATTACCCCTTAGTGCTAGGGTGGGACCACAATATTTTTCATGTATATAAATAGTAAAAAAATTCTTCTAAAGAACAGCGGGGTCAATGTTAATCTGGTAAGCATTGTGGCCCACAAGCCTCATATTTGTCCTAGGTAATGTGAGCTCACCATGTGCCTTCCTGGCCATTCTCTTTTATCATTTGAATAATTAATTGGTTCAAATTAACCAGAGGATCATTGGCCAGTGCTCACCCGAGTCATATTGATCCTACTCTTCTTGCGAAAATGATTTTTCCATCTATATTTTTTTTTCCTTAGAAATAACAGATCCCCTACATGTAATCAGTAAGCTAGGGATTGTAACATTGTAGGCTCTTTAAACATACATTATATAGAGAATAATACATACCCTTTTCCATATTACATCCTGTATCAGCCCGAGACACGAATATCAGCCCGAGGGCTGATGGTCGAGGGCTGATACAGGATGTGATGTGGATAAGGGTATGTCTTATTATGTTTATTACATACTTCGTAATAAAATACAGCACACATCAACTTGAGAAAAAAAAACAAATAAATAATCATGCACTGACTTCTGACATGTACATAGCTTATTGTATTAAAGAACAGAAAGTTAAAATTAAGAAAATGTGTACCAAAAACATATGTGTATCACCACAAGTACTGTTTTTTTTTTTTTTTTTTGTTTTTTAGGTTTAATTTACTACGGGTGTGATATTGATCAGCCCCGCAGGGCTGATACGGCTATTGTGACATCAGGCATATCGCATATGCAAAAATCCTGTATTTATTACTAAGTATGTAATAAATGGCTTTAAGAAACTTCAATGACGTCACCCATTGTTATTAGTCTACGTATATCTTACCGATTCAACCAGCACTAGTTGGATATTTAGAGATCCAACTGGCCATCAGTTGGATATTCAAATATCCAACTGCCCATCGGTTGGATATTTAAATATCCAACTGTGCATACAAACATAATTAAGCAATGAAAAAAAGAGAAATAAAAGAGTTTAAAATGTATTTCCAATTCAAATAAAAAACAGTAACTCCGAATTTGTCACACTATTAGAATTTGTCCAATGCACACAGAATTAATCACTTTGCATTTATCACACCATTAGAATCGTGTTAAAAATGTACTTCCAATGCTCACAAAAATTACAATTCCTCCGAATTTGAACACTGTTAGACTCTTGTCGTCAATAAAATATCCAATACTTATCCATGGTTTTTTAACAGAATATTCCGGTCTTAAATTTTGAAAGTATCACATTTTGACACGCTTTTAAATACATTTTCACCTTGAACCTTAAACCACATCACTTCCTGTTGCTGAATATTATTTCAGGGGTCCGTTATCAGCAAATCCTCTCAGATTATTAGAGGTTCATCTCTGTTTTCATACTTTTCCAGCATACTTCCCAAAACAATTTAATAAATTGACAGATATTTTTGATACCTTTTTTATTGCAGATCTTGATATGGAATATTTTTAAAGCAGGTTCCGCATAACACTGACAATCTTTTCATCTGTTTTTGCACTACTAGAAGTATTGTCCGAGTGGAACTCCATAAGATTCAAACATTTTTCCCCAACAAATCATCATCTTATATGTAATGATAGATTTCCAACCTTTTATCAAAATTCTGGTTCAGTACAATGGAAAGGTTTGAAATGACATTAACACCATGCAGTTTCATGCTCACTAGTCCATGAATAAAAGGGGTGTTCGATTAGGCTATTGTATTGTGTCACTGTTGGATATCTAAATGGGCTAGATCCTATTGTATTACAGCAAAGTTGGATATATGAATGGGTAAATGTTTCTTTGGGGTCCACAGTAGGGAATTTTTTTAAGTAAGATAAATAACGAGATGGTGTTGAATAGTTTAGAGAAAACATCCCCTCCTTGGGCCTTCGGCCCTCGGAGGGAATGTTTTCTCTAAACTATTCAACACCATCTCGTTATTTATCCATTACATAAACAACCAAAGAAGAATCAATTTTTTCCATACTTTAATAATTAAACATTATATCACATTTACCCTACACATCTTTTTTTTTTACAGACAGATGTAACAAAAGCAAACATTTAAATCTTGATTTCACTCACTGTATACATGCTTCAAAACCACAAATTAAATGCATGTCGACATAAAACATTCTATTCTTATACACAGAGAGAAACAGTGTGGCACTGCAAGATGTTGACACTTCACTCATATGATATGTTGAGGGCAAATGTTCATGGAAAGTCTTTGGAGCGTGTAACAAAAAATAAGCAAATTTGCTCAATTTATTAAGGTAATACAAAAAAGTTGTTCTGTAGAAAAATAATTGAATAGACACTTTAACACTCAAGAATGGATGCTTCACAATGATCTATAAGGGATGTTGTAAAGATTCTATGTTTAAAATACTGCTGTAAAAAAATAAAATAAAGTAAAACATTTCAATTTGTATTCTTTTACATGTAGCACCATGATTCAGCAATGTTCATAAAAAGTTGATTTTTTCCTTTAGGGCTTATAAATTTTTCCAAAATTGGGTTTTATCTATACAGGCCGATAATTCCATTCAATTTTAATCTGACAATTATTAATTCTACATTTGCCTGTAATTAAGCTTCCAAATTAAAAAAACAACAACTATTTCACTGATTCTAATCTGTAGCTCATTCTTAATAATTGAAACTGAAATTCTAATCAAATTATTTAAGAGACTGTCATGAATGCAACAAACCATGGTTTTTCTTTTCACATTGGAAGCCTTGGTGCTTTCTAATAGTAATACATAGCAATACTCATTCATACTAATGCAAATTTGTATTTCATGTTTAACAATAAATTGAAAATGTACAATGAAGATTGTTTAAGATAACATAAATTAACAAAGAGATGCCTAAATATTTTAATACATGACAAACTATTGAATTCAAATATAAGAAAAACCTAATTTTCCTTTGAAGGTCAGAAGACATGTTCCTCAATAATATATAATTTTTCCCGATAATTTGTCATTGAAGTATTTCTACTTTAACAAGTTTCCTCGCAAAAAATTGAGGTACCTTACCGGGCATTTGTGGAAGGTAACGGAGGATGGTATTTCCTATGTAATCCTTTTGGAAAAGACTTGAATTGCTTATATCACAATTTTTTAGTCTTTATATTTAAAAGATATTTTAAAAACAGTTAACAGTAAAAAAACAAACTGTTTAGAAATAGCAAGATAACAATAATTTTAGATATTTTTGGTAAATTACAGAGACGCAAAAGCAGTTATTTGAGAAACGTGTCGTCTGACCTTAATTCAGATATTTTTGACATATCTTTGGAAAAAACAACAATATTGATAATTTCCCACTGTATTAAAAACATTTTCTCTTAAGATTTTTATTCACCTGACCTCAAATGGATTTTCGCACACATAAAACCCACAGGTAAATCTTTCTCACAATCAAACAACAAAATCTGGCATACTGTACACAAACAATATTTAACTTTTGAAAAGTCATACATGTAGCCAATCTTTGTGGAAATGTTTGTCACATTTACATCATTTATGCAACACTCCAATCCAGAATATATTTACCTATTAGTTAAATTTTCACTTTAATAAATATAACTAATAATCATTATAGTATTCCCATAAATCTTTTTCATATCCTTCATGTACATGATCCAATAAAACATTTCTTCTACTTTCACAGTATCTGAAAAAATACACATTATGACTCTGTTAGGTAGAGCAGATAAATTGAACACACCTGGTAAAAACATAAACATTAACAATAACAGAGCTCATGCCCATGTTTACAAACACAAGTGTTTGACATGATGTTATAAAGAATGTATTTGAATTTTAAGAATTTTTATGCAAGTCTAATTCATCATACTGAAGTTATTTTTTGTATAAAAATAGAAATTTAAAATTTTTAACAAAAATGACAATGTAACAGTGTCCAGGCCCTTTTTAACATAATTTAACATAATTTCTGTTCATCAATACATTTTTGTCTTTAAACATTTGTACTAAGGGGTAAATGGCTGGTAGAATATTTTGAAAATAAAACAGGTTTACTCTATATTTACACCTTTATGCAATATAATTTTCTCTATGTCCAAAAAACATTTTTCATTTATGTAAAGAAGATCCTTAAGGTGATGATTCTTGAAAGACCCATTCTGATTTTGGGGCCAAAAGGTGAAAGGTAAGGGTCACAAATTCTCATATAGTATGAAATAGTTCATTTTAGTTTCTAGATGGTATCTCTATAACTCTTTTAGCTTTTGCAATAAAATCTTATTTCAGACACTCCATATAATTTAGAAGACTCTGTTGATTTTGAAGTCAGAAGGTCAAAGGCTAAAGTCAGAAATTCATAAATTGCATAAAATGGTTTCAAGATTAAAACTTTAGTTTTCTTTGAGTTTTTGCAGTGAAACCTAGTGATAGGAAGACGCTAATGATTTTGAAACCAAAAGTTTAAAGGTCAAGGTCACAAATTCATAAATGGTATGAAATGCTTTTCAGTCACACTTCAAAACTGCCAATTGACTTTGAGGCGACGGTCAAAGGTTAAGGTCATAAACTTTTATCATATCTGCAAGGGGGGGGGGGGGGGGGGGGGGAGGAGGGCATGAATTCCCTGAATTAACCTTTATTATTGGTTTTCAGTCATTTCATGTCAAGTAATGTTTACTTACCTATACTTATCTTGGACTTTTTGCTTGATGTCATTCAACATATCACAGGTGATATCCCTCTCTAGGTACTCGGACAGTTGTTCGGTGGCATTCTCTAAATCTTTCTGGTTTTCCTACAATTCAGCACATATATGAACCAACTTAAATCTACACTACCCAAGGATGCTTGCATATTAATATTCATGAGTAATCATGGCCCTTCTGTTGAAAAAAAGAATTTTTACTTTTAGGTCATGGTTACTGAAAAGAAGGATGATTGCAATTTTAAAATTGGATTATTATACCTCTACGGATTTCTCACTAGATAAGAGTAATTTGATATATTTTGCTGATTCCCTGAAATCACTGTAAAAAGACTGATTCCCTACAAAAAGGGATGTCTGTTTGATGAACACATTAATTCGTAACACCTAGCAATTCCTTTTAATCTTATGAAAAGTTTTGATACATTTCGAATGAAATTCTGGATATTTATAACGCATCACAATTAAGATGACAGTAATCCATGCTTATTGCAAACACGCCTTTAAGGAATTGACACTTACATCCAAGTGATTTTTATTTCCTGTGACTTTAAAATATATTATGAACATAATGGATGTAACAAATTATGCTTATAACAAAGTAAAATCATCTGTCCCAAGCACTTTATTATAAGTGTGTTTCACTGTACAGATTACATTTCCATGTTTTAATATTGCTTGCAGATCTTTATTTAATAGACCATCAATTTAAATGCAATGCCTTTCTAATAAATTTATCCATTTATCTACATTCTCCAGTATGCAACTGGAAAAGTGATACTGCTGTTTATTTGTATGAAGGTTCAGTCTAAATACAAAATTGCACATGAGAAACTGTATAATAAAACAGTTAAAGCATATCATTGAGGGAGTCAGCAAGACTCCAGTTCCCTGCAAGCAAGCCTATTTCCCTCACTCCACCATGGAAAATAAGTTATACTTTAACTGTATTCTTTCATACATTATGTGCAGAGTTTTGATTACTAATAACTGGTGCTGAACAAAAACATAGGTAATCAAAGACTACGAAGCTCACCTCGACAAGTGGTATCTTTCAGTAATGAGCAAATCTCACATCATATTTTTTCCTAGTTAGTGTGCATCCCAAGATCAATATCCATGCAAGTTTGGTTTAAGTAGGAATTATAGTTAATTGGAAATGGACCTGCTCCAATAACTTTAACCTGGTCACTCATCAAGGAAATGTAGGTCAGATCCAGCATCCGAAGCATGTCTGGTAGTGTCCATCCCTAGATGCATCATCCATGCAAGTTGGGTCCAGGTAGGGCTTATAGTTACTTGAGAATGGACCTGCTCCAAAAACTTTAACCTGGTTACTCATCTGGAAAATATAGGTCAGTGGAAATGGACCTGCTCCAAAAACTTTAACCTGGTCACGCATCTAGAAAATGTAGGTCAGATCCAGCATCCGAAGCATGTCTGGTAGTGTCCATCCCTAGATGCATCATCCATGCAAGTTTGGTCCAGGTAGGGCTTATAGTAACTTGGGAATGGACCTGCTCCAAATACTCTAACCTGGTCACTCATTTGCAAAATGGCAGATCCAGCATCCGAAGCAAGTCTGGTAGTGTCCATCCCTAGATGCATCATCCATGCAAGTTTGGTCCAGGTAGGGCTTATAGTAACTTGGGAATGGACCTGCTCCAATAACTTTAACCTGGTCACTCATCTGGAAAATGTAGGTCAGATCCAGCATCAGAAGCAAGTCTGGTAGGGTCCATCCCTAGATGCATCATCCATGCAAGTTTGATCCAGGTAGGGCTTATAGTTACTTAGGAATGGACTTGCTCCTAAAACTTTAACTGGAAAGCCGACACTAATGCTGATGCCGGGAGTATAGCATAAGCTCATCTCGACTTCGTCGAGATGAGCTAAAAAAAACACATGAAAATTTATTAATCTCTACTAATGAAAAATTCAATTTTGATACATTGCATACCTTTAAAACATTTGAAATTGTAACTGGGACAGGTAAAACAATAAAATTTGATTACATACCTCAAATATGATAGACTGGTTATTTTTCTTCAGATAAAAAGCAAACACATAAGTAAACATAAGCGTCTGCCGACATAAACACAGAACATCAACTGCTTTCTTCAGAAACTGGACCTCAATCCATGACATATGTTGCTGCATCTCCTCCATCTTCAGCTTCACAGAAGCATACAACTGTAAAGAAAGTATACAAGTGTAAAGAGAAGCATACAACTGTAAAGAAAGTATGCAAGTGTAAAGAGAAGCATACAACTGTAATGAAAGTATACAAGTGTAAAGAAAAGCATACAACTGTAAAGAAAGTATACAAGTGTAAAGAAAGTATACAAGTTTAAAGAGAAGCATACAACTGTAAAGAAAGTATGCAAGTGTATAGAGAAGCATAAAACTGTAATGAAAGTATACAAGTGTAAAGAAAAGCATACAACTGTAAAGAAAATATACAAGTGTAAAGAAAGTATACAAGTGTAAAGAGAAGCATACAACTGTAAAGAAAGTATGCAAGTGTATAGAGAAGCATACAACTGTAATGAAAGTATACAAGTGTAAAGAGAAGCATACAACTGTAAAGAAAGTATGCAAGTGTATAGAGAAGCATTCGACTGTAAAGAAAATATACAAGTGTAAAGAGAAGCATACAACTGTATAGAAAGTATGCAAGTGTATAGAGAAGCATACAACTGTAAAGAAAGTATACAAGTGTAAAGAGAAGCATACAACTGTAAAGAAAGTATGCAAGTGTATAGAGAAGCATACAACTGTAAAGAAAGTATGCAAGTGTACAGAGAAGCATACAACTGTAAAGAACGAATACAAGTGTAAAGAGAAGCATACAACTGTAATGAAAGTATACAAGTGTAAAGAAAGTATACAAGTGTAAAGAGAAGCATACAACTGTAAAGAAAGTATGCAAGTGTATAGAGAAGCATACAACTGTAAAGAAAGTATACAAGTGTAAAGAGAAGCATACAACTGTAAAGAAAGTATACAAGTGTATAGAGAAGCATACAACTGTAAAGAAAGTACGCAAGTGTACAGAGAAGCATACAACTGTAAAGAACGAATACAAGTGTAAAGAGAAGCATACAACTGTAATGAAAGTATACAAGTGTAAAGAGAAGCACATAACTGTAAAGAAAGTAAACAAGTATAAAGAGAAGCATACAACTGTAATGAAAGTATACAAGTGTAAAGAGAAGCATATAACTGTAAAGAAAGTAAACAAGTGTAAAGAGAAGCATACACCTGTTAGGAGAAGTATATAACTTTAAAGAGATGCATACAACTGTTAAGAGAAGAAGCATTAAACTGTGAGGAGAGGTAAACAACTGAAAAGAGCATAAAAAGCATGTAATTATAAAGAGAAACATATAACTTTTATTGGAAGAAGCATATAAGTGTGAAGATAGGTAAACAACTGTAAAGAATAAGTTTCATCTTTTCTGGTCCAGTGTTTTTAAAGATTTTTCTTATATATGTCAATGTAAGACTTTCATCCCCTATTGTGGCCCAACCTTGATTGTCTATTTTTGGGGTTGTTCAAAAGTTTACATGAAGGGGGGGGGGGGGGGGCTTGAATTTTAAACTACCTAAGGATGCTTCCATATCAATATAACAAATGGCTTTGCTGTTCTTCAGTAGAAGATTTGTAAAGATTTTTTCCTATATATTCCTTTGTAAAAATTTGATACCCCATTGTGGCCCCTCCCTACCCCCAGGGGTAATCAGTGGAACAAAATTTAATCTACACTACCCGATGATGCTTCCATATCAATATGACTAAACATGGCTTTGCTGTTCTTGAGACAAAGATTTTTTCCTTTATATTCCTATGTAAAACTTAGATCCCCCATAATGACCCCACCCTACCCCCGGGGGTCGTGATTTGACCAAACTTGAATCTACAATACCTGAGAATGCTTCCATTTCAAAATGAATAAACATGGCTTTGCTGTTCTTGAGAAGAAGATTTTTAAAGTTTTTTCCTATATTTCTATGTAAAACTTTGATCCCCCCTTGTGGCCCCACCCTACCCCCAGGGGTCATGATTTGAACAAATTTGAATCTATACTACCTGAGGATGCTTACATATCAATATGACTAAACAAGGCTTTGCTGTTCTTGAGAAGAAGATTTTTAAAGTTTTTACCTATATATTCCTATGTAAAACTTTGAACACCCATTGTGGCCCACCCTAACCCCAGGGGTCATGATTTGAACAAACTTAAATCTACACTATCTGAGGATGCTTACATATCAATATGACTGTTCTTGAGAAGAAGATTTTTTTAAAGATTTTTTCTATATATTTCTATGCAAAACTTTGATCCCCCATTGTGACCCTACCCTACCCCCTGAGGTTAAGATTTGAACAAACTTGAATCTAAACTATCTGAGGATGCTTCCATATCAATATGACAAATCATGGCTTTGCTGTTCTTGAGAAGAAGATTTTTAAAGATATTTTCCTATATATTTCTATGTAAAACTTTGATCCCCCATTGTAACCCCACTCAACCCCCGGGGGTCATGATTTGGACAAACTTGAATCTACAATACCTGAGGATGTTTCCATATCAATATAACGAATCATGGCTTTGCTGTTCTTGAGAAGAAGATTTTTAAAGTTTTTTCCTATATATTCCAATAGAAAACTTTGATCCACCATTGTGGCCCCACCCTACCCCCAGGGGTCATGATTTGAACAAACTTGAATCTACACTATATAACAAAGGTTTCCTATAAGTTTCAACTTTTTGGGCCATTGGTTCTGGAGAAGAAGATCTTTAAAATATGCCACCAAATTTTCACTATTTCTGAATTATCTCCCCTTGAATGAGGGTGTGGCCCTTCATTTGAACAAATTTGTATCCCCTTCACCCAAGGATGCTTTGTGGCAAGTTTGGTTAAAATTAGCCCAGTGGCTCTGGAGAAGAAGTTGGAAATGTGAAAAGTTTACAGACGGACAGACAGACAGCTAGACGGACTACAGACAAAATATGATCAGAAAAGCTCACTTGAGCTTTCAGCTCAGGTGAGCTAAAAAGAGGCCCATGGGTCACAAGCCCACAATGCTCACCTCAGTCACTATGGCCCTCCTGTTCATCAGCTGATTTTCCTATGTAAAACTTTGATTGTATATTGTGGCCCACCCTACCCTTGGGGATCATGATTTGAACAATTTTGAATCTACACTACCTGAGGATGCTTCCATATCAAATATGACTAATCATGCCTTTGCTGTTCTTGAGAAGATTTTGAAAGATTTTTTCTATTTATTTTAATGCGCAGTGTGGCCCTGCCCTACCACCGGGGGTCATGATTCAATCAAATTTGGATCTCAACTACCTAAGGATGCTTCCAAAGAAATATGACTGATAATGGCTTTGCTGTTCTCGAGAAGAAAATTTTTAAAGATTCTTCCTATATACAGTGGGGCCTCATTTATCCGGACACTTTGGTTCCCAGTCAATTTGTCCGGATATGTGAAGCATCTGGATACCTGAATTGCTTTGATTTTAGTTATATGGCCTTTCACACCATTGGCAATAGTAAATTTGTTTTATTTTTTAAATACTTTAATATACATTAGTACTCAGTACTTGTTTAAATAAAATGAAAAAAGTACACTGTCATTGGATGAAACATTGTTTATGTGAAAAAATTAATTATTTCTACTTCCCAGTGTCAAATGAATCAACTTCTCCTAGCCAAGTGTCGGTAGAGCTGGTAGAGAAAAAAAATGTCGGTAGAGTCTTATTTAATATGAAGACCCATCAATGCTATATCATTAAATGTGAAATTAACTGCACATGTATACATACGCTATTCATATTCATCCCAAGCAAGATTGTATTAATTAATGATTGTGTAATAATGAAAGTGATTTCATAAATGTCATCAAATCACAGAATCCGTTTTGCGCACAAAATACTGTGCATAAAAAAAACTCCGATGTCATGTCTATAAGTAGCAATTAATAAAACCATGTTACGACTGTATTCTAACAGTAAAAGAAATATATTTGCCGACTTCGAAAACTTATAGACTTCAAATATTATTTCCTTAATTACTACGTATCAAATACATGTTTGAGAAGCGAGAGTCTCATCTATAGACCTATAATTAACCTTGCCGCAAGCCATTGATAAGAGGTTGCAGGTGATCATCTTTAAAAAAGAAGAGCCAGACCAGTGTTTTTACAACAATTAATACCTTGATTAAGAAATTTTAGCAGAGTTGGCAGATCAATTAAAAAAATACTGTCCGGATAAATGAACCAAAATATAACGTAAAAATTCATTTTGTGGTAAAAAAAAACTGTCCAGATACAGAACGAGGAATTCCGGATAAACGAGACAAAACAACATTAATAAATTCCGTTCCCATGAAAAATCGTCCGGAAACTGAAGCGTCTGGATATCTGGCGGCCGGATATCTGAAGGTCCACTGTATTGCTTTGTAAAAATTCAATTCCCCATTGTGGCCCTGACCTACCCAGGGGGTTATGATTTGAACAAACTTGAATCTACATTATGAATTAAAGCTTCTCTTGGGCAAATGGTTACTGAGAAGGAGATTTTCAAAAGATGCCATTAAATTTTCACTAATTCTTAATTACTCCAATGGAAAGAGGGCTTGGCCCTTAATTTGAATGAACTAAAATCCCCTTCACCCAAGGATGCTTTGTAGCAAGTAAGGCTGAGCAAGTTTATTTGAAATTGGCAGAGTGGTTCTTGAAAAGACGTCAAAAATGTGAAAAGTTTACAGACGACGGCACATGACAGACATCCTTCAATCAGAAAAGCTCACTAGAGCCTTTGGGTCAGGTGAGCTTAAATCTTTATACTTGAACTATTACACTTCATATTTCTTAAGACTTTGGCATGTTGAGTAAAATAACTGATGTAAAAGATAAAAAGAAACTCACTTTGTTCTCAAACTTTAAACTCTGCATGTGATTCATATATCTGTTGCAGTAAAACAAATATCGTTGGAGTGCAGATCTCGATTTCTGTTTAAAAAAAAAAAAAGAAAGTTTTTAAATATCTGAGCATATCATTCAGTCTTTTTTTTTTATTTATTGTTTATTCCAATTTTTAACAAAGTAGTAAAGCACTGAGAGAAAGAATGTGATGGAAATAAAACATTCCAAGGCCACCAGCTCTTTCTTAAAAAATATTCCTTTGCAAGTTGCATCTTTACTGGCCCAGTGGCTCTTGAGATTTTTAAAAAATGACACCAAATTTTCACCAGTTTTTCATTATCTCCTTTTGATAACTGTTCACATTTTCATTTTAAATAGGGATTGGTATTACATCACATTTAATCAGGATTAGAGTCATACACCAAATGTAATTTGATGCACAGAAAATACATATACATGTATATGGTTTAGAAAAAGATTTTACACAAATTTTGTCTGCTAATTTAGACAACTACATTTTTTGACTGCGATTTTAACCTGCTATACAGTATATTTTATTAAATATAACAAACCCCTATAAAAATATTAGGATTTACCTCTTGGTTATCTCTGGCCTTCTTTGCCTCGTCTTCATCATACCTGTTACAGTTGTACCTGTTTGGAAAAAATGTATTGTACAATTTATTAATAAATATCAAATTAGAAAACTGACCAGTCAGCAAAAGGCCCAGCAAAGGGATAGATATATAGATATATATATATATATATTAAGGGACAAAAATATGACAAAATGATAAAGATATATACTGCACTGCCATGGCACAATGCACATAAGCAGCAATAAAAAAACTGTTATCTTTAATCAATCTATATTTTCTACAGTTTATAATTCAATATTAGAAACATGTCCATAGGACATGAATGCCCCGTCCAGGGTTCACTGGTAATGTGACGTGAAAATTTGTATTAGTGTATTAAGGGGGCCGACTGGGGTTTTCATTGCACAATACTTTGCGCAGCATAGTAAAATAAAGCGTATTTACTCTTTGAAAGCAACCATTTTTACATAATTTATAAAAATTAACAAATTTAGGAAGTCTAAGGTTAAAAAATCTAATTAAGTTTTTAAATAACTGATTATTAAAAAGATTTTTCAATGATGGGTAGATAGACGTCGTAATAGTGTGTTTTTGACGTTATAAATAACTTAAGTTCTTTAAGCGGGGTCATTAATTATGCCATAAAATAAAAAGTATAAAATACATGCTCTTGAAATTTTAAACATAGGAAATTGAGAATCTAACAATCATATTTATTATTTTTTATGTAAATCTGTGGTATCTGTCATGTTTTGTTTTACTCCATAAAAATAGGAAAATATCATGAATTTTGACATTTTGAGATGCCCCCTCTGGAAACCAAACGGTAGAATTTTGTGTTTCTTGCACAAAATGTACAATATAGCATTACCCATCAAATAATATAATCTGAGCAAAAATTCTATAGTAGCATTTGTATAATTTGCTCCGAAGTGCGAAAAAATGGTAATTTCCTATATAATCCTATAGTAAATGTACCTGTATTTTGAGATGGTCCCTAAAACTTAACCAGACGGTAGATTTTCACTAAACTTGGCATGCATACTGAAGTCAATGTAAGGTACATATGGTATAAAATTAAAGAGTTTCTCTATAGTAGTTTTCACACAATAAAACCCCAGTCAGCTCCCTTAAGTCTGATGAAAATATCTTGAATAATTTCTTTAAAAACTGAGTTTTATACACAATAAATAGTCAAAGGACATTGGAAAGGTCAAGGTAAAAAAAATGGAGACAGTTGAATTCTCACCAAATAATGTATCAGTGCATATTAAGCTTACATAAAAGTATCTTGAATAGTTCCTTTAAAACTGAGCTAAACACAAATTTAAGAAAAGTGAGGTCAATGTCAAAGGAAAGCTCAAGGTCCAAAAATTTTGATGCAATTTAATAGCACTCTGCAAAATGTATCAGCAAATGAAGTTTGATAAATATAACTTGATTTATTTTTTTTTAAATGAGCTAAACACAAATTGAGAAAAGTGAAGGTCAAAGGAAAGGTCAGAGTCAAAATTGTTGATCGGTTGAACAGCTCTCATCAATATGTATAAGCATATGAATTGTGATAAAAATATCATGAATAGTTTCTTTGAAACTTAGCTAAACACGAATTGAAGAAAAGTCAAGGTCAAAAAACGGTGATGAAGTTGAATAGCTTTCACCAACATGTATCAGCTTACAAGGTTTGATAAAAATAGAAAATGAAAGACGAACATGACAAACACTATATGCTCATACTCTAGAATAAGTACTGGGAAAATGTGAAGTTCAGTGCCACTCAATACTGATTTTATTGCTTGTTTCTCATAAATTCAGAAGATACCTATCATTTTACACATATTTAGGTATGTAAAGATTTAGAAAATAATTATTTTAACATAATTTGACAATTCAAGCAAACAAAAGTGTTCAAAAATTTTGTTGTATCACTTAAGTCTGAAAATACAAGTAAGTTTAAGCAGCACTTCAATTTCTGAATTTCTGAGGAATTAAACTTCTAAAATGACAATAAATTATAATTTTACCATCAATTATATCATCACACATTATTTTTGATAATTCCTACAAAAAATTTTAATTTGATAAACTGATTTACATGTTGAAAATATCTCTGTATGCTTTCACTTGGATTATTTCTTTACAGAAATTTCCAATCTGAACTATCTTAACAAATTTGAAATTTTTTATTTATTACAAATCCAATGATGTAAAATGCATTACATGAATGAAATACTTGGACCCCTGACAGCTCAGTTTTAAATTGCACTACAATTCATCTAAAACGCTCTAAGGGTCAGCCAGGCAGACACTCTAAGGACATGGCCAGTGCATCAAATAAGGGGTATAGAGTTAACAAACAATAAATCATTTTAATGTTTAATATACTACTGTTGCAGTTGTTTCCTTAATTACAAGTTGTCTTCATTATGTGTTTTGATTTTTGCAAGCAAAAAAAAAAATTCCGTAGTTATTTTATATTCCTATCCAACTCCTACCATGAGGATCCATGAGGCTCCCAAGGTCCTAGACACACCCAGCAAAAGTCCGCCTTGCAGTTTTGGTTTTTGCATACCATGTGATTACATCCTCCATCTTTCTCAATGGTCACATGGCATTTGGGACATTCCTAGAAATAAGAATACAAAAAACATCATGATTAACACTTACACTGCAAACTAAAGGGTCACCAGATATCATGTTTCTCAGGCTAGCCACTCTGGCCTCACCTGGTCAGGAGACAACAATTTGTACAATTTATAATCATTATCATATCAAGCAGTTATCCTAGAGGTTAAAGTATAAAGAAGATGAGGCATACTGAATAATTAGTAACAAATTTCAACATATGACCAACTAAGCCCAATCCGGGACCTAATAACTCTCAAAGGACAAAAGCCCTATAAAAATTTTATTGAGGGCTAGCTGTTCATTGTAATTACACATATAATTTGCCTGCTACATCCATGAGAAATAAATTTCAAATGAACAAGCAAATCCAGGGATTTTCCCTGTTTTGTGGGAGTGCAATGAAACACATGGCAACACTGTTAGTCAAAATCAAAAACTGATTAAGAAAATAAAGTATCTTAGTATAGTATATACAAAGTCTTATCAAAATTTGATCAAAATTGTAGGAGATATTTGATTAAAACTGTAGGACAAGTAGCATTTTGATAAATTCTTAAAGACAGACAGACAGATAGACTTACTATCGTATAAGCTCTTCTGGTCTCTGACCAACAGAGCTTAAAATCAGAGTATCTACCAAAGGGTCTTGTTACGGGTAATGCATATGCTTTACCCTATTGTCTCTCATTCAAAAGTTACATGTATATACCATATTAAAAACTTTGAAAAGCAGGTTAAATTTCAAGACCAAGGTTATGGGGTCAAAATTCTTAAAAATATCCCAAAAAAGTCTCGTCACAGGTAATGCATTTGCAAAATATGAAAACCTTATCTTCTCTCATTCAAAAGTTGTGAGCAAGGTTAAAGTTTGACAGACAAACAGCAGGGCTCGAAATGATTGATGGCCTGCTGGTCTGGGACCAGTGAATTTTTAATCTGGGCTAGTATATTGTAGAGGGCATGTGCCCTTTGGGTCAGTGTTTTTTAATGCACAACCAAAATTCATTCACAGTCGGGTTAGTTAACTTGACAGGGTTGTGCATCCAAGTTCTGTTGTTTATTGTTTTGTTAAGTTGTACTATTAAATATCACAACATAAACAAATTAAATATAACTATTATTATTATGGTTTTGGGCCAGTCTTTTTAAAATCTACTGGCCCAGTGGGACAGTGAAAGTACTGAGTTGACCAGTAAAAATTCAAGGTGATAGCCCGAGTGACCAGTGAAAAAAAAATTATTTCTAGCCTTGAACAGATGGTCACACATGATGGAAGGATGAATGGACAGACAAATGAGATTTAATGTCCCTCCCTTTTGCAAAAGTGGGGACAAAAACATTATTGACTTTCAACATATGACCTATTTAGGCCAACCCTGTGGCCTGAACCATGTGCCATGCCTATGGGGCATGAATTTTCCAATTTTGGTAGAAGGCTTCATTTCAATTATAATTGAGAAAAAGTTTGTCTGCCAGGACCAAGAAGATTAAGTCACCACATGGCTTATAGTTACTTGGGAATGGACCAGCTCTAAAACTTTAACCTTTTCATTCACCTGGAAAATGTAGGTCAGATTCAGCATCTTAAGAAAGTCTGTAGTGTACACCTCTAGATGCACAAAGTTTTTCACAATAGGGCTTATCAAACAATGTAAGTCAGATTGAGCTGAGCTATAAATAACATAACTAAAACCTACTTTCGTATTGGCAGCAATCCAGTTGGAGGTTTCACTGTCGTCGTCACATTTCTTGATCCATTTTCTCAACCATTTACACTGTACCGGATCATGCCAATTTTCTCCACAAGCAAAACTAAAAAATACACAATGAATATATGCTCAAATTAACAAAATAACAGATTTTATGTGTGGTATCACCTTATGACACACAGATGATAATGTCAAAGCGTCTAAAGCAACGTCATGTTTCATCATTACCAAAATAAAGTTTGACAAGCCCCATTTAAATTCAGGAATTTCACTGATGCACACACTGGAATTCCCCTTTATTCCTCCATAATCTGGCAAGGGACCAATCTCACACATACATTGGACCTACTCCAAAAACTTAAACCTGCTCCAGAAACTTTAACATGCTCCAAAAACATTAACCTGGTCATTCTTTAGCTAAAATTTCAGCATCTGAAACCTTGATTGGTACAATGAAACATACTGTAGAAGCATCTTCCATGCATCTCTGATTAATATAGGGCATAGAAGTACTTGAAAAGAAATTTGGTCCAAAAACTTTAACCTGGGACGCGACGCCTAGTGTATCACAAATTAAGCTCCCCCCAAACTTTATCGAGGTGAGGTAAAAATTAAATTTTTTTTGAGTAATTTTCATAAATTTGCCTAACTTTTATTCTTAATAGGATAAAAACTCTAAATTCATTACCTTCAGCATTCATCGTCCATTGGCAGACCTACTTGTTGCTTTGCATTGACCTTTGCTCTAGTTTTTAATTTATTTTTTTTTTATCTCCCACATTGTTAAGTGGACTGAAGAACTTAAATGGCTTCACTTCAGTATAACTCAATCAATATGCTTCTATTAATCAATTTATAAGCATTGTTTCTGCATGTCTTGAAGTTGAATATATTTTTAGTTTACATGGCACAACTTGTAACCAAAGGTACTTGTGGACAGGACACCCCCTCCCCTCCCCCCCCAACCCCAATTCGACCCAGGGGCCTTTTGGACACTTCTTCACAAATTATATTTATTACATAAATAAATTATTTATCATGCATACCATAGGTAAAATGGGAAAAAATGCAAAATAATCGTCCATATAAAATCCACCCCACTTTACATCATAAGAGAGAAAGGTATGCCACTCCAGTTTGTTTAATTTGTAACCCCTCCCCCCCAAACCCCTGTCTTTCTGGGTTAACTAGCATGTATTTTTTTCATTTCAACCTAAAATGTTGATTCACATTGTCTCTGCATATATTTCTGTCTTAGTTCATGCTATTGGATTTACTGCATCTCATAAGAATCCTAAAATTAATCCTTAAACATGATTTCAGTCAGTACATTTTAAAATCCTTCAGTAAATGCAAAGGAAGTTCAGCAAGAATGTATTACCCAGTGATTCATTTTGATGTGCGTCCTGCGTAAATTACGCACAAATTTTGCCCAGGACGCATTATTTCAATAAATGTGCATCCCAATGGACGCAATAAATTTAAAGAAGTACATGTACTACTTTAAATTATTTCGGTATAATCTGATTCAAAACTTGACCGATTACATCATATCCACATGCTAAGCGATATGCATGAATGATATTAACAGGTATAAGATTGTCAACAACAGGTCAGATTTCACAACTGCAGTTAAAAGCAATTATCAGAACATATTTGAGAGTTAGATAGCATAGTTACATTATCACTGATTATGTCTATTCTGAAGGGAATACTGTACCTTTGTATATAAGCTGTAACCTGTATCATTGTTTTTTTTTTCGTTTTTTCCTTACAAGCTAAGAAGTATAAAAGTTAATCATTTTTATTTCTTCATGAGTATTTGTCATTTCTTCTTAAAACTTTTTTTACTTCATTCTGCTTCTGTGCATTTTATGACTGATCGTATGTACGATCTAAAAATAGAACCAAAGTGCACAGTGGACAATATATTATTTTTATGACACAAAATCATGTACTCTTACTTGGACAATTGATAGTAAAAGTATAAAATCACTCCAGCTCTGATAAAACATTTGCACTTTCGTGCAATACCCTTTTTTATTTCACCAGAATTTCCTCTGTAACATCTAATAAACGGTACCCTTGGATTTGGACGCTTTGAATTTGGCACGGGACTCATTGTTGTCATTAAGAGGGGTCCTTTGGACCCTTGATAACCATTTTCAAAATGAATCACTGATTACCTATTACGATACCATTCAAGAGATTTTTTGACATAATAATTGTATCAACTGTGAACAAAAATATAGATGTCCTACCAAAAGGTGTGACCACATTTACAGGTAACAGGCTTGGCATCGAAGTACTGAACTTTGACTGCATGACCACAGTCTGGAGCAGGGCACCATCTCAGCAGCCGGTTGCACTAAAACACAAAACAAATCAGAACATAAATTAAAAAATAAAACATTCTATAGGAAAACAAACAAGAGACTCATGGACCCAGTCCTAATAGTGTTAGACTAACACTCATCTGGATCAGCAAATGAATGAGCCTGTACATGTAGATAAACCAAAACTCTTCCTGTCATCTCCAAATCAAGATCATGGTTTCAACAATTTTAATACTCAATGCATATATATCAGTATAAAAATTAGTAAAAGTATACATAATTTGCAATATACGTTTTCCTTCCAATGACAATAGGTTCTCCAAGTCACACTTACTATCAATTTGCTGAATGGCGACCAAAATTATTTATGTCACCATTTCAAAAATTCTGGTCACCTTCAACAAATTTATACTTTACTCCCCATGACGAAAAAATTTTTGAATAACGTACTAAATCAAAGACCATTTATTATAATGTGACTGAATTTTTTTGAGGAAATTGATGAAATGACCTTTGAGAAATTGTTACTGGTATAAATTATGTAAAAACTTATTCACAACAACTCTTATGCTTGTAGACAGTAAACATAAGAACATCCAATAAAACTTAAATGAAATGTAAGAGATTTGATTGATGTATGCATAAGGTGCATCCTTATTGTGACAGAACTTTACTATGTACCTATTGTCTATTAATACATGAACAAAGTCTGGTTCTATCAAAATAAAGATGTTTGTACAAATTTGAACCTACATTACCTGATGATGATTCCATTTAAATATGACTAATCATGGCTTTGCTGTTCTTGAGAAGAAGATTTTTAAAGATGTTCCCTATATATTCCTATGTAAAACTTTGATCACCCATTGTGGCCCCACCCTACCCCTGGGGGTCATGATTTGAACAAATTTGAATCTACACTACCTGAGGATGCTTCCCTATAAATATGACCAATCATGGCTTTGCTGTTCTTAAGTAGATGATTTTTAAAGATTTTTCCTATGTTTTCTTATGTAAAACTTTGATCACCCATTGTGGCCCCACCCTACCACCTGGGGGCATGACTGGAACAAACTTGAATCTACACTACCTGAGGATGCTTCCATATAAATATAACCCATCATGGCTTTGCTGTTCTTGAGAAGAAGATTTTTAAAGATTTTTCCTATGTATTCCTATGTAAAACTTTGATCCCCCATTGTGGCCCCACCCTACCCCCGGGGGTCATGATTTGAACAAACTTGAATCTACACTACCTGAGGATGCTTCCATATAAGTTTCATATTTTCAAGCACAGTGGTTTTTGAGAAGAAGATTTTTAAATGATGACATTAATTTTTCATGAATTCATAATTATCTCCCCTTGGAAGAAGGTGTGGCCCTTCATTTGAACAAACTTGAATCCCCTTTACCCAAGGATGCTTTGTCGCAAGCTTGGTTGAAATTGGCCCAGTGGTTCTTGAGAAGAAGACGAAAATGTGAAAAGTTTACAAACTTTGGCTCAGGTGAGCTAAAAACTTGAAATTAGAATTGAGAAAACCCTATCAGCATCATGATCTGTTTATCAATATATTATAACAAGAGTATTCCAAGGAGCGCATGTGTCACCTGCTTTGTAGCTTCATTAAAGATGTAAATAAATCTAAGAGTGGTCAACTTTTTATTTACTATTAGCATGATAGTTCATGTATTTGCCTTCAAAGAAAAAATGGCATCCATGGATAGTATATAAGACTGTGATAAAATTTGACAATCAAAGAAAATATGGTTTCCTAACCCTAAAACAAAGAATTAAACTGAAATTATTAGAAATAACTTTTTATCATATTATTAATATTTATAATAATTAATAACAAGAGGTCCAGGGGCCACATCGCTCACCTGAGCACTGTGGCTAGGAAAAAAGGAAAAATCAGTTTAGTATTGAAAAGCTTAAATGCATAAGTGGTCCTTACCTACCCCTAAAAGTGAAGGGGGGGGGGGTTCATGATTTCAACAAACTTGAATCTACACTAACTAAGGATGCTTACATAATTTTTTGACTGTGACTTTTTTCTCTACAAGTTTGAACTTTCATTGTGGCCCCACCCTACCCCTGGAAGTCATGATTTGAACAAACTTGAATCTACACTATCTGAGGATGCTTCCACATAAATATTACCAATCATTGCTTTGCTGTTCTTGAGAAGATTTTTAAAGATTTTTCCTATATATTCCTATGTAAAACTTTGATCGTTCAATGTGGCCCCACCCTACCCCCGGGGGTCATGATTTGAACAAACTTGAATCTACACAACCTGAGGATGCTTCCACATAAATATAACCAATCATAGCTTTGCTGTTCTTGAGAAGAAGATTTTTCCTATGTACACCTATGTTACACTTTGATCGTCCATTTTGGCCCCACTCTACCCCGGGGGTCATGATTTGAACAAACTTGAATCTACACCACCTGAGGATACTTCCATATAAATATGACAAATCATAGCTTTGCTGTTCTTGAGAAGAAGATTTTTCCTATGTATTCCTATGTAAAACTTTGATCGTCCATTGTGGCCCCACCCTATCCCCGGGGGTCATGATTTGAACAAACTTGAATCTACACCACCTGAGGATGCTTCCACATAAATATAACCAATCATGACTTTGCTGTTCTTGAGAAGAAGATTTTTGAAGATTTTTCCTATATAGTCCTATGTAAAAATTTCATTGTCCATTGTGGCCCCACCCTACCCCCGGGGGTCATGATCTGAACAAAGTTGAACACACACCACCTGAGGATGCTTCCACATAAATATTATCAATCATTGCTTTGCTGTTCTTGAGAAGAAGATTTTTGAAGATTTTTCCTATATACACCTATGTAAAACTTTGATCGTCCATTGTGGCCCCACCCTACCCCCGGGGGTCATGATCTGAAAAAAGTTGAACACACACCACCTGAGGATGCTTCCACATAAATATTACCAGTCATTGCTTTGCTGTTCTTGAGAAGAAGATTTTTGAAGATTTTTCCTACATACACCTATGTAAAACTTTGATCGTCCATTGTGGCCCCACCCTACCCCGGGGGGTCATGATCTGAACAAAGTTGAACCCACACCACCTGAGGATGCTTCCACATAAATATTACCAATCACTGCTTTGCTGTTCTTGAGAAGAAGATTTTTGAAGATTTTTCCTATATACACCTATGTAAAACTTTGATCGTCCATTGTGGCCCCACCCTACCCCCGGGGGTCATGATCTGAACAAATTTGAATCTACACTACCTGACAATAATTCCACATGAGTTTCATCTTTCCTGGCCCATTGGTTCTTGAGAAGAAGATTTTTCAATAATGCCATTAATTTTTTGCTATTTCGTAATTATCTCCCCTTGGAGGAGGGCGTGGCCCTTCATTTGAACAAACTTGAATCCCCTTCACCCAAGGATACTTTGTGCCAAGTTTGATTGAAATTGGCCCAGTAGTTCTGGAGAAGAAGATGAAAATGTGAAAAGTTTACGACAACAACGACGCCGACGACAGACAACGGACAAATTTTGAAAAGCTCACTTGAGCCTTCGGCTCAGGTGAGCTAATAATAATTAATTATTAGTGTTTCCAACAATCCTCCAAAAATGATTTCAATCTGTCTTTACTGCAATTGTCAGTCTACACGATCTATTGTGGAATACCAATCCCGATGTATTTTCATAGTATTTAAATATAAGTTTGTTGGTAACTGAATATCATACAGTTTCATAGTACACTATCATGAGCTCATAAACATGTATAAATGCTAATTATCAAAATCCTGCCTGTCAAAATTTAAAAGTCATAAGTTAAATTAAACTGCCAGGGTATTTTTTTGTAAAGTAGGTCAAAGTCAAATGGTTTGTAATACATGTACTGGTATTTTTCATAATGTCTTATGACAAAAAGTGTACATACTAATTAGCATAGACTTAACTCTTGAATGTCAAAAATATGCTATATCGGCACTATGAACTATTTTGAAAAGTAGGTCAAGGGTCACGAGGTCGGTAACCATGGTAATTTACAAAAGCCATAGTGCCAAGCAATATAGGTGCAAAATATCAAATCAATACCTCTTACATTCTAAAGATAAGGGGTGTGACAGACAGACACCGGGTAAAGTGATCCCTAATTGCCGCTCTGCTTTGCAGGTGACACAAAAAGCAGATAGGTGATGATTTCATACAGCAGTTTATGTGATAACTGTGCACAAGTGTAACCCCATTATACCCCATAGAACATGCAAGAATAAATATGTGTTCCCACAAGATTGGATTGCATTTTAATGAAGGAACATTCCACTGTATCTGCATATTTGAACACTTAAGTCCTCGTAACATATTTAAGTATTTAATACTATAAACATATACTTGCTGCATATCTGTCATATTGCCATTTTGTAGCGCATAAAGTCATGGTGTTCTACATACATTTTTTGCACACACAGGCCACCGTTGTTAGTACATGCCCAGCACCAAATGAATCAATGAAGTTAAAAATTTCTTGAAAATGTGAATTTATTTAAACAATTTATTTTTTTTTTTAGGTATTACAGCTCAGATGGTTAGACTGCTAACTGTTCATAGTTCATGTCTATGAAAAAAGTCTCTACATACTAGTGCACTGACGAACTAAAATGATGTATGTGAAACAAATTACTGCATGTAACTAATCGACCAGAATGGACATTATCAGGGTAAACCAATCCTGGCCCTATAGGTTTTTGATCTATTGATATTGAAGTGATCCTTTGTTTGGTATACATGAAATCATATTTTGCTACTTTTATTATTATCTTCTTTTTTTTTCTTTTTTGAAAAACAAAAAAGGGCAATGCATCATAAAACAAGAGGCCCATGGGCCACATCGCTCACCTGAGCACATTGGCTAGGCAGAAGCACAAATCAGTTCAGTATTGAATATAGAAAAGGGGTGGGGGGGGGGGGGGAAGGGGGGGGTTGAATTTTAAACTACCTGATGATGCTTCTATGTCAATATAACAAATTGCTTTATTGTACTTGAAAATTTAAAAAAAAAATTCCCATATATTCCTTTGTAAAAATTTGACCCTCCATTGTGGCTCCTCCCTATCCAAGGGGTCATCATTTGAACTTGAATCTACACTACCTGAGGATGATTTCATATCAATATGACAAATCATGGCTTTGCTGTTCTTGAGAAGAAGATTTTTAAAGAATTTTCCTATGTATTCCTATGTAAAACTTTGATCCCCCATTGTGGCCCCACCCTACCCCCGGGGGTCATGATTTGAACAAACTTAAATCTACACTACCTGAGGATGATTTCATATCAATATGACTAAACATAGCTTTCCTGTTCTTGAGAAGAAATATTTTTTCTATATGTTCTTATGTAAAACTTTCCATCCCCCAATGGGCCCCATCCAACCCCTGGGGGTCATCATTTGAACAAAATTGAATCTACACTACCTGAGGACGCTTCCATATCAAAATGACTAATCATGGTTTGCAGTTCTTCAGAAGAAGATATTTTCCTATATATTTCTATTTAAGACTTTGATCCTCCATTGTGGCCCCATCCTACCCACCGGGGTCATGATTTGAACAAAATAGAATCTACACTACCTGAGGATGCTTCCACATAAATATGACCAATCAGGGCTTTGCTGTTCCTGAGAAGAAGATTTTTAAAATTTTTCCTATACATTTCTATGTAAACTTTGATCCTCCATTGTGGCCCCGTCCCACCCCCGGGGGTCATGATTTGAATAAATTTGAATCTACACTACCTGTGGATGTTTCCATATAAATATGAACAATCTGGGCTTTGCTGTTCCTGAGAAGAAGATTTTTCCTATATATTTCTATGTACAACTTTGATAGTCCATTGCGGCCCTGCCCTACCCCCGGTGGTCATGATTTGAACAAACTTGAATCTACACTACCTGAGGACGCTTCCTTATAAATATGACTCATCATGGCTTTGCTGTTCTTGAGAAGAAGATTTTTAAAGATTTTTCCTATATATATATTTCTATATAAAACTTTGATCCTCCATTGTGGCCACGCCCTACCCCCTGGGGTCATGATTTGAACAAACTTGAATCTACACTACCTGAGGATGCTTCCATATAAATATGACTCATCATGACTTTGTTGTTCTTGAGAAGATTTTTAAAGATTTTTCCTATATATTTCTATGTAAAACTTGGATCCTCCATTGTGGCCATGCCCTACCCCCTGGGGTCATAGTTTGCACAAACTTGAATCTACACTACCTGAGGATGCTTCCATATAAATATGACTCATCATGGCTTTGCTGTTCTTGAGAAGAAGATTTTTAAAGATTTTTCCTATATATTTCTATGTAAAACTTTGATCCTCCATTGTGCCCCCCCTACCCCCGGGGGTCATGATTTTAACAAACTTGAATCTACACTACCGGAAGATGCTTCCATATAAATATGACTCATCATGACTTTGCTGTTCTTGAGAAGAAGATTTTTAAAGATTTTTCCTATCTATTTCTATGTAAAACTTGGATCCTCCATTGTGGCCACGCCCTACCCCCGGGGGGTCATGGTTTGAACAAACTTGAATCTACACTACCTGAGGATGCTTCCATATAAATATGACTCATCATGGCTTTGCTGTTCTTGAGAAGAAGATTTTTAAAGATTTTTCCAATATATTTCTATGTAAAACTTTGATCCTCCATTGTGGCCCCACCCTACCCCCGGGGGTCATGATTTGAACAAATTTGAATGTACACTACCTGAGGATGCTTCCACATGAGTTTCATCTTTCCTGGCCCTATGGTTCTTGAGAAGAAGATTTTTAAATGTTGCCATTATTTTTTCACCAATTCCTAATTATCTCCCCTTGAAAGAGGGTGTGGCCCTTCATTTGAACAAACTTGAATCCCCTTTACCCAAGGATACTTTGTGGCAAGTTTGGTTGAAATTGGCCCAGTGGTTCTTGAGAAGAAGTCGAAAATGTGAAAAGTTTACAGACAGACAGACAGACAGACGGACAGACAGACAGACGGACGCCGGACAAAATGTGATCAGAAAAGCTCACTTGAGCTTTCAGCTCAGGTGAGCTAAAAAGGGGGATAATGCCTCATGAAAAAGGCATGGCATCATGCCATTCTAAAATGCTCTAGAAATAACACATGTGGTTTATAATCAAATGCTATAAATATTTATTTAGGAAGATACATACCTCAACAAAACTATTTGTGATTAATTGCTGGTACTTTAATTTCACTTTTCTATCTGTAACAAGTTTCCTAAAATAAAACAAGAAAGTTTGGTTGAAGGCAGTTCTTGCTTTTCTGCAACATAACTTTTATTTTTTGTTACATTAAAATGCAATGAATTTAAAATATAAGTGGATATATATTTCTGATTGCACTGTTAGAAAAATTATAGGTCAATCAAATTTCCTTTTTTTTTTCCTTATCTAAACTAGTGCATCTTCGCAAGCCAAGGGTTTATGGGGAGTGGAGTAGACTGACACCCTTGGCTAGCGAAAATGAAATTAGTGATGTTAAAATCCCTAACATGACATCATCAGACGATCTTGGGCTTCACCGTATATACTTGCCTATTAGTCGTTTTTTTGGGAGTTAAACTTTGGTCCAAAACTCTTTATCCGACTTATACGCGAGTTATAAAAAGATTGGTATCTTAGCGGGTCAATCCCTCTAAATTAAGCTTAAAAAATACAACCGACTTATAGGCGAGTATATACGGTACTTGTTTCACAGTTGTTTATTAAGTAGCCCAAAGCTTTACAATGAATTCAAATTACATATCATTTAAAGTTCTGTCTTTTGAGTTTATAATTTTTTCCCCTAATTTTATTGCATTCACCTGTCAATAAGAAAATTATTTTTAGTCTACAATAAGTACGAAAAAGTGATCATCAACTTATCAAAAACTGGTTAACATCCTAAACTCAGAACTCTTGAAATATTATTTGAACTGTCAAACATTTGGACATTACTAGAGCTATAATGTCAGTCCAAATTCAATTTTGTAATACCAGAAAAAAACAGAAATATGTCCTTAGTACATGAAGGTACATTTATATTGCAACATAAAATGTACATTGCTTTTTTTGGTGTGAGCTAATACTAAAATATGATGAAAGAGGAATTTTTTTCCCCTTTTTTCCTATACAAAACTGATGCTTCAGTAAGTTATCCTTTATAGCATGGTATGTGGTGTTGATTCATCTCATCTAACAGCTACGGTAAATAAAGTCTCATTGTTACAAGTCCATTCTCTTATATGTACCTAATACGTATATACGATTTTTCATGGTTTATCTGAGATTTATCTGTGTACAGAGTTTTCTGAAGTGATCCTCTATGAAATTTAATAGATAAATTAAGAGCAAAATGGGGGGGGGGGGGGGAATTCAGTCATACAGAAGGTCAAGGTGAATAAATATGACACACTCTAATTGTTCTCAGATATTTATACCAGTACACAAATTTCATGAAAATATCTAGAACGTTTTTTTAACTTAGATAACTGCTAAATAAAGGAATGGTGAGTTCAACATCATTGAAAAGGTCAACACAAGAATATAATGAAACTAACACTTATATATATATATATATATATATATATATATATATATATATATATATATATATATATATATATATATATATATATATATATATATATATATATATATATATATATATATATATATATTTATTTATTTATTTATTTATTTGCATAAAGTTCGATTAAAAAAAATCTTATAAGTGAAGTTCAAGGTAATGGAATGATTAAAGTTATAAGAAAAGTCAAGGTCAGGAAATCATGATGGAGTTTAATTGCTTTAACCAATAGTCCAATATATAATTTGTATAAAGTTTGATTACAATATCTTTAAAAGTGCAGTTAAGGTCACATGAAAGATCAAGATCAGATAATTATAAAACAGTTATATTCGCATTAAAGTGTTAAGTTTGAAAGAAATATTATGAACAGTATCTTCTAACCTGTGCTAAATGTGCAATAATTAACGAGATCAAGGTCACATGGAGGTCAAAGAAAAATAATTTGCTCAGTAGTTCAATGGCTCTTAACAAAATGTACCGGTATCTTTGTATGATATTTAATGAAAATATTTTAAATGGTTTCTTTGAATTTAAGATAAATTCCAAATGAGGAATAGTGGTGTCAAGATCATAATGAAAGTGTAAATCTGGAAATTATGACACAGTTGAATAGTTTCCAACAATATGTATCAAAGTATGAATTTTTTATTTAAAAAAATATCTTAGTTACATTGAAACTGACCTTTACACAAAATATGGAATAGTGAGGACAAGGTCACAGGAAAAGTCAAGGTCAGAAATTCATGCTACAGTTGGATAATTTTGTAAAGTTAAATTAAAATGACAAGACAGTACACAAGTGTGTAAATCAGTATCAGTTTTGTCTGCTACAGGATATTTTGGAATAAAATTTTAGATCGTTGTATTGTTGGTCATCAGTAGTAACTTGTAAATGACAAAACTTAATATTACCTACACTTTTAAGAACTCTGCTAATTTGAACACACTATATAATATCAAACCTATGCCGAGTCTTCGTAACTTATTCAATACTTACATGACTGTGGCATCATCAACAAGTATATCACAACCATATGCTGCACATGAAATGGTTTGTCCCATCCCCTCGTTCATGATTTTGGAGGTAAGGTAATCTGTCCAGCAGGGAACACAAAATTTATGCCCACATTCTAAACCAGTCATTTCCTGTTTTGAAAGAAAAGTTAGCCATCACCACAAAATGAATCTAAGCACATAATATCTGACTTCCTCAATCTCCTCAGTCTAAGTATTGCAGATATTTTTTAAGTTTTGATGTAATGTAATCAATTATCAGAATAAAATGTATGTACAGTGCGGACTCTTTATTACGATGTTCATTTTGTCACGGTAAAATATCGTAATACCGAGGGCAACGTAATAAAAGTTCCCAATAAAATCCAGTAAAACATCATTTTGAAAGCTTGTTGTTGTATTAGGTGGTGTATTTTTCTCCTTTCGTTTCCTTCTTCTGTTCAAATTCTTCATCAAAATGCAATATACATATAATTTGTTAATAACTTATCTTGAATAGATATCTTCATTATGCTATTTCTTCTATTTCCTTCATTTTAAAAGAAATGTGCACATTTTTTATAAAAGCTTCGGCAATCTTCATTTATCTGCCCCCATTTCCTTTTACTTTTACTTTTGTTTCTGTCTAGATAATGCGTTTGTAAAATTTTCAATGTTTTCGTATCGTTACTACATAAATAACAACAATACATCACTGGGCGGTTTTGGGTGTTCAATGAGCTTAGAGCTGCAGTGAACAACTGATGAAAGTGGGCAGTGTGATAGGCATATTCCTGGACAGGATTTGAGAACACACAAGCTAAATGTCAAAATAAATTTGAATTTTTAAATTACTGAACAGAGTTCAATTAGCAGTTCAGCAATTATCGATTTGTATTTCTGCTGACACCTGTGAGGTAGTCCAAGCCACTATCCAAGCTGTTAAAACGTTAGTGGAGTTCAAATTTTGCCAAAATTATGTTTGATACCCAAGATGTCAATTCCCGCTGTTTAACTGCAAACGAAATTACACATTACGTATTTAACATACATGCATATGATTAAATGTAACCCTTTATTTAATAAATAAATTTTACTTGTTATCCATAGTAAAAAAAATAAAATAAACTTTACAGAGATAGATAAACTGGAGACTACATTTATAAATAAACAGTTTAATTGTTTAACAATGGCTTTGACACGTCTCCAATTCTGCTGACCTCTCTAGAACAGTCAAGGTGTGTGCAGTCAAGCGTCACTAATCACCTAACGGCCCTGCAAGTTAACACTCTGTCAGAACAGGTGTTTCAATGTTTATTTAGCGTCTCCTTAAGTGTCTACAGTCGATCAACACTGAATAAACACGGGGTGAAAAAAATTTTGGACAGAATTTTTACATCGTAATACCGAGTCCCGGCATTTTAGGACATCGTAATAAACAGTTCTATTTTGTATAGATTTGTTAAGAAATGGTTTTGTGCTTTGAATTTACAACATAATAAGTGTTCTATCTTATAAAACCATCACCGTAATAACGAGTCCGCACTGTACACTGAATATTGAAATATATCAGATAATATAATTTCTCAGTCTGGGGGTTGCTAATTAAATATTCACTGTTTGCTGTCTTTGTGAAATAATAACTTTTTAATAAAAGATCAAAGGTTGAAATAACTTTAAAGATAATTAATAAACATTTGATGATGGAACAGATTCATGGGATGCCTTGTGGTGTGATATGTGCTCAAAGGGAAGTATGCATTCTTATTACATGAACTCTAAAGGTGTCAATACCACTGTATGACACTTAAAGTAATCTGAGTAAACTTGCATGTAACTAAATTAACACTAAATTACAATTAATAAGTATGGTAAGTACACTTGCAAATCTGTATTTGATAAGATCAGGACTGAATTCAGGTTCACTGACAAAATTTTTCACTCAGGGCTGCACCACTTATTGCTTGAATCTCTACTTTTAAAGTGTATCATAGTTCATACCACTCCAGGAACAGGTGTATAGCAAATCTCACAAATTGACTCTGTGCTGGCTGCTGCTGTGGCAGACCTGGTCATTTTCTGAAAACAAAATCAATTTGTTGTTGAATAAAAAGGCCTCTAAAACTGTGTTTAAGGATAAATAACACAAACAAACTTTTTTCACAAATCAACAAAATTTCTCATAGATTTATATTCAAATAGGTAATCTGTATAATGTTTGCCATGTAAAGTGGGAGAATTTTGTACGATTTTGTCACACAGACGTCAAAAGAATGGGCAAGAACTGGAAGGAGGTAGAAAGCATTGATCTGGAGGATCCTGGAGTAATCTTGTTAGCGGCCTAGCCCCAAAAGGGGTAGCAGACATAAGTAAGTAGTTAAGTTGTCACATTGTTAAAAATATGTGCAAAATCTTGCATAGGATTACATAGAAAACGACATAAAGTCGCATATCTAAATACCAAAGAAAAATTATGATTTCTTTATATTTTAGGGATTTATTATTTATGTCATTTCTAATCAAATTCAGTCAAAAAATATATATCAATCCATGTATCAAATTTTTGTTTGTGTTATGTATCCTTAATAAAACTTTTTTTTCAGAAATTTAAAATTTTTTATAGATTCTGTAAATTGTTTCCATGCTCACTGTTTAACTATATACTGTAGATTCCTAAATATATGCAAGGAATTAATTATTGCGTAATTATGCGAGAAGCACCACTCACCAAATAAAATTACTTGCTTTTACTTTTTATGGTGCTGAAATCAATGTAAAATCCCTTGATCAACCATCCACTTGTGAATTATTGTTCTCACGATTTGACGTTAAAGAGCCAATTCGTGATAAGTACTAACGAAAAATAAGGAATCTACAGTAGCTTATATACAAAATATTATGTTTAGAGCTTAAAAGGTTTAAAAAAGATAAAACATGCTTGCAAAAATAAAATATATAAATAACTTTGAAACTCATCTGGAAATATAGGTCAGCAGCATCTTGGTAATGAGCATCCCTAGATACATCATCCATGCAAGTTCAGTGACAATAAGGCTTATAGCTATAAAGGAATGGACCTGCTTCAAAACCTTTTACCTATTCAATCATCCATGTAGGTGAGATCTATCACCTAAAGCAAATCTGGTAGTATAATGCATCATCTATGCAAGTTTTGTCCAGGTAGGGTTTCTAGTTACTTGGAAATGGACTTGCCTTAAACTTTAACCAAGTCACTCATCTGGAAAAATGTCATATTCACCATCTGAAGATTGTCTGGTAGTATGCATCCTAAGATACACCATCCATGCATGTTTGGTCACTAAAGGACTTTAGTTATTAGGGAATGGACCTGCTCCAAAAACTTTAACCTGGTTATTCATTTGGAAAATGTAGGTCAGATCCAGCATCCAAAGCATGTTTGGAAGTATGCATCCCTAGATGCATTATCCATGCAAGTTTGGTTACTGAAGGACTTACAGTTATGAATGTTAAAAATGTTAGAAGTTAGAAATGGACATGCTCCAAAAACTAAAATCTTGTCACTCATCAAGAAATTGTTGAGCAGTTGCTCAGTTGGTGAAGCACATGGCGGATTTTGGTATTAACAAAGTTACCTGAGGCCATCTTCAAAAAAAAAAATGTTAGCTTGCCCTCTCCCATCTCAGGATAAAAAAAATTGGGGAGAAGGTAGAAATAAATTTATAGTTGGAAAAAAATTAGGTGTCCTCATTATCATATGGAGATTGACCCATAAAAATGGTTTGCTCTTCACATATACAAACTTTTATTTATTGTAATTTAATGTGTAAAGTTGCAATTCAAATGTTGAGCATTCTTGTAATCAAAAGAAAAGCCCTCATTTGTCATGTTTGAAAGTTGAATTTGTGGAAAACTTCATATTCATTAAGTGCAGTCATCCTTTTACAGACTTGGACAGACTGCATAGTATAATTTACTAGTGTACACAGTTTACAAACCTTGGGTCTGGCTCCTGTGTCTGGTCTTCGGTGGGGACTTACAACATGCGCTTCTGAGAATAAACGATCCTGATCACCATCATAGTATCGCTCCATTAACTTTTCTTTGTCCCATTTAAAATGATTTAATAAAATTCTGGTAACTGTTGAAGGAATCTGGATTAAAAAAAAAAATTTCCCCATTAATTCAAAGGCGAAAGCAGTCAAACCTCATTATTTCGAACTCGACGGGACCAGGTTTAAACTTCATTATAACCAGGATAAAAATCATAAAAGAATAAGTGGTTAGGACTACCAACTCACATCAACATATCCCAGATATGGGATATCACTGAGATATTGAACACTGAGGTGTTCGAGATAATGAAGTTCAACTGTAATTAAATTTTAAAAAATACATTCAACAAAAAAATTAAATGAATTCCTAAAAAAATAAATTCCTGTAAGTCATGAATTCCCCAGTTTTTTTTTAAATTTATTCATTTTTTTCCCCTCCTTTTTACATGATATGTACATTAATGATTAAACTTGCACCTGTTGGTGTACGGCTTTAATTATGTACTGAAGGCTATATCATGTATTGTGATTTTCACCTGAACAACAGCGTTGACTTCTTTTATACAATCCACCATAAACTGAACTATTTGATCTGCTGGCAGTACTTCATACGCAAAATCTTCTGCCTCTCGTTTGTCTTGTGTTGTACTTGGTTCGGCTTCGAGGCCCATTTCTACAAAGTCGTCGTCCTCTTCGCTAATTTCTTCGTCCCCTGACTGGTCATCGTAGTCCATAAAACCATCATCACTATCCATTCTTGTTTATGGACTAGATACTACTTTTATAAATCTAGCAATTATTCCCAATAGGGTCTGTATGCTTTGTACAGGACCAAAATAAAGTCTGTCGTATTTACTACTGTGACGTCACAATCTGCAGATTCGACGTTACCTTGGATTTCCAGTTTGCAGAGATAGGGATACCATTTAGTCTTTCCAGCATGAAATAAAAGTGTAATTCATTAAAAACAAATCATATCCAACACATTTCTATCAATAAGAGGTTAAGTTTACGAAAATGACATCATCTCCGATTTTTTTTCAATAACGAAATGAATTGTGGGAAATTGTTGAATGGCATCCAGAACACCTCGGGCCTTTCACAGTGTATCAATGTGACCTGTGAAAGACCCGAGGTGTTCCAGATTAGAATGGAGATTACTGTTTGCAGCAAAAGGGAATATTCAACAGCTGTTCAAGGCGAAACATGATTTTTATCCCATAAACTTTCTTTCCCAATATATGAGGACACCAGTTTGGTTAAATAATTTACTATAATGAACAAAACCTCAAAAGTGTTTTGCTATTTCTATAGGAGATTTTTTTTGAGTGCGGGACGGTTCGCCCCAAAAGACCATTCGCGCTGAGACGTTTCGCCCCCACGGTTCGCGCCGAAGACCAATTAATTAATTATGCGGTAAATATCAATTGTTAACAGCAATTATTAACTTCTTAATAACTTTTTTACTGTGTTATATTAATCCAGTCTATTGGTTCAATCAATATACTAAAGACGCGACACTCTGAAGATCTGAATCAGATAATTTTGCCTGTATGGGGGAAATATTAATAGATGATGCATACCAAAATACACCTGTAGAGAATGAAAACTGAGAATCTATCTCTATATCAAGCTACATACCCCCCCCCCTCCCCCGCCCATAACCATACTAAAATTTAAAAAAAAAAAGAAGAAAAAAAAGAAATTGTCAGACCTGATTTTTTTTATGAGCTCCTGTTGAGAAGTATATTTTTGATAAGTACTTATATAGCATTACTCAAAATCACAAAGAAAATTGGAGTCAGTGTGCATCCTATAGAGCAACGGTAAAATGAACTTGACACCCGTCTCACAATTTTAATTCTCCTCTTTATCTTGACATGGAGAGTCTCCAAATTATAGTTATAACACCTTAATTACAAAACTGAATCAGAGAATTATGATTGCTGAATAAACATAATTATATCTGCACATGGATAATTATACATTTAATTATGGTATAAGCCTATTTTCAACAATTTAAGCATGAAAACTTTTTTAGTAACTTTAAAACATTTTTTTGATAAAATCAATATTAACCTTATGTATAAATATTTATCTTAAAACATCGTAATATATCGTTATAGACACTGTAGATTAAATTCGGCGCGAATGGTCTTTAGGCGCGAAAGGTCTTTGAGGGCGAATGGTCTCGGCGCGAACCGTCAATAGGGGCGAAACGTCCCGTTACCATTTTTTTTTCAGTAAAACAAGATTTTTTCAGGACTTCAACAAATATCGGGTTCAATTGTACACAAGAACAAAACTAAATTGAACAAGTATTAGCTTTCCTAAAAAGTTTGTCTGAGTTGAGCAAATTTATTTTTAAGTGAAGAATCAAGAAAAGTAAAAATACAGTGTAATCAACTTGACTTTGAGTCATGAAATGAATTATTTTGCTAGGAAACAAGAAAAGTTCAATTCAGTTCCATCAACATAAAATTAAAAACTTGGACATAAAATTATTCTATCAACATGTACACTATATTACTTGTAATTTCTTTTTTTCATGGTTGTAGGAACCGGGAGGGGGGGGGTACCGGCCGTGCCCCCAATAATTTTGCCGATTTACACATAGCTATTTTATGCTTGTCCAGGGTCCACCCTAAACTGAAAAAAAATCTAAAATTTCTTCAAACGGGTCTGTTCATGGATACAAAGATACAACCAGTGCTTTTGAAAGAAAAAGTTACAACACATAAAAATCTAAACATCAATTGGTGAACAATTTTGATAATTAAGAAATGTTTTATTTTTCAAAAATGAACATGTTACCAAGGAGCTTACATCTTTGCATTTAAGTTAGTAAAAGAATATTCAACATGTATCCTTCACTTTGATATTTTTTTTAACTATCAATACATCAAACGTCTGCAAGTTATGAGTATGTGTAGAGTTAAGGTAAAGAGACTTAGTATGCATTGGAAATAAACATCCATTAGTTAATTTGATAAAGATAATCGACAAGTGTTGACCTGGCCAGCTTCATTCCTTCTGTTTTGCTGGACATGAATGATGCATTCGAGAATGGCCAAATGTTATGTAACTTGTAATGTATAATGTGAAAATAATGACATCAGCTCCAATGCTCTGGCTTGTTTGGGTGTTCAGCATGTTTCTTTTACTCCTCATACTCTCCAATTGATAGTTAAGATAGTATGAAGTTTCCAAGATCAAGTTATCACACGGATTCTATTGAACGACTTGACCAACAAGCCTTGGCTAAATCCTCCTAAATCTAGTACTGTCTGACGCCATCTCGTCAGACAATAAGTTGAACAGACAGATAGTTATTCCAAGTTATTATCAATAATTTTAAAGAGACAAATGAATATTTCCAATTATTTACAAAAAAATCTTTTTTCCGTAATATTTTCAAAGATATGATAACTATAATATATAGTATGAAAAATGCGTGTGAGCCTATAACAAACCTTTTGAAAAGAAAAAAATCTTATAATATTGTTATATCGATTAACAATTTCCTTAAAGCATGTTTAAAACTGAATATTTTTAAATATTTGCTATTTCCAGACGTAAACTTGATAAAAGCTGTAATAATTAATTGTTATTTTTAGGTTGTAAAGGAGTAATTTTTAATCGCGGTTACTCGACTTCTCGTCGAAAGCATGGAAAGGTCGAATACTAAATCGGCTGCATTTCATTTCCGGATTTTTTTTTTTAAATATTGAACTTTTCATTTCCGATATTTTGAATTTTTGACATTTTTTATAAAAGTACTTTTCCGCCAAAGAAAACAGAATTGAAACTTCCCTTATAAAAAATTTCAAAGAATAAATCAAGAATAATTCATTGATATCCAAATACAATTGTAATAAGTTCTGTTTAGCTTTTAAAGAATCTTATGATGATTTTATCCTCGGACACATGTAAGTGTTGTGAACTTTTGCTCATCTCCTTTTCAAATCAAGATAATCAGATTGAGTTTGAGGTCAGATACAGCGCTGTAGGTTAAGATGGAATTTATAAGACACAGAAACTATCTTTTAGGAAATAAAGTAATCAGAGTTAAGGGAATTCTGTTTTTCGGTGCAGTCAGAGTTATATAATTCAGCATTTTCAGTGGACATTAAATTTGGTGAACAAAAATGGTATGCTTATTTATTTTATGCAAAACTATTTACTAGATTTAGTGCTGCATGTATTATAATGTTTTTAATCGGAAAAAAAGGAGTTTAGAATACATGTAATAATTATATCCTGTTCAAATTCTATTTCCCACTACTTGGTTCACATTAAATTGCCAGAAAGGTATCTTAAAAAAAATCCGCAAATGTAAAAAAAATAAATGTCGGGAATGAATTTTAAAAAATGTTGGAAATGAAGTCAAAAAATGTCGGAAATGCAATGCAAAATTTCGGAAATGAAATGCAGTAACTAAATCAGTATTCGAGTACTTGGGAAAAAATAAAACCATACAGTATTTCTTCATTTTCAAGGAAATTCTACTTTCAGAGATAATCGTACCGTTATCCTAATTACCTAGCGTAGATTAGTTTCCTATTACGTTTCGACTTATTTTATTCTATGTAATAATTAAAAGTTTGATGATCACGCCAAAGTCTGTCAAACCGCATGCCAAGACGATCTGGGGTGAACTCGATAGAAGTGCAAATTTTAAACAAACCATTGATAGTCCTCTAAGAGTGACGCAAGCAACAATGGCAACAACTTTGGGGGAAAGAACCCTAATCTAGCAGGTTTTTAATTAAAATCGACAAATTATCAATAATTATTAACTTTATATCGACGTTATTTCTTATTATAAAAGGAGTCAGTATCAGGGAAACTTCACACAATGAAATAGCGTTTACATCTCGTAAAGTTGATAATTATTGATAAGAGTATTCATTGATTTTAATATGAAACCAACAGGCATGCTTATCAAGCTATCTTTGGACTATCTTAATCCCAAGTGAGGCAAACAAAGCTTTCCTCTCTTAGGAAACTTCTTAAAAACACAACGACGAGCTTGTTTTAATTATAATTTTTTTGTAAAGATAGTATGCGACCATTAATCATTCCACATTCCGCGTTGATGCAAAATGTAATCACGCAAAATGTAAATATCCAAAAAGTGTGGGTTTTTTTAATTTTGCATTATATTTTGCGTTGACCTCTACGCATTTTGTTAAAAACAACGTTGATCTCGACACAAAATATATTATAACGCAAAATGTAATAATCCCAGTTTATTACATTTTGCGTCGTTATTACATTTTGTAAGAATACACCCCCCCCCCCCACTTTCTGTTGCTGTACGGTCAAACATAGGCAAACTTGTGAAAATGTGCAGAGAAGTTAGAGAAAGACTCATTGTACCCCCCCCCCCCCCGGCATTTGACGCACATTGCAATAATACAATATTTAAGTTACTTTTAAAAACCTACTTATATGATTATATATACATCTAGAAATATAAACAATAAAATACTTTCTTTGTTTGTTAGTACGAGAATTAGAATTGCATGCAGCTATTGCAGAAAAAATTATATAACCTGCTTACCATGTTTATGCAGGTTATGTATTTTTTTTTCTGCAACAGTCGCAACGTTAATTCCCCGGTGTACTAACATACAAAGACAACACTTTATTGTTTGAACATATAGAACTATAATGTTTTTACAAACGCATTTTATAATACGTACAGCAGATGACTTTCTAGGAATGGGTATCGCCAAAAATTTCGTATCGTGATATATCACGATTTTTTCCTGGAATATCGCGGTAAAATCATGATATTTTTATTTGGAATTTTTGCTACAATTTCAAATGAATTTCCATAATTTTTCTTACAAATACATGTTGTTAAAATATAACTTAACTTTTTTTTCAATTTTAGTTAGGCCTATATAATATAAAGCATGTTTGGATGCCGTAGTTTAACTTTTTTCAACATTTTTTTTTGTACACTTCCTGTAATTTTTATTTAATAGTTCGAACAAATAAACATGATAAATGAGTAATGTTTTTGAATTTATAATTATGTACCAAATACCGGTATTATTGTCTCCGTATCATGATATGTTAAAAAAAAAAAGAAAAAAAATCACACAAAAAAAAAATCACGATATACCGGTATACCGATAAAATCGCGCATCTCTAGGACTTTAAATGGATCTAAAACTAAGTACATAGTACTTACTATATCCACCACAAAACTTAAAGAGTAATTTTGTTCAGAAAATAGTACTTTTTTATTTTAAATAAATTGTGGCTTAGAGGGAGGGGTGTACTCCAAGACTCTCCCGCACTCCCTTTTCAGAGACCTGTTGAGCCAGATGTCGACCCTGCGGGTCTTTGGTATTATATCAGGTTTTTAGTATGCTCTAAAATGTTCCACACGATATTACATCGGGTTCGTATTTCAATGGACACAGAAAATGATATCGAAGAAACTTGCAAGACCCCTGTCAACCCTATGTAACAGAAATTTCCTCAATCACAGAACATTTGACCATGGTAAAAATGGAAATAACTTCACACTCAACGGATGTTCAGCAATTTACATATCTTCAAGATTTTTAACAGTCCGTGAACTAATTTGTGATCCTAAACAAAAGTTTATAGCACCCCGCTTTGGGGATTATATAATAGGACGAATAAGAGCATTGATTTTCAAACTGGAACACCCTGATTTCAAGTTTAAAGAAACATTGCAAGGATGTGAGCAGGTGCATACTAATATTTATTTTTAGTTTTCTTTATTTTTATTAAATTTTTAAGGTGCTACCGTCTGGTCGAGGAGTTAACAAGTTCTTAGTTAGAATAATCTAACTGTTACTCAGGACAAGCCCTCACCACAGTTAGAATACGTCCCATATACTTGCAATGTAGCAAATCGGAGTGGATCCACTCCGAAATGATTTTGAAGAATACAAAAGGAGTTGTACTGAAAATAACTACCAAATTAATCATAACAAACCTTTTTGAGATGGTATATGTCTTTTAACCTAAAAAATATCCCATATAAATACGAAAATTCAACTCATTTTCAAAACGTTTTTTCCTCGCTTCAAATTTAACACCATGTTGACATTCGGAACTCTCTGGATTGTTCACAGAAAATGCACAGAGTACAAGTTATCGCCTGTGTTTATTTTACAACATTGCCAATACACGGAATGAATTCTATCGTTAAACCGGGTCCGTAGGACAATATCATTTTTTAACGATAGAACATTCTATCTAACAAGTTCTAAATCCATGATATCAGTATTTATCAGATTGGTCACAGCCCACTAAACGATGGTTTATCCCCCGATTGGGAGTTAATTAGCTGTAGATCTGTAGCTCGCTAGTTTGAAATAATTAAGATGAACGGCCAAGAGCACATAATCCAAGATTCCTTTGACCCTAACCCCTGCTTTTATATTATGACATGCAGGGCAGAACATGTGATAATTTAAAAGCAGGGTTTAGAGTCAGAGGAATCTCAGATTAAGAGCTACAATGCATCCATTGAAAAAAGTGTATCGCCAAACACCGTCACTTTCGAGAAACTCTGCACTGTTTGTAAACTAATGTGATTGTGATGTCATTTTTTGCATGCTGAAAATCTACAATCAAATGCCAAGATACTATTATACTTAATTTATTGTATTTATCATATTTTATGTGAAATTAGTAAGCACCTTTTCCCTTATTAGCTCACCTGAGCTGAAGGCTCAAGTGAGCTTTTCTGATCACATTTTGTCTGTAGTCCATCTGTCCGTCTGTCTGTCCTTCTGTCCGTCTGTAAACTTTTCACATTTTCGACTTCTTCTCCAGAACCACTGGGCCAATTTCAACCAAACTTGCCACAAAGTATCCTTGGGTAAAGGGGATTCAAGTTTGCTCAAATGAAGGGCCACGCCTTCTTCCAAGGGGAGATAATTAAGAGTTCGTGAAAAATTAGTGGCATCATTAAAAAATCTTCTTCTCAAGAACCACTGTGCTTGAAAATATGAAACTTATATGGAAGCATCCTCAGGTAGTGTAGATTCAAGTTTGTTCAAATCATGACCCCCGGGGGTCGGGTGGGGCCACAATGGGTGATCAAAGTTTTACATAGGAATATATAGGAAAAATCTTTAAAATCTTCTTCTCAAGAACGGCAAAGCCATGAGTGGTCATATTTATATGGTAGCATCCTCAGGTAGTGTAGATTCAAGTTTGTTCAAATCATGACCCCCGGGGGTCAAAAGGGGCCACAATGGGCGATCAAAGTTTTACATAGGAATATATAGGAAAAATTTTTAAAAATCTTCTTCTCAAGAACAGCAAAGCCATGATTGGTCATATTTACATGGAAGCATCCTCAGATAGTGTACATTCAAATTTGTTCAACTCATGACCCCCGGGGGTCGGGTGGGTCCACAATGGGCGATCAAAGTTTTACATAGGAATATATAGGAAAAATCTTTAAAAATCTTCTTCTCAAGAACAGCAAAGCCATGATTGGTCATATTTACATGGTAGCATCCTCAGGTAGTGTAGATTCAAGTTTGTTCAAATCATGACCCCCCGGGGTCGGATGGGTCCACAATGGGCGATCAAAGTTTTACATAGGAATACATAGGAAAATTTTTTAAAAATCTTCTTCTCAAGAACAGCAAAGCCATGATTGGTCATATTTACATGGAAGCATCCTCAGATAGTGTACATTCAAATTTGTTCAACTCATGACCCCCGGGGATAGGGTGGGGCCACAATGGGCGATCAAAGTTTTACGTAGGAACACATAGTAAAAATCTTTGAAAAAAACTATTTTTTAAGAACAGCAAAGCCATGATTGGTCATATTTATATGGAAGCATTCTTAGATAGTGTACATTCAAGTTTGTTCAAACATGACCCCTGGGGGTCGGGTGGGGCCACAACGGGTGATCAAAGTTTTACATAGGAATACGTAGGTTAAATCTTTAAAAATCTTCTACTCAAGAACAGCAAAGCATATTTAAATGGAAGCATCCTCAGATAATGTAGATTCAAATTGTTCAATTCATGGACCCCCCCCCCCCCCCCAAACCACTTTTATATTTAAACTTTTCTTTCAACCTTTCAAGACTGAACTGATTTCTGCTTTTTCCTAGCCATAGTGCTCAGGTGAGCGATGTGGCCCATGGGCCTCTTGTGTGCTATTCCATTGATATCTCCGATATGTGCATTAACATGCTCATTTTCACATGTCAGCCATTTTTATGAAGATCGTATCCAAAGATTTAACTTGACATACCATATATGTTGAATACAGCTAAAAATATTTTATATTTTGTCTACATTTGCCTTAATGCACTACACGTTGAGATAGTAATAGTAATATAAAAATTTATATAGCGCTCTATCAATTTGAGTCCTCTAAAGCGCTTTACAATTAAAATATATAAAAAGAGACAATGTTTAAAATACATAAAAAAGACATGTGAATAAAATTAATCATAATGTCTCTATCTAAATATAAGCCATATTTATATTAAGAAATCACAAATTAAAAGCTAGTTTGAAAAGATGTGTCTTAAGATCCTTTTTAAAACTGGGCAATGAAATACATTCTCTAAGTTTAAAAGGCAGAGAGTTCCAGAGACTCGATGCGGCCTTGTCTAAACGACGGTCTCCGTATGTTTTCGTGCGTGTCCGAGGTACCTGGAGAAGATGCGAGGATTCTGAACGTAGTGATCGTGGCGGGTTATAAACAGTCATGATGTCTCTCATGTAGACTGGGGATAGGCTACGAAGGGTTTTGAAAGTGTGTAGAAGGATTTTATATTGGATCCTGTATTGAACTGGGAGCCAGTGAAGATGGATCAAAGTTGGAGTAATTTGGTCTGATCTTTTAGAACGTGTGATTAGTTTTGCGGCTGTGTTTTGCACTCTCTGAAGTTTGGCGATGTGTTGAGAATGAACACCATATAGCAATGCATTGCCGTAATCTAGTTTAGATGTAACTAAGGAATTCACTAGAGCTTTACATGCTTTGTCACTGATAAACGGACGGATGTGGCCAATTTTGCGATTGTTCATGTATGCTGAACGTGAAATTGAGATACATTGCTTTTCCATGGAGAGGGTTTTGTCAAAGAATACACCTAAATTTTTGACAAAAGATGCATCACTAACGATACAATCACCGAATCCTAACTCAAGACTCTTCATATTTTTAAGTCTATGTTTCGGTGCAAAGACTATGAGTTCAGTTTTATCTTCGTTGAGTTTGAGAAGGTTGGCACTCATCCATCTACGTATGTCTGATAAACAGCATGAGAGTCTTTGGGACACATCGGTCCAATTATCACTTGGTTCAACAATGATGTATATCTGGGTGTCGTCGGCGTATATATGGTAAGTCATTTTATGACGTTTGCAGACTTCGCTGAGGGGTTTAGAGAATAGACAATAGAGTCTCGGACCCAATACCGAGCCTTGGGGTACACCGAATTTTAGAAAACAAGCGTCCGACAACAATGAACCAACAGCAACACGTTGATATCTGTCACTGAGGTAAGATTTAATCCATTTCAGTGCGGATCCGGTAATTCCAAACATATTGTCCATACGTTGAAATAGGATGTTGTGGTCTATTACGTCGAAAGCCGCAGATAGGTCGAGCATAACAAGAATAGCGCAGCAATTTTTGTCAAGTGCACATACGATGTCATGGTGAACCTTCATAAGCGCAGTTTCTGCCAGTTTCTGTGGAGTGTCCCGTTCTGTACGCAGACTGAAAATTGTCATGCAGTTGATACATCTCCAGATGAGCGTCGATTCGTTTTGCTACAACCTTTTCAAGTATTTTTGAAACGAACGAGAGGATCGACACAGGACGATAGTTTTTGAAATTATCTTTGTCTAATCTTGGCTTTTTAATCAACGGTCGAACAATTGCCTGCTTAAAGACACCAGGGACGTTAGATTCCGATAACGACTTGTTTATGATTGAAGTGATAAACGGCAGGAAACTCCCAATGCACTGCTTTAATAGTTGTGTAGGTAAGGGGTCAAGTTCACAGGATTTCGCTGATGTTTTCATTAGGAGTTTAATGAGTTTAGGAGATAACATTAGGGCGACATTATTACATATAAAATATGTTATATTATTAACATTATTTGTTTCTATTGATGATGTCTTTCTTTAAGTACAATTTAATACTATTTTAAATCTTAAAAACAATTTTTTATGTTTACAGATTTAAGAAAAAGGTATTTAAAAAAAAATAAACTGGGGAAACAATTGTCTTTAATATTTTAGAGGGCCCTGGTGACAGAGTTAAGGTTCATTGGACGTAATGTACACGGATGTGATACACATTCTATTTAGTGGTGTTATATAAGCCCAATAACTGCACTTTTTTGTTAATATCACTAAAAACAATGTTTAAGTTCATTACTATGTGTAGCAAACAAGAAACAAGTCAAAAAATAATTCTGAGAGTAACGCAAGGGTGTTTTCCGCTTATGGCGACGGAGTTTGGGTACTCGGGGATATATTTATTGTGCACAAAAAAGTGTGCTGTTTCTAAATTTATTTCTCTTCTAGAATTATTTTATATTTATTCTTTTACATCCACAACAAAACTGTACAAGTTTGTCATGCTCAAAGCTCATTGGACCAAATTGTCTTGTCATCCAAAATGGCAGTAATGGCAAAATGGAAGGAGTAAATGAGGAACACATGGGTTAGTAATATTTTGAGATGACAACTTATAAACTGAGAAACAGAGCACTTTTTATGCATAATAAATATACACTTTTTTTCAATACAGGGCACTTTATCTTTAGCTCTCTGGTCATCCTTCCCAATATTTTCCGACTAGAGAGCTACAGATCTACAGCTAGGAGATAATCATCCAAATGCAGTAGGTTTTTACTGAACATTTGGGAGAGGGAACTCATACTGCTTAATTTCCCTTTGTTTGGTGGAATGGTGCGTAATTTTAACTGGCGTGGAATAAAATATAGTCATTACTCAGTCTAATGAGAGAGAATAAAATCAGAATTTTTAAAGTGGAATTTGTTGTGTATTATTTAAGTATTTTACCCTTGATATCTTGAATCCTTGGATACGTCAAAGTTTTATCTTGGTCCCATTAAGTTCGAGATAATCAGGTTTGACCATATTACATATTTATAATATGTACACGTTTATCTATGATCCACCTCTTCAAACAGCACGAGATCCAGACTGTGACATCACATGACATTGTATGCAAGTTGCACTTCCAAAACAAAGCCTTAATAGTGCAAGTTTATTTAATCAAAGGCATCAAGGAGTAGATAGATGCAATTATATTTTGTTTTTATTTAAGCTTTCTTTTATGATAATGGAAGTACTGCTATATATGTCATTAAAGCATGGATTGTGGTAGAGAGAGTATTCTGGGAAAGTTTCACATAAAAATTTGTACAGATTCCTCTGTTCAAGTGGCACTTTTCACTGCTTCCTGTCCTTGCTATTATCTGGGGAAAAAACTTTTAAATCATGAAAATCTTCTGAAGTACAGCAGGACCATGGTTAGTAATATTTCTGTGGAGGCATCCTCAGTAGAGTAGTTTCAAATTTGGTTAGATAAGGCCCTCCAGGGTGAGTTGGAGGTATAGTTAGGAGATCAAAGATTTACAAGGAACTCTTTTTCAAGAGTAGCTTCTAAAAATATTCCTCTGAAGAACAGCAGGACCAAGGATTCAGGTAAGCATTGTGGCCCATGGGCCTGTTGGTTTTCAGTCCCATTGATTTCAAAATAATGAGGTTTGATTGTACATGTATTTGTTAATCAGTACCATGTTTGGTCATTTATTGCTGTGATAAAATGACTGGTACCCTAGGTTGAAAATGAAAAGGATATATATTTAAACCTTTTTAACAAAATGATATTTTTAATGTCTTAAAAATATTTTTCACTAGTGTATAAGAGTTCTTAAGAACTAATGTTTTCTACTTATGAAACACAACTTTAAGTGAAGATTAACTATGAACAAACTTTTCTTTACAGGCAATGTCAATTGTTTCAGATTTGATAGCAAAGAGACAGTTGGATACACTTCAGGGAATGATTGACCAAGAGGTATGGTACATTGAAGAACACATGGTCATATGACTCAATTTGACTATCGTCATAGCCTCTGATAATGTAGAAGCAAAACATTTTTAAAATCTATAATAATTGTGTTAATTTTTTATCCCCTCGCAACAAAGTTGGAGAGGATACGTATAGTAAATACTTGTGAGTGTGTAAGTTGTTGGGAGGGGGGGGGGATTGGTTGGTGGGGTGCATAACTGAAGTAGTTATAACAGAATCCATGTGCTCTTATGTGAGGGGATGCTCTGCTTTTGCAATGCCCCTTGTTATTATACCCTATGCTTGAAAAGTGGAGCATGTTTTATGATGAGGGTGTCATATGTCATCCCATCTGGTACACTTTGGGGTACCCATCCCTTAGCTGCAACTCCTCTTACACTCTATTTCATAGTAGCATTTTGCATCTCCTGAGCTATTTTAAAATTCAATCAGACACTTACTTGGAGTTTCTCAAAAAATGACACTGGCATTCTTTCTATAATATGGGGGTACCTATGATATGCAACTCAGCTTATACCATCTCATATCCACAACTCCTCCTATACCACTGAATAAAATTTAATGAGATTGACAGAACCTTTATAACAGAGTGCCATTGTGCGTCTCCTATTTTATGTTTTGATTGGACAGATATTTGGGGTTTCCCATTGCAAAGCATGGACACTGTCATTCTTTCTACAACCTTAAGGGTACCCATCTCTTGTCAGCAACTCATCAAAGTGTTGCGGACATATGGAATTATGTGTGGAAGGACAGACAGCCCCATCACTCTATACCCTTGCTTAAATGGGGGGGGGGGGGTGCTCTTCAAGCAGGGATTATGATAAAAGGAAACAAATCCCACTCTTACTTATATGCCTACCTATATCTGACTGCATTAAGATAAACACTCTACAATGATAAAACCCTATTAGAAACACAATATTTTAACTTTTATGGAGTTATAATTCTGGCAGACAAGGGATGAAAATGGTAGATTGCCACAAATCAAATTTTTTTTTTTTACCCCCTCAATGGAGTTTTTAGGAATCACTTTGTCCTTCTGTCCATGCAGTCTTGTCAGGCTATAACTTTGTTATGAAGAAACATTGGAAGCTACTTGGTATAAAGATTGTTTATAACCTTAAGTTGTGTCTTGACCTTGACCCAAAGTCATTCTGGCAAGCTCAATGTCACTGGCAGAAAAACTATTTTAAAAAAACTTGTTTCGGGCTATAACTGTCAGTGTGTAATGGAGAATCATTACAAGCTCATACTTAGAAGGTACAAAGCTTGTTTAGGACTTGAGGGTATGTCATGATCTTGACCCAAGGTCATTGTGACAAGTTCAAGACCACTGGCAGAAATATTGTAAATTCATGACAGATTTATGATTTTCTAATGAAGAAACATTGTATGTTCATATTTCACTGACTCATAGATTACATATGACCAGAGGATGTGTCATTTTCTTAACCATGGTCTTTTTGGCAAGTTCAAGGTCATGTTCAAAACTGCAAATAGGCACTTTTAAAAAATTGCAGGGGGAGTATTATTTTGTGAGCTCACTCACAATATCTCTAGTTAGAGCTAGTCATATATTGCAATATAGCCAAATACTTGTTCCTTTCCAGGTTCTGAATCATTTGGAGACCAAATTGGTAACAGCTTCTTGGGTGCATCCTGTTATAGTGGATCCACTTGTTAAGAAATTTGATTGGATTACATTTAAAGAAATAAAAAATCCAGGTGAGTTGGAATATTAATGTATCTTAGTATGCAGCTTTACAACTTCTGATGAACAGCAGGGTCATGATTAATCTTAATGTGTAAGCATCTTCAGGTAGTGTTGATTCATGTTTGTTTAGATCAAGGCCCCAAGGGGTGAGGTGGGGCTAATTAGAGGATCAGAATTTTTCAAGAGTAGTAAGGCCATACTGTATCATATCATTATGCAAACATTCCCAAGTTCTGCTGATTCTTTTTCTTAATTCAAAATTACCGTTGGATACCGGTACTCGGTACCAACACCATACCGAATAGTAACCCTACTTAAAAAATACCAGTAAAATACCGTTTCATTGAATACCAGTACTAATTAATATCGGTATTTCTTAATGTTTGAAACATTTTAATACATTCAAAATGATATTTAGAAAAAACGATTCCAGACTTTCTAAAATCAAAATCTCCGTGCACAGAAAGGGTATGCTAATTAAAGAAATGGATGTTTAGTACAATACTTGCTTTCGACTGCCGACATTCAGGGTAAATCAATATGTATATTTTTTTAAAAATTAAAATACATTCACATTGATTGTGTTTTAATTTTATTAATAAAAACTTATTAATAAGTGTAAATTGAAAAGGCAAATTGTCACAAAAATGTGATGTGCATCTCTATCCATTTTGTAATGTTTCGTTAGTAGTGCGACCAAACAAATGGGCCCTGGCAACCGGGTAAAGCGGTGAGCTGTTTGAGATTCACTTTATTTGTTTTGTTGATCATTTATTAAAAGGTTGAAATATAAACATAGTTTATAAGCTCATTAAAGATTATTACATAGAAAGGTTGGTGATTAGGGAAAGCACATTTGTTATAAAATGAACCCTCATTCTCATTCATCAAAGTATAGTACTGTATCGTTAAAAAATACAGTATCATTTCAGAAATACCAGTATGGTATCACACAGTTTAATCCTTAACGGTATCCAACCCTATTTAAAATATGGACTCTGGGGTTAGGTGGGGCTAAAATCAGAAATCAGATTTTATATAAGGCTGTGGTAAATAATATCTTTGTTTTATGTCTTTTAATTTTTTGAAAAAGTACCCTCTAGTACAGCAAGAAACAAACACATTCCAAAAAAGATACTCAAGGGAAATTTGGTAGGGACAGACCCAGGGATAAACAGGAAGTTGACATTGGATTCGTACAAAAATGAATCCCACCATATGGCATGCCAAAACAAAGAATATGCTAAAATTTTAAGCATCTGCGAAGAATACCGGGAGTTGCTGAGAAAACCATGTCAAAATTTTATAACAGACAGACACAGAGACAGACAGACACACAATGGTAAAACAATATATCCCCCCCCCCCTCCTTTGGAGTGGGGATATAAAAATTTTCTGAGGACCAGGAAAACCATGATCAGTCATATTAATATAGAAGCATCCTCATGTTGTGTATGTGCAAGTTTATTCAAATCATGACCCTTGGGGTTAGGATGGGGCCAGAACAGGGGATCAGAGTTATACACAGGGATATAGGAAATATCTTAAAAAATCTTCTAATGACCAGCTAAACAATGATTTGTCATATTAATACAGAAACATCCTCACGTGGGGCCACATTAGGCTATCAAAGTTTCACATGTAAATATATAGGAAAAAATCGATAAAAATCTTCTTCTCAAGAACAGTAAAGCAAAATTAGTCATGTTAATATGTAAGCAGGTTTGTTCAAATCATTTACTGTACACTGGGGTTAGGGTTGGATCACTTATGTATTTAAACTTTTCAGTAACTGATTTCTGCTTTTCTCTAACCAAAGTGCTCAGGTGAGTGATGTGACCTATGGGCCTCTTATTTTATGAATATCTTCATGGTTTATAAAGCACAAATTGCCAGATTATATAGATTGGGTAACTCAAATTCATTCCTTTAATAATGAAATAAGAGAAACAGCTATTGAAATTGTGGTGTGATCTACAAGTTACTGTGGTTTCATTATATTCGTGGGCATCAATTTTCATGGATTTAGTAAAATTCACTGTTTCGAGGATACGTAAATTCATGGATAATGATCATACAACAACAAAAATTGTCACTGTTACATTTTTGTTTACTCTCCGTATGCTTCAGCGGGAATCTTCATGCCATTTACAATGTTAAGAGTATATTGATATTTTAAAAGAATTACTAACAGATGAAAACTCTTTAATTTATTCTTTATATTTTACTCATCTGTATTTTTAATAGTCGGAACCTTCAAGCGTTTACAATGCAGTATACATGGTATAACAATAAAGGGTGAGGAATTCCAAATACCATTGTAAGACTATGATCTCGATTGGCAAACTAAATATCGGATATTGAAACAGATTATTAAAAACAATTAATTAAAATAAACTTTTACGTTTCGGTTAAAAGGTGTGCAAGCATTTTAAATATTAAGACAATTTGAATTTTATCTTTTAGGCGCACATACGGACAATAATTAAGTGTGGCAAAATTAACAAAAATTATTAAGTACTTAAATTTACAAAACTGTGTTAGAGACTTATTTTGACATGCACAGCATGTTGTTTCTGGACTTGAAAGTGACATCCAGACCCCTTGTTTGTAGATCTCCCAACAATCATATCCATGCTCACTGGATACGACTCAGCACTTAAACATGCAAAATGGATGACCAACAAGCCTTTAAGGGCATCGAAATGGCAGGAATTCCACAACATACATACCTGTTTTCTCATGTTTAACAAAAAAATGTTTCAAAGTCAAATTACATTAAATTGTGTTGATTTAAGCCAGTTATGAACAGAGAGTAATTAATAATTTCTACCAGAATTTTTATTTTACAATAATTTGTGTTTTCTTTGTGCAGGTGATAATTGGTGTTGGACTGTTGGATTGTTTGAGAATAACAAATTTACACATTTACACCTGATTATCTATCATCCTTTGTATTATACCACAGTATACAGTTGACAGTTCTATGTATTGTTTGTTTATCTCCGTGCAGAATATTTAGACAATTGCCAGATATCTAATAGTATTTTTTCTCTCTTTAAATATTCTTAAAAATGATAAAATACGTTTATAAAGCAAACCTGTTGGGGAAAGGGGGGAGGTATTCGCATATATTAACGAAAGTCGTTATAGGTTTGGTTTATCAGAAATCAAAATGGAGTCACCAAACTTCGATGAACATTTGATTTTCGTGGATAGACTCAACAACGAAATCCACGAAAATTGGTGTTCCACGAATAACCATGAAATCACAGTATTACATTATTAGAAGTACTAGCTAAAATACAGGATGAAGTTCTAGGCATATTAAAACAAATTTAATGTTCTTTTTTTTGTAGATACAGGGTTTTCAAAGCTGTCACTAGATACTGTGCTGTTTCTTCACTGGGATGAGTTTCGTTTTATTCATTACTATCAGTAAGTTTTTCAAAATCTTATAACAATTGTTATCCATTTTATTCTCTGATTATTAATTAATTTAAGTGTAGTGTTCAATGTTGTTCATTTATTGACTGACTGGTTATTTCAAGGGGAGACTGGAATAAGAGGCCACCTCTTAAGTGACCAGTTTCCAAACTTCCCAAAGGTGGCCTCTTAAAACAGGTTTGACTGTATATTGTAATAGTTTTGGCCTTGGATAGGGGCTTGGGTAGCTCAGTTAGTAGAGTACCTGATTAGTGATGCAGGGTTCCTGGGTTCAATTCCTAGACAAACATTTTCTCCTTTCTTGTTATATAATTTGATGCTGTTGACAACCTCTCAACTTGCAGGTGAAAGTCCTGCCAGGGGCAAATAAGATGTTGGGTTGTGTCTTTGAGGGCGAAGTCAATTGAAGGAGGGAGGAATGTAACGATTTGGGCCTTGGATATTGGCCTGGGTAGGTCAGTTGGTAGAGCACCTGACTAGAGATGCAGGGGTCCCAGGTTCGATTCCTGGTTAAGCCATACATTTTCTCCCTTCTCCAATATAATGAGAACCATATCTTCTTGGTTGAAAAGTGTTCAAGAATGTGTTCAAGAATCTTATTCTGTGCATTTTGCATTTTTTGAAGCTTAAGATTGTTTCCAAAACAAATACCACTTCTTAAGAATAGAGAATAAAGTTTTGTATGTCCGTCTTTTTGTTTTACATAACCGAAAGATGTCTCCTTGATACACTCACATATTGTTCACTTCTACTGTGCAAGTGTGAAGATAGGGATAGTACAAAATTTATATTCATCAACATTTACCAAAATTTAAGCATGCCTGGACTGCCCCTTTTCATGAAATGTGACGCCAAATTGAGAAATTAAAAAAAATTGTAAAATAAATGAATATTTATAGAATGTACACTAGCGAATTAATTTATTGATTGTGTTGCAGTTTCAACAAATTAGCGGGTAGAGAATTTAAAAAAAAAAACACAACCCAGGGCTGCTTCCAAGATTGTAGCAGCTACATAGTGCTAGATAGGCTACGAGTATCTAAAACATGAAGACTGTTGGTCTGTTCATTTGGTTGCGATTTTGTTTTCATTTGGGTTAGTTTGGTTTTGTTTCATTTCCTTTCGATTTCATTTTACAGTTTACAGGTACACACTTAACAGACATCGAACTTGGTACACTAGTTTCCATTAAGGAGTAGATGTTTTATTAGGATGTGGCATATTTCATCATTCATTAAAAAATGTAATGAGCAATTAAATTCTGACTGTCATTGTTAACATTTTGAACACTCTCTAGATCCATAAAATTATTTTAGTGATTTGGTACTTTTTCTGAAAAACCCAGCAGAGTGTATATGTCCATTCTGGACAGTTCTTGTTGACTTCCAGACATTTTTCTCACCTGAGCCAAAGGCCAAGTGAACAAATTCCTCCTTTGTCGAGAGTAGTGGGAGGGTATTTTTTACATACCGGTACACAGTTCCAGGGATTTGCATGTATGGAACAAGCAAATGTTAACAAAGCTATGAAGAGAAGAAATTAATATCAGAATTTTTTTTTCAGATTTCAACGATATTTTGTTGGTGGCCCAAACCAAGATTGGATAATTACAAACATTTCAATTCTAAGGATGGACTTATGATTGAGCCTTATGAGGAACCATTATAAAAATTTGTAGTTACAGAATGGAGTAATGTCAAACTATTGGACCTGTGGTGCTTGATATTTTATTAAAAATGAATAATTAAGAAAAGTTTTAAATTAATTTTTTTTAAAATTATGAAATAAGATTTTTTTTTGCATTTTCTGTAGGGACAAGTGTTTTTATAGACCAGGTCAAATATACCGTACAGAAGTCAAGGGTGAAGTCATAATATTACATTGTAAGAGAAAAAAATTCATGGGAATAGAGAGAATGGACTATTGTCCAGCTATTGGACACTGTGGTGCTTGATATTTTATTAAAAAGGAACAATTCCTCATACAGTTGAAGAGCCATTCTCTGTAATGACTTGAATTTTATATAGGAGCTGTGGCACGCATAGTCTCAGAATTTCTCCAAACTCTCTATGATAAATGTCTTTGATACTGTAAACTCAAATCAGGCAAAAACTGGTTGCTACGTGTCATGGTTACCATAGCAACATGTCCTAAAGTTTGAATAATGGCATTTTTCAACATGTTCATAGTCCCACAGTTAACGTTTGCAGCAAAGCAAACAAATGGCAATGACTGTTTCTGAAAGTTGAAGGCCTGATGTCTTAAATGCATGATTAACATGTTTGGTAAATCAACTATTACTTACGTTACTATGGAAACAAAGTATTCAAAAGTAATAATTTTGTTCATTTAATTTTATAAAGTCATACAGTTAAGAATAAAAACAAATATAGGTTGAAATGCAAGAAAATAATAGACAAAAGATCCTTGTAACATATACCTAGGATTCTTATAGGTTGGCAATGGTTGCCATGGTTTTATCACCACGAAGGGATTTTAAATTTACTCTCTTAGTGTTTTAATCTTATCATATCTTTTTAAAAAGCATATTTCTATATAACTGATGATCAAATTTTAAAGGTGTTGGTGTGACCCTAATTTTCACATTTCAAAAAATTCAAATTCAATTCTTTAAATAGGGTGTTGCTATGGAAATTAGCCGAAAAAAATATGCACAAAAATCTGAAAAATATTCTGCTTCCTTGGATACATACCCTTGTATGTAGATTCCCAAGACTTTTATGATTGATTTTTATGAACAACTAACCTGAGTTTCAATTTTGACTACCATCCAATCTCTTACTGAATGCAAAAAGCTGGCACATTGGGTTTTATATTGATATAAAATTTAAAAAATCAAACATTTTCCCTTCTTGGTAACCATAGCAACAGTGTTTTATTTTTCAACAAACTTTCTCAATATATGATATTCAACTTTAGTTCTACGAGATAAGTACTCTTCAATGTGAGTCAAGTAATATGTTTCTTGATTAAAAGGTAAGTAAATTCCTAAGGCAACAAAAAAATATCACTTTAAACAACCGGTAAGTTTTTTCCATGGTTACACTGCAAAGTAACAATTAATCCCAATTTTTCTTATGTTGTCGGTGTTGCAAGGTCCTAAGGATGTATATGTGCCAGTCATGATTTTTATTGTTTTTCCTCAAGATAGTAGCATTAACCTAATCTTAGCAACAGATTTTGCTTGGTTACACAGTGTTACCATGGCAACCATGAAAGTTATTTTTAGAATAATGTTGCCAATACCTAGTTACTTAATGTCAAATAATTTTATTGTTTTTCTTAGGCTGTTGATTGAGTTTGATTATGTAACACCTATCATTAGTGAATATTGAGCATTTTTCAGCATTTTTCAGCATCTAAAATGTATTCTAAATGTACCCATGGTTACCACTTACTTAGAGATAAATTCTAAATAGTTTCTTTATAGCATAAGTGGCAACAAGGTGTCATGTTTTTGTGAGAATGGCTTGTTTGTATTTCTTAGTCTTTATTAAGACTTAATAAAGATTCAAAGCAGCTGAAAATCTCAATTTTTCCAACTTTTCTGGCTGTTACCATGGCAACCAAGACACATAGCAATGAAATTTTATTTGATATATGTTTCTGGTGTCAAGCTTTAATAATGGGCAAAGTTTCATCAAAATCGGTGACCATGCGTGGCAAAAAGTTTAAGTGGTTACAGAGAATCGCTATTAAGCAGTAGCCAATTCATCTTCTGGAATATGATAGCTAGGTGGTATCCTGTAGACTGTAATAAGGTTTCAGAGTTTTTATTTTCATCCTGGAGGCCAAATTGGGGTTGAAAAAATGTTTTTTCTACATAAACCTAGTTCCCAGAACTCTTTTTATAATTACATTTTACGCATAGCTATATGAGCTACAGAACTGCAGTATTATGGTTTTATATTTTAGTCTTTGACCATAACGCTACAGATCCCGAAAGGCAAATATGGTGCAATTTACAGTGCAAGACTTTGGGGATGTATTTCTCCATTTTCCAGCATTGGTCAATCAACAAGATCAATCATTAATCAATCTATGTAAACAAATAGGTTGTTTGTGAAATAATCCATCATAGTAAAACAAACACCTTGTCCAAAGTCAAGAATATGGTCAATTACATGTACCACTGAAATTTGGGATTAGGATGCTATACTATGCTACAACAATGCTAGACTCAGATATAGAGATTTTCCAAGGAGGAGGTAGTTGAGGCAAATATGGCAGGAAAATATATGAGTTGTGAATTGGAGATGAAGATACCAGGTATTTTGGGGTGATTCTGAAGTCATTTAAAGTAACCCAGGTGGGTTCCCCCCCCCCCCCCCCTTATATATTGATTGTAATAAGGATTGAACCCTCTGTCAAAATTGTGAAATTCGTGTAATTGTATAGTTATGATGAGCAAGGGTGCTTCTTCCAGAATTGTGAGTTTCATTGCCCCTGGGTGAGATGTTTTGGTATCAGGGTTGGGCTTTATTGATAATATTTTGCTTCGTTATAAGCTAAATTTGTAATATATGTGAAGTTCTTAATATATTTCAAAGCCATGAGGAATGGAAATCACTTCGCTTTGAGGGTTTATTTGTTATAAGTGTGTTCGCTATAAGTGTGTTTTACTGTATATAAAACAAAGAAACTAAGTGAATGGTTATGATGAGCAAAGGTGCTTTTTCTAAAATTGTGAATATCATGGTTCCTGGGTCAGGGTTTCTGGTGTAAAGGGTAGGGTGGGGGGGGGGGGCTCTGGTGAATATTTAGTGAAATGCATTATTTTGTTCAAAATCTTCTTTGCTCCTGGATATTTGTAGATATACTACATGCATGGTTATGATGAGCAGGACTGCCTTTTCTGAAATTTTACTATCATAGCCCCTGGGTCAGGGTGGGGCTCTATTGATTATGTATTGAAATTGCATTACTAAGTGCATGGGCATGGACATACTAAGTGCATGGTCAGGGGTGTCTCTTCCAAAATTTTATGGGCCCTGGGTCAGGGATTTGTGTGTTGTGTGGGGGTCTATTTATTATATGCTGAAAATGCATTGTTTCTTTTAAAATACTCTTTTCTGATCCTGGGTATAAAGCAAATAAACTAAATGAATAATTATGATGAACAAGGGTGCCTCTTTCAAAATTATAAATCTCATGGCCCAGGGCAGGGCTTTTGAATATATAGTGAAAATGCATGCATTCTTTAAAAATCGTCTTATCTGCTCCTGGGTATAAAGAAAACAAACTAAATGCATAGTTATGATAAGCAAGGGTGTCTATTCCAAAATTTTGAATTTCCTGGCCTCAGGATCAGGGATTTCAGTTAGAATGGAGTGCTTTTGATTAAGTAGTGAAAATGCAGAAATTCTTTTAAAATCCTCTTATCTGCTTCTACTGGGTATTAAGCAGGTAAAATAAGTGCATGGATATGATGAGCAAGGGCGCCTCTTCCAAATTTATGAATTTCATGGCCATTGGGTTAGAGGTTCTAGTGTTTGAGCGGGGCCCTATTTGTTTATATAGTAAAAATGCATAAATTCTTTGAATATATTCTTCTCTTCTAGATATTTAGCAGATAAACTAAAAGCATGATTATGATGAGCAAGGATGCCTATTTCAAAACTATGAATTTTGTGACCCCTAGGTCAGGGGTTCTGGTGTTGAAGAGGGTGTGCTATTGATTATCTACTGAAAATGCATGGATTCTTTGAAATTTTCTCTTCTGCTCCTGGATATTTAGCAGATAAACTAACAGCATAATTATGATGAGCAAGGGCGCATCCTCCAAAATTTTGAAATCTGGGTCTGGGGTCAAGTGGACCACTTGACCAAGTATTCTGATGCTGGGCAGGGCTCTATTAATTAGTGTTCTACTGAGAGAAGTTATTCCCCTTTGCTATTCACCTAGGATAATTAATCACTAGAATAATGTAATTGAAAGGTCAAATTTATTAAGAGATTTATACAAGGATTTTATAATACACAATACAAAAAGCAATTTCATAGTCCTTAATAGTCAGGTAGACTTGTTTCTTATGGATAAATAAAAATGAGACAAAAATGCCTTATCTTTGACATTAAATGTTGTTCATAGACCAAGAGAGGCCATTGTGAGGGGGAATGAGATGAGTTTTCCAATATAGTGATCAAGCACTATTGTTTTCTTAGTTTACAAAATAATTGTGACAAATGGGGGGTCGGGGCATCTACAGATAAGTAAATGAATCTAGTTTAAAATTTATTAGGGAGTACTATGCTAATTATTGTGTTGATCCCTAATCTTTATATTTCACTTGCTTTTTGGCAACATAGCTTAATCTATCAGTTTGTTGTAAGCCTATTTCATACTTCTATGGATTATACTCAAGTGACCGTTAAGGCCCTTGGACCTTTTGTTAGTAACCATGGCAACACTTCAACAAAATCAAAAAGTATATAGAATTATGTATCTTAATGTAGTCTACTTGTGTAGCAAGTTATTTTGAAATCAGATTAAATCTGTCTGCGAGTACCATGTTTAAAGAATTTCACAGAAATTTCTATTTTTAGGAACCATGACAACATTGTTCATTGAAATCAACCTATATTTTAAAGAATTATGTATCTTAGTATAGTCTACTTGTGTACCAAGTTATTTTGAAATCGGACTGAAACTGTAGGAGGAGTAGCATTTAAAATTTGTTTACAATCAGACAGGCGGACGGACGAGGGACACCTTACTTACTGGTCTCTGGTCAGTAGAGCTAATAAGAGGTCACTAGTTGAGCAGTATGCTTTTCTGTGCATTTAATACTCAATTTGATACAGTTATACATACATGTATTTCATGTAAATTATTTAATAACTATTGTGGCTTCTTCCTACCCAGGTACATGTACAAGAGAGCTAGCGTGTAATTAGAGGCAACCACTTATTTGCGGTTATTACTGTGTTATGTTAATGGAATGGTAAAGACAATATTTTTTAGCATAAGTATTCAGTTTACACAGGTATTTTTTTTTTGTGCCGTATGTTTTATACATGTATCATTTTTTTATCAGCAAAATCTACTTGTAATGTTTATTTACAGAGAAACGTCAATTGGCATTCGTAAACTACATTTTTTTACGGATGAAAACTATAGTTAACAAATCGCTAACTATATAGTTTACGGTTCGTAAACTATAGCTTACAGTCGATAAACCTATTTTATCAACAGTTAAACATGTTTTTCTAAATTTTGTGAATTTGGCGTGCCATACATAGGAGATGAGAATTTTCGATTTTCACTTGGAGGGGGGGGGGGGGTACCGTTATTTGAGTTTCAATAACCCATGAATTATCGGTCGAAATCGAATGAGATTTTGGTTACTTGTTGATAAAAAATGAGTTTAATGTTAGGTTACAATACTGGAAATACGTTCGAAAATATAACATTAAATCACTTCAAAAATTTATCCTGCGTTTCTTTTTCCTTTCAGTATATATATATAGCTACGGGAGCAGATGTCGTGGGTAAGGCCAATGCCTGTTTAATTACCGTTTCATGTCAGAATTGCATGTTTACAAGTATCTGTTAATTATCCCTTTTCTCCCTGCCAAATTAATTTGTAATACTTAAAGCCAAAAACTAAGGGCTGATCATTATTTGTTGTTCATATACTAGTATTTTAATTTTGAAAAATTTCAAAAGAATGAGGGCATACGATTAAGGACAACCCCTGCTCTGAGACAATATATCTAATCAGTTTCAAAGTTCATAGAAAAATTATATTTTTCCAAAAAATTGCTGCAAGTAACGCCATCTTTGATATAAATGGAACTATAATAGCAAAATTATAGTAATCAAAAATAATTTTTGATCACGAATGAGTCAAGGCTCCATTCTGAACAAACCTTTAAGCTAGTAGTGACATTTTGAACTCTTTTCAATTCTTCCCGAATTAATTCATTTCATGACAAAGTTCAGTGATCCGTAAAATTATGAACATGTAGAGGTTGATGGAGACTGCCCTTGCAGGTATATAGACCTTTATTATACCATTGATTAATTCCTTTCTCTCTGATTGGCTGAGAACCAACAATGTAGAAGAAATACTACGTTATATTTACCTGCACATGTCCCTCCAGGTGAATATAAGGATATTTTTCGCCATATTAGACTAAAAATAAATTGGGAAATTCCAAATTGATACAAATAGTTTTGGAAAGTTATTTCACTTGCACCTGACTTCCACTCATATGAACATAACATTAAGGCAAATAGATTCTTGGGTGTCGTGGGGGTGGGAGTGAGGGTTGCAGGAGGCCTGCCCCTCTCCCACCTTTTTTTGAGAATGTAAAGTTTTAATTTAAATTTTAAGGATAAAAATTTTCAGCGAAAGCACCCCTCCCCTCGTTGGTTTGAAAATATTTTATTGTAATTAATAAATACAATGGGATTGGGCACAAGTTCTGAAAACTTATTACGCCCTCTCCCTACATGTAAATTACACATTTAAATCGTCACAGTTAAACATGAAGTTTTAAAGTATACAATATTTGCAAAAGTTTTACAAAACGATGCATTTTGCTGATATATAGATACACTTAATTTTGTACCAATGCATATACTGATACATCAATTAATGCTAACAAGGAAATCTACCAGAATGTTTAATAAATGTTTGAACAAAAGAAAAGAGACGTTCATTTTCTGCAGCATTCAATGAATCTACCCCCCATAATAAGACATGAGTATCTAGAATGTGGATCTTGTCAAATTGTAAAAATTTATTTAAAAATTCTTTTCTGGCTTTCTCATACTTTTGACATACAAAAAATAATGATAGGTATCCTCAACTTTACCACAGGAGCATAAAGGACTTGATATTAAATTGCATATATAAAGGTCGCTATTCAATACGCAATTATGCCGTAGTCTGGTTTGCAGAACATTTAGTCGTCTGTTACCGTAATCAAAGTATGATGGTGGAGCAGATTTTTTAGTACTAATTTTAGATTTGAATTTTGACATTGACTGTAAATTTCGAATTTCGAGTGGAATTGAGTTCCATTCATTAACTACTGTCGGAATAAATGTAGACTTATAAGTTTGTAATCGACATTTTGGAATATCATAATTTTGAGAATTTCTTGTAGAGTATATAGATGTGTTACAGCGCATATCTGGAAGTATGTCCATTAAGTATTCAGGCACTAAATTATTATGAAGCTTGAACATAGTTTTTATTCTAGCTTCTTGTCTTCTACAACTAAGAGGTTCCCATCCCGTTTCAAAGTATAGTGAATCTTTAGAAGCTATAGTTGTTAACCCTGTTACAATTCTAGCAGCATAAAGTTGCAGTTTTTCTAACTTATCGTTAAGTTTGTGGACCTTAACATCCCACCAAATAAAATTTTGAGTTGGGAGAATTCTTTTCTTTTTGGGGGGAGGGGGAGCTAGTCAAAGATTTGTTTTCAGGTAACTTGTAAATTTTTGTCCCTTATAGTGCCCCCTTTTTCAAAATCAATCCTTTAGATGTGCCTGAGATTTTTTTTTATTGCACCTAAAATAGAATTAAAAATTCCAAAATAATATAACTGGTTATGTTTTTTAACCCCGTTTCTCTCATTATGTTTGGCTAGTACTTCAGTAAACGTAAACAAGTAAGATTGCATGGATTGCTTAATAAGTGTGTCATTTAATAATTGAATCATATAATAAAACAAAATATTTCTGTTTTTTTTTTTTTGGTCAATACGATGATTTAACCACCTTAGAAGTACAATATTCACCTCGCCCTTCGGGCTAGGTGAATATTGTACTCCTCAGGTGTCTAAATCATCGTATTGGCCTCAAAAACCAATAATTAATTGTATAATATTGCTAGATAAAAATTTCTGTCTTGCATTGATTCCTCCAAAAGGACAAATAAATAATGAAACTGATTTATTTCAACAGATCAACAGATAATTCCAAATGAATTTTCAGTTAAATCCAGAAACATGAACTCATGTTATTTATGTCTCTGGGACCAGGGTTATCATGGTATTTGATTCATTGATCAATTAAAAATATTATATTTCAAGCATTTTTAGTATATTGATGGACTAAATATATTATATAGAATAAAAAAGTAACCCCAAAAGTCTTGATCTCGGTTCTATTTTGAAACACCCTGTATATATTTGCTGCTGATGGTGGTACCACGTGATCCCTTTAAGATTATCGATTGGATAATAGTGTCAACATGATAATGATGAGAAAAATGGCAACCAGCTAGCCCTCTGATGCACGATATTCTCTTATTATTAACTTCGTGTTTACTTTGATGAATGATTTGAATTAACTTGCAGGATTTTTTTTCACCAGGGTAAGAAAGAAAAATTATTCTTCTGTGGTCCAAAAGTCTGGAATGTCATATTAAATGAAGCAGGTAGGCCGGTAGCTTGTTGACATGTGCAGTGTTTTACGCGTTAGCAGAGACATAGATAACATGTTATTCATGTCTCTGGCGTTAATGGGAGTTTTTTTTTTTTTTATTTTGTTGAGTTCAACAATAATCGATTTTGGAAAAAAACGCGAGGGCAAGTTCATGTGTAGCCTACTGTATATAGAGTATCTGTATTGACGTTTGTGTAAAAGGTAACGATCTCCCAGGGGCAAAGGCAGTGGTACGTAGCTTCGGGGCATAAGGTTATTATAGGATGATAAAGCTCTAATAATGATCGGTTATTCTACATAATTGTTCATGATTGGTGTTACAAATGGGTTAAAGATACAAATCGTAGGGCTAGTTTAGTGTAAGCCTATCTCGTCGGAGACGGAACGATATGCAGTGTGTGTTGTCAATTTCGTGGGCAGTGCAGACACATTTTTTCCAGTTAAGAATTTGAAAGCAAGAATTTTGTTGCCAGGATTCAAATCGATTTACATCATGATATGGACAAAGTTTGTTTATTTACCGTCTATTTTTTCATGAAATCTCCATTAGGGTAAATTTGTAGATTACTAAGCATTGCTGGAATATTAAATTTACAAAAGTTTCATAAAACTAATCATCCACAGAATGGGCCTAAAGAAAATCAATATTGATATATGAGAGAAAACAATTATTTATTAAACATTATTCAGACTTCCTATTACATTGCAATAAACCAAGCTTTGATTTTATCTGATCATTAAGGTAAAAGATCATCAAAACTGATTTGAGTGCATTTGGCACTATTTTATATTAATAAAGGAGTTTTCACTGAGAAAAAAAAGCCCCCCCCCCCCCCAAACCCCCAAACAAACCATTGGTCGGTTCAGGGCGTGTGGGTGGGATGGGGGACCTCTATGAGAGTTAATAAAAATAATTTACAAACTTGTTGTATATATATATATTATACACAACCAACACAGTGACAGAAAATCTCTGAGACATGTACAGGTAAGGTTTAGGGAGGTCATGATCAGTTTGATGACGCATGTTAAGTCAAAACAGATCATTTAATAAGCGAGGATCTAGAAGGGGAGGGGGATGGATTCTGGAAACCCCCCTCCCCCGATTCAAAAATGATCTTTTCCCCCTAGAAAACATGCACACCCGCACACCCTGAAGTTTGTAGGATGAATGGTACATTCAAGTTAATAGCAAATTTAAGAGGACATTTTTTAAAAAAATGTAAAATCATATGTACAAATCATTGTGACCTTGACTATGACAAACTGCTGAAGGTAAAAGGAATATTACATAATGAATATCTTTATACTCATAAGTTTAATTTGGATACACTATCAATCATCAAATAACAGTGATATGATTTCCATAACAAAAATGTATAGATTAAATTAAAGTCTTTTCAGACTTTAATGATCATTTTACTTATATATTGAGTTGAAAGAGTATCAATTTGTATCGGTTGTAAATAGGGATGCCAATGGGCGATTTTTGGTATACCAGTTTATTGTGATTTTTTTATTGCGCGATAACTATTGTGATATGGAGACTTAAAAATACTGGTATTTAGTATGTGATTATAAATTCCAGAAATAATTATTTTTTCTGTTTAACCTTTGATTTACAATCACCAGAATTGTAAAGAAAACAATGACATCCTAGAATCCTAGAATCCAAACATGCTTTATTAATATATATTAAATAAAAATAAAAGAAAGTGAAGTTGTGTTTTCACATAATATTTAATATTAAAAAATCAAAGTACTGAACGACGAAGGCATGAACAAGACAATTGATTCACCCTGGTGAATTGCAAATACAGGTTGTTCAGAATAATAGGTAGTTCACAGTAATTCCGCATGAAAACTAGAAGCATAACTTTAAAAAATGTGGATACTTCTGTGGGTTTTTTTTAAGGAGGAATGGTTTAAGTATGAGAAAACTATGGTGTCCCGATAGGGCTTTTTGCAAAAGTGTAACAGTGCGCTAGGAACAATGCACTAACGTGAAGTGACAGTGCAATAGTGCGTTGTTCACAACACACCGTCGCGCTTACGTACAACACGTCATCACGCTATCACAACTTTACAACATGCCATTGCGCTAACACAAAACATGCTGTCATGCTAACACAACTTTGCACAACACGCCGTCGCACTGACACAACTTTACACAACACGTCGTTGCGCTAATACAAAACACGCTGTCAGGCTAATACAACTTTACGCAATCTGTTGTGTGTAAACAAGACGACATGTTGTGTAAAGATGCGATAGTGTGATGGTGTGTTGTGTGTTAATGCGATGGCGTGTTTATGTGAGCATGACGGTGTGTTGTGTAAAGTTGCGTTATTTATACAAATCTGGCCTTATAGTGAACATAAGATTGATACTTACTGATTTATAATCACCTTTTGTGACTGATTTTTAGCTCACCTGAGCCGAAGGCTCAAGTGAGCTTTTCTGATCGAAATTTGTCCGTTGTCTGTCATCGTTGTCGTTGTTGTTGTCGTTGGCGTTGTTGTCGTAAACTTTTCACATTTTCATCTTCTTCTCCAGAACTACTGGGCCAATTTCAACCAAACTTGCCACAAAGCATCCATGGGTGAAGGGGATTCAAATTTGTTCAAATGAAGGGCTATGCCCTCTTTCAAGGGGAGATAATAGAGAATTTGTGAAAAATTAATAGCATCTTTTGAAAATCTTCTTCTCAAGAACCACAGGGCCAGGAAAGATGAAACTCATGTGGAAGCATCCTCAGGTAGTGTAGATTCAAGTTTGTCCAAATCATGACCCCCGGGGGAAGGGCGGGGCCACAATGGAGGATCAAAGTTTTACATAGAAATATATAGGAAAAACCTTTAAAAATCTTCTTCTCAAGAACAGCAAAGCCATGATAAGTTATATTTATATGGAAGCATCCTCAGGTAGTGTAAATTTAAGTTTGTTCAAATCATGACCCCCGTGGGTAGGGCGGGGCCACAATGGAGGATCAAAGTTTTAAATAGCAATATATAGGAAAAACCTTTAAAAATCTTCTTCTCAAGAACAGCAAAGCCATGATGAGTCATATTTATATGGAAGCACCCTCAGGTAGTGTAGATTCAAGTTTGTTCAAATCATGACCCCTGGGGGTAGGGCGGGGCCACAATGGAGGATCAAAGTTTTACTTAGAAATATATAGGAAAAATCTTTAAAAATCTTCTTCTCAAGAACAGCAAAGCCATGATGAGTTATATTTATATGGAAGCATCCTCAGGTAGTGTAGATTCAAATTTGTTCAAATTATGACCCCCGGGGATAGGGCGGGGCCACAATTGAGGATCAAAGTTTTACTTAGAAATATATAGGAAAAATCTTTAAAAATCTTCTTCTCAAGAACAGCAAAGCCATGATGAGTCATATTTATATGGAAGCATCCTCAGGTAGTGAAGATTCAAGTTTGTTCAAATCATGACCCCCGGGGGTAGGGTGGGGCCACAATGGTGGATCAAAGTTTTGCATAGAAATATATAGAAAAAATCTTATAAATCTTCTTCTCAAAAACAGCAAAGCCATGATGAGTTATATTTATATGGAAGCATCCTCAGGTAGTGTAGATTCAAATTTGTTCAAATTATGACCCCCGGGGATAGGGCGGGGCTACAATGGAGGATCAAAGTTTTACTTAGAAATATAAAGGAAAAATCTTTAAAAATCTTCTTCTCAAGAACAGCAAAGCCATGATGAGTTATATTTATATGGAAGCATCCTCAGGTAGTGTAGATTCAAATTTGTTCAAATCATGACCCCCGGGGGTTGGGTGGGGCCACAATGGAGGATCATCGTTTTACATAGAAATATATAGGAAAAATCTTTAAAAATCTTCTTCTCAAGAACAGCAAAGCCATGATGAGTTATATTTATATGGAAGCATCCTCAGGTAGTGTAGATTCAAATTTGTTCAAATTATGACTCCTGGGGGTAGGGTGGGGCCACAATAGAGGATCAAAGTTTTACTTAGAAATATAAAGGAAAAATCTTTAAAGATCTTCTTCTCAAGAACAGCAAAGCCATGATGAGTTATATTTATATGGAAGCATCCTCAGGTAGTGTAGATTCAAATTTGTTCAAATTATGACCCCCGGGGGTAGGGCGGGGCCACAATGGACTATCAAAATTTAACATTGAAATATTTAGGAAAAATCTTTAAAAAATCTTCTTCTCAGGAACAGGAAAGCCCTCATTGGTCATATTTATATGGAAGCATCACCAGGTAGTGTAGATTCAAATTTATTCAAATTATGACCCCCTGGGATAGGGTGGGGCCACAATGGAGGATCAAAGTTTTACATAGAAATATATAGGAAAAACCTTTAAAAATCTTCTTCTTAAGAACAGCAAAGCCCTGATTGATCATATTTATGTGGAAGCATCCTCAGGTAGTGTAGATTGTATTGTTCAAATCATGACCCCTGGGGGGTAGGGTGGGGCAACAATGGAGGATCAAAGTCTTAAATAGAAATATATAGGAAAATATCTTCTTCTGAAGAACTACAAAGCCATGATCATAAGTCATTTTGATAAGGAAGCATCCTCAGGTATAGTGTAAATTCAATTTTGTTCAAATGATGACCCCCGGGGGTAGGGTGGGGCCCAATGGGGGATTGAAAATTTTACATAGGAACATATAGGAAAATATCTTCTTATCAAGAACTGAAAATCATGTTATGTCATTTTGATATGAAAAGTGTAAATTCAATTTTGTTCAGATGATGACCCCCGGGGCAGTTGTGTATCCAGGAATTTCATAAAGGGGGGGGGGGGCAGTAGAGGCATTGGGTCTGGGGGCTGCATTGAAGCCCCCAGTGGGTCTAGAGCAAGGCCCTGGTGGGGGTCCGGGAAGCTGATGAATTCTTACAAAGAAGAGATGTTTTTTCCTTGATTTTAGGATAATGGACATATAAGTTCTATATAAAAAAATTAAAACGGGGGGTGCACGCCCGGCTTGCTGGCCCTGGATCCGCCTTTGCAGGGGTAGGATGGAGCCCAATGGGGGATTGAAAGTTTTACATAAGAACATATAGAAAAAATATTTCTTCTCAAGAACAGAAAAACTATGTTTAGTCATATTGATATGGAAGCATCCTCAGGTAGTGTAGATTCAAGTTTGTTCAAATGATGACCCCTGGGATAGGGAGGAGCCACAATGGGGGATCAAATTTTTACAAAGGAATATATGGGAATTTTTAAAAAAAATCTTTTCAAGTACAACAAAGCCATTTGTTAAATTGACATGGAAGGTTCCAGTTGTTTAAAATTCAAGCCCCCCCCCCCCCCCCCCCACCCCAAGGTAATCTTTTCAATACTGAACTGATTTGTACTTTTGCCTAACCAATGTGCTCAGGTGAGCGATGTGGCCCATGGGCCTTTTGTTTCATTTGTAATGAACATTGCAAAAATGTTATTGATAGTTCGTCAATTACTTTACCAAAACTGTATAATGTAAAAAAAAAAAGTCATCATAAGCCAAAGTAGAAACTATAGCAGGGTTCCCTATCATTTGAATTTTTACGGTGTTGCAGACTTTCCACAAAGCACTCCTATTAGCGATATTTTCGAGATCAAACTTATCCACTATTTATTATAATTACAAAAGCAGATATACACACACAACTTTCGTTATACAAATGTTATGGTCATACATATTTATGAAAAATAAATATATGGATATTGAAAACAATTAAAATGTCTCCTGTATATCATTATGTACATATACTATAACACCAACTAACTTCAACCCCCCCCCCCCCCCCCCCCAACACACAACTTAAAAATAAATAACTATGATTTTAAAAAACTTATTTAACATACTTGTACAGGTGTACCTGTATTAAACCTTAACTTGATATTTTTGTATATAACTTTTTTTTACACATGCACTGAAGAGCAGGCGAAATTCTGGTTAATACAACCTAACTACTTAACATCTTTAAAAGTAAAATTTGCAGTATTTTTTGTCAGTTGATCAAATTACCAGTAAGTTTTTGAATTTAAAAAAAAGAAACTTTAGAATAGTAAAATACTTTCAGGGGGTGCCTTTAAATTCTTCAACAATACATTTACATCAATTAAATGATTACGGTACGATGTTCGACTCACAGTGCCAACAAAATTCTAGAGACGTGGTTCTGAAGTAAAGACAATTATTCAATTAATTTTTAAATGTTTAAATAATATTTAAAAATTCAACTAGTAAATATAATATGGTTACATTGAACTGTGAAAAAAATTATTTGTCTTTGTTCCTTCATGCGTAAAGTCCAGCGAGGGTTTTGGAGATAATTGATACTGCAAGGTGAAGCAAGACAATGTGCCCTAATCTAAGAGAAAATTAAGTGCTCTGGCTATAAAAATTGAAAGATGATAGATTTGTTTGATGAAAGTTTCAGTTAGAGAGAATTTATGTTCTGATTTTCTGAATATCACACACCTTACTGCGTCGCATTTTTTTTACTGTGTTGCACCCATAAATTTGAATCATTAGGCCTACTGAGTCGGGGAAAATGTTACTTTGTCGGGGCCGACACAGTGTAACAGGAGAACCCTGCTATAGAGCAGATTGCTAAAAATGAGTTTACGAAAGTCTGTTGAAGTTTCCCCACAGTACGACAAAATTGTGATTTAATGTTACGGATACCTACGATACATTTATCTAAATATTGTCAAGTATACTATGACAGCTTATGGTGATCGTAAAATTTTCCTGATATTCTGATATACATGATATACATGTACCATAGAAATGAAAATATCAAAATTACACTTAATGTGTGAATCAACAACATAAAGAGATTCAACTGAATCTACTAAGATTAAAAAAAATATTCTACTAGCAATTAAATGTGTTCTCAATAGAGTCCAGCATTATAAAATTATATATTAATTAGATGTACTTGATAAGGTCAGTATATAATTCTATTTAATTGAAATATTAATTGTCAGAGATGAATAGCTGAAAAAAAATATTGTCTTGATCATGTTAACAAAATCAGTTTAGCCCCCAATATAATAATAGAAAATGCTTAATAAAAAAAAAAAAAAAAAAAAAAAAATTGGTGTTGCTATATTACTCTATTACTATATTACTACATGTATATTACCGCTTAAAATATACAACCTCACACTGATTCTCACTGAGCCAAATGATATAATGGTCATTCTTGTATGTCAAACTGCTTTGTTAAAAGATTTATATGTGTAATATCATCAAAATAAATAATCCGTCTTATTTCTTTATTATTAAAATGATTAAAACTCATTAAAAATAAACTGAATTTATTTAAATTTGTGAATTCCTATTTTCAAAACACACTTCACAATAATGTGAACATGTGTTGTTGTTTACAATTCAACCAAAGTTATTGTTCTTGTGCAAGGTTCGTCTGAAAGAAGACATTAGTTTTCCATACCGAGTTCAAAGGTACATTTTAAAGTTTCTCTTTCTAAAACGTTTTGTGTATTTAAAATATTTAAGACATATATAATCAGAATATCGCATCGTTTTGCTGTATCTAACCCATATTTTTATAGGTCTCCTGTAGGTTTCAGTTATGTGTAGGTCGTCAATTAGGCCGTGCCTTTTGAAGATTTGCCACTAGATGGCGATCACAAATTCCCATCCATCTCAGATTTGCGATAGCAAAGGACGTGAGGCTCTAAGAGCCTCCATCCAAAAAGGATATCCATTTGAAATCTTAGTAAAAAATGCTCATAAAAATATCATATTATCTTGACATTTTTGGTTAAAATTGTGATACATCGGGATACAAAAATTTTGGCGATACCAATCTGTAGTTGTTAAGTTGATTTCAGAACTTTTGGTAGGTTTGTGATGATCGAGTTCCCTGTTGGAAACAGCATGTCTTGTCTCATCAAATGAACTAAGTTCTTTTTCTCGCAAACATTGTCTTAGAACATTTTTGAGGCGCATCGCTATCAGCGATGTAGCCTCATTGCTGTCGACCCCCAATTCTTTCTTTTGATTACTGCGGCGACAAAGGACTCCACAATATTGATTCTAAATACGCTATTGAAAATAGTGCAAATGTATATTGACGAGTTGGTGATATTCATTGTCTATTTTTAAATATCAAATAACATAAACTCTCACATATACCGAGTTATATGTTGTTTATACGTTGAAAGCAAGAAAGAAAACAAAAATGAAACAAACGAAAGAGAGAGAGAAAAAAACAACAACAAACAAACGTGCGCTACGCGGAATAAGATCTATTTGCATCACAACAACTCGTACTATAAATTATTAGGCCTTGTAAGACGACATTGCTTGTAGGAATATCTGGGGAAAATATACAATAATTTTATTTTATAAAACAGCACTAACAATAGGAACAAGATGGTTGTTTTTTTTTTTTATAGAAATAGAAGGGATATTATTATTTTTCACTTCGATGAAACGAATAGTAAGTAAATGTTTGCAACAAGCGCCACCTTTCGGGGAAAAAATTCCACGAGGGTGACATGAAATGGTGAAATGATCGGTTTTTTGGTGAAATGTCGGTTGATATGATTAAATGACTGATAAAAACATGCAGTGGCTGTGGATTTCAATTAATAGAATTACCAATACCTTATAACATAGACGTTTTGAGTTCAATCCTTACCGCCAAGGTTTTATAGAGCCAATTTTATCGAAAATATCGGAGGAAACGGCCGCCATTGACGGGTTTCATAATATACGATATACCACGCCCGATTGACTTTTTTTCCTTTTTAATTTTTTTTTAGTCCCGTATTATTTAAATGAACATTTCGTGTATCCCACTGTGCTTTATGTATTATGCCATTTTGATAAAGGAAACTAGTCTAAGACAAAGTATTGATATTTTAAAAAGTGCACATAATGAAGAAACTAAAAAAAAAATCAGATATGATATTATATAGAATTATTCAATAATCATTCCTTTCTAAATTCTCAATCATTATTTCATCGTCCTACTATGATAATAATGAAAGAATAAAAAAAAAATATATATAATTAAAATCAATTATAAATTAATTTAAATATCAATGTATTATAATTGATATCTTTAATAAAAAAAAAATGTTTGTTTGATCTCTCCCGACCGACTGGCTAAAAATGCCAAGACTCAAAACATTTTTTAACCTCAAAGAAACGATATTTAAATTTTTACTTTCATTCCTGATTTTTCCTCAACATGTAAGTTGAATTTTTCTGAGAATTTCTTTCTTTTTTTTTTTGAGTTTTCTATCTTCAATGCGATGCGCCTCTCAGGCCTTCAGGCCTTTGATTTCTGTATTGAAGCTTGGCTTTTAGGGATTTGATTTTGTCCGTTGTTTGAGTGAACTTTTCTTTCAGTTTGCATTCACATGGAATTTTCTGTAATCCATAGAAACTATTACATCATTCTGTTTTCAAGATGCCATAGTTGTCTTCTCTTTACTTCCACTTTTACTTTAGAATTGTTCTTGTCTTTCCTCTTGTTTCTGTTGTACATGTATTCCCTCTTCTTCTTTTAAATGAACATCTTTCTGTCTGGACATATTTTTGGCATCTGAAAGAAAGACTCTTATACCATTTTCTTAACTCTGTATTAAGGTAAATGTTCATCAAAAACAGGGTGTGGAGTTAAATAGCTAGGGCTGATATGTTGGTTTAGGTAACGGCCCTTCTGAAAAGGAATTGTGCTTGTCCACACTTTTCATAATGACAGCTCCTCTGTAAGAGTTTTGTATCTACCATTTGGTAAGTGGTCTTTGTAGACACAGAAAACTGCCTCTCTGATAGAGGGCAGCAAGATACTCAAAGTATCTCAACTTCTGTGTCATACTCAAATATGTACCCTTGGAATTTTCCTCTTCATAAAATCATAAAGACAAGTGACATTATGACTAATGTCTGTCAAATAGGTAGTGTTATGTCATACTTTTAATTGGGAGGACTCTGCTTTCAAGGAGGTTCCACAAACATGACAAAGAGCTTGTGATCATCTTTGCAATAAAACCTAGAGCTTTCAGTGAAGCAGCATAAAAAGAATTTTTAAAAAAGTCACTTATTTTTGATGATTTGTCTAGATAATAGATTGTGTGAGGATAAAGGTAAAAGAGACAAGCTGCATTCTAATATAATAAGTTGAACCTGTTGCCCTTATATGGGTGTGAAGGAAGTGATGTCATACTGCTATCTAAAAGAAATGGTTGCATGTGCACTTGAAAAGAACTAGCATCTGCATTTCTTCCCTTGACACTTTGCAAAAGCTTTGGATGCACTCCTTATCAACCTGAAACAACCATATTAATTTGCCTTTAAGAACTCTTCATGGTGTATTGGTGGAGTTTTCTCAGAACTTTCTGTTTAGATCAACTCGTCAGAGACCAGAAGAGCTTATGCAGGGTTCTCCACATCTAAAAATTTAACCATGGAGGAAGCTGCACAAAAGTGAAATGTGATTGAAAGCACAAATGCTTGTTCGAGCTTCTAGACCTCACATAATCAATGGTTGACTTCACAAATATTTTTTTATTTACCATGGCAACTCTGCAAGTTGAAATAAAATCATTATACAGAATTTTATAGCTTAGTGTAGTTTACAAATGTACCGGGTACCAAGTTGTATTGAAGTCAGACCAAAACTGCACGAGGATGAGCATTTTGAAAAAATTTCACTGAATCTTTTTAGTAACCATGGCAACATTTAAATTAATGACAAGTTTTATTGAAATTGGACCAAAACTGATGAAGGAGTAGCATTTCTGAAAAAATTTTACATACACAAAAATGAGCTTCTTAACATTGCCTAAACTTTTCACTGCATGATGTTTGAACACTTACTGATAGTATACAGATCAAAACTTTTAGTAACAAAGGCATAAAAATCTGGTATAACTCTTCTGTTTATAGGATTTATGAGGTTTTGACAGTGCTGAAAATAGCACCACATGGCTTTTCATACAAACGAGAGGTAACTCTAAAAATTTGACTTGGTGATCAACATTTTATTAGAACAGGGACCTAATATTCTAATATATGCCTTGATTAGAAAGACGTAAAAACAAGCAAGAACAAAGATGAGTAGATAAAAAGTAAAGCAAAACAACATTTTGCAGAGCTGCAAACCCTTACAATTTTGGCATAAGGCTTACGATTTGAAGGTCTAAATATGCCTTACAATTTATCTTTTAATCCTTACTGTTTCCATTTCTCTTCATCAAAGTTTGAAATACTGGTATTTTCATTATCTGCGTGCCTTTAGTTTTCACTATTTAAGTAAAAAAAGTCATATTACTTCCAGTGCTTACTTGAATTATCATTTTCCGTTTCTGTATTCACTTATAGTATCAAACATTTTAACGTGAGCAAAATGGAAAAATATCAAGTGGCCTGGGGGATAAATGGCCCCTTGACCTATTCTTACGGTGTTTCATTTCATGATCTTGGCAGCTCTGATTTTGAAAGGTTGAATTCACTTTGACAACAGAAACTTATTTTTTCTGCTTCTTGATAAGGAGACAATTTATTAATGCACTGAATCTTATTTTTTTGTAAATTAATCTTTTGTTACAGAGCAAACATGCTAGAATTCCTCAAAAAAATTCCCCAGAAAAAATAATTTTTGTGTGGAGATGTCTACTCATAATTGATCATCAGCTGATCGACTCTCAATTGTCATGCTTCACAGCTGCTGTTTCATTTTTCCGTTTTTCGACACTGCTTTTCCGTGACAAATCATACTGCTATTCCACGATTATATTTTTTGCTTTTTTGCTATTCCTCTTCCATTAGCTAGGTAAAAATCTTATCACAGTGACTCTTTTGCATAAATTGTAATTGTGGGTTTGCATATTTTTCCTATATGCTGCATCAGTAAAAAACATCTCTCTATTCTTTTAAACATTGACTTTTCTATACATGTACATGTATCCATTGTATATTATACATTGATTAAACGAATTGTTGCAGTATAATTTCCATGACTTCTGAAACTAATGCCAACCAGTGTGAACTGCAAATTTCATTCAATTCAATTTTCATCACACAGTTTGTTCATACTCACTAATCCTGACTAGAACTCTGTGAGAAAATACAAGAAAATACAGATAAATATGGACAACTAATTTATGCTAAGTGCTACCCGTGGCCATTGAAAAATCGCAGAAAAGAGGTACCAAATAAAGGAGATAAGACATCTATAGTTAAAACCAATTGTGGAAAAGATTAGTGAAGTAGTCGACAAATCGCAGTCTACGAAATACAATCATGAGCATTGACATAACTTGCGTTTACATTTTACACTTGTCAAGTTATCTCAGATAGTTACAATTAACGAACTGTGATATAACAATTCACAAATTATGAAATTTTGATTTACAATTTACAAATTAAAGTTTGCATATATGTACATTAAAATTACAGTGTTGGAATTTTTAATCCGTTGGCTTTCTATAGTAGTAGGTTCTGTCTATAAACCTCTTGTGGTTCATTAAATTTTACACCAAATTACAAAATACTGGTGAAGTTTTCAATACCTTGCTGGGGTATACAGTTTGATCTAACAAGTATCACAGTAGGTTTGAATCTAGATCCAGAGGTTACCCAGGTGTGGCATTAGATTTCACGGTAAAGCTGAGTTGATTTCAATGAAGCTTCATGTATGTGCCAAAGTCTTCTCTGTAAATAAATGCAATATTTTGCTCTAATTGCAAATATTTTTCAGTGAAATTGTATGCTCTTTCAGTAACACAAAAATCTTCAACATACTATTGATTCTTTCTAATTGCTTCAAAGTCTTGTCACTTCCTAAATAAAAACCTTATTTTAATTTGTTTCCATGACCTATAGTCAGTTACAAATACAGTAAAACTCGTTTATACCGAAGTCACTGGGACCTGTGAAATCACTTCGCTATATCCGTAATTCGTTATATCCGTATAAGAAATTCTTTAAATTTATATAGCTGGGGATCCAAGAAAAATTCTCTATATTCATGACTTTGTTATATCCGTGTTCGTACTACACAAGTTTTACTGTAAGGGGTAATTTTTTTTAGCTCACCTGAGCTGAAAGCTCAAGTGAGCTTTTCTGATCACCCGTTGTCCGTCTGTCTGTCCATCCGTCTGTAAACTTTTCACATTTTCAACTTCTTCTCAAGAACCACTGGGCCAATTTTAACCAAACTTTGTACAAAGCATCCTTGGGAGAGGGGAGTTTAAATTTTTAAAATGAAGGGCCAAGCCCCCTTCAAAGGGGAGATAATCAAGAAAAGACAAAAATTGGGTGGGGTCATTAAAAAATCTTCTTCTCAAGAACCACTGATCCAGAAAGGCTGAAACTTATATGGAAGCATCTTGGGGTAGTGTAGATTCTAAATTGTTCAAATCATAACCCCCGGGGGTAGGGCGGGGCCACAATTGGGTATCCAAGTTTTACATTGAAATATGTAGAAAAAATCTTTTAAAATCTTCTTCTCAAGAGCTACTGGGCCAGAAAGGCTGAAACTTACGTGGAAGCATACTGGGGTAGTGTGGATTCTATATTGTTCGAATCATGACCCTGGGGGTTAGGGCGGGGCCACATAAGTACTACAAGGGGGAGGGGGGGGGGGAAATCAGGTGAAAAACAGCAAGGCCAAAGTTACTCAGGTGAGCATTGTTGCCCATGGGCCTCTTATTTCTTTTGGGCAAAAGTTTCATTCTTGTCAATAAACAATAGCACCAACACCCAGTGTTAGAATAAAATAAGTAACATTGTTCAATCCAGCATCCAAACATGTTAAAAACCATGAAAACACTACTTGTACTCTTCAAAATCTTGTTACCTGAAGATTATCTGGTTAAATTTTATAATCTTGTTAAGTTATTTATGATTTTATTGAACCCCCCCTAAACTAACCCCCCCCCCCAAAAAAAAAAATGGGGGGGGGGGGGGCGGTGAAGATGGAGGGACCAAACTTTGGTAATGCAAGCAGTTGCAGATTTGAACTCCTGGCCCTCAATTTTGTAGGCTGGTAGCATTAGCTAACAAAGTAAGCCTAGGTTTAGAGATGTCAATCATAAATTATACATGTTACACATTGTTTATAATCCATAAGCATGAGAGAAAACTAAAGTGGGGGGTTTTCTTCGTTAAACAACATACCTTTTGCAAGAAGGGGGTGGGGAGGGCTAAGTAATTCATTATAATGCTGCAAATTTTTTGTTTCTGCTATGCATGCAGACCTTGCTTTTCATTTTCTTGTTTGTTTTATGAGGAAGACTTGGATTGAGTTTCAACTGTTGTGGTCTATTTTGAAGTGAATCGTTTTCTAAATGGATAGCATGCTTGTGAGACAATAGATTTGTATAAAATTATTTAGTTTTCAATTAAAAATATTAAAGTAAATTAATGATATATTTTAGATGGTTTGTACAGAGTAGACGCTTAACCTATGGCAAAAGTCACTGATTTCCAGTGGCAAATACCTGTGCCAGAAGTTCTTCTGAAGGGGGCTGTGTTTGACAGATGGGATGAGGTATGTTTTTATTTAAAATACTTGTTGAATTGAATACAAATGTACTGGTAAAATGAATATTAACAAGAAGAAATTTGCATAATTTTTAATTGAGCATGTTTGAGTATCAGAAGGAAAAAAGTACAGTTGAACTGAACTTCGGTATCTCAAACACCGACATCTCGTATACCATGGATCCGATATGTCAAAGTGATTTGGAAGTTCCAACTACTAATTCTTTACGTATTTTTACCTCAACATCTCGAATCCTCTGATATCTCAAAGTTTTTTCTCAGTTCAATCGTATTCAAGATAACGTTGAAATCTTTCTTGGGTTGTTAGTACGGGAATTAATGTTGCAACTGTTGCAGAAAATACATAACTCATGTAAGCGGGTTATGTAAATTTTTTCTGCAATAGCTGCAACGTTAATTCCCATACTAACAACCAAAGAAAGACTTTTTATTGTTTATATTTATATCTGTATAAATAATAATTTAAAGTTGGATTAATTATTGTATTATTGATATGTACAACATAGTATGTTTCATTGATGGAACAGCCACTGATCAAGAAACCTGTACAGGTGATATGCCTAGTGTTGTTCATGAAGTGATAAATGGCAATTGTTTTCTTTAGAAATGAAGGAGAAAATATTCAGAGGATGTAAATATTTACCTATGACAGGAAGTCAGTAGTTACTGTAATTTATGGAATTGGTAGATCACTTGAAAAGGTCATTTATCCATATCCATGATTATTTAAAATCTGATGTTTTAAATCTTGGTTTCAATGAATAAGATTTTCTACCCCCTTATAAAAAGAGTTGTAATTCAGAGCAGTTAACTATTTGATACTAGTATTAACCAGAAGTCTCTGACGAGACTGTAGCTCTACTGGTTGTATTTATAAAGGAAGATAAAAGTAGCACTTGGACTTGAAACTTTGCAACAGCAATAAACAGAATAATGATCCTTGGTTTAGTCTCTTTTGTGGCAAAATTTATTATTATATCAGACTAAAACTGTAGGAGGAGTAGCCTTTTAAAACAATTTTACATAAATTTTGATTTAAGTAACCATGGCAACATCATTCAACAAAATCAAAAAACAATAACACCAATTATGTATCTCTGTAGTCTACTTGTATGCCACATTATACTGAAATCAGACAAAAAGTGTAGGAGGAGTAGCGTTTTGAAAGTATTTCAAGAAATTTTCTACTTTTAGTAACCATGGCAACACCGTTCATTGAAATCCAAAACTGGTATAGAGAATTATGTATCTTAGTGTAGTCTAATTGTGTGCTAAGTTATACTAAAATTAGACCAAAACTGTAGGAGGAGTAGCATTTTGAAGGTATTTCAAGGAAATTTCTATTTTTAGTAACCATGGCAACACTGTTCATCGAAATCCGAAACTGGTACAGAGAGTAATGTTTCTTAGTGTAGTTTACTTGTGAGCTAAGTAATACTAAAATCAGACCAAAACTGTAGGGGTGGCATTTTGAAGGTATTTCAAGGAAATTTCTATTTTTAGTAACCATGGCAACAATGTTCATCAAAATCAGAAAATCAATATAAAGAATTATGTATCTTAGTGTAGTCAACTTGTTTGCCAAGTTATACTGAAATCAGACCAAAACTGTAAGAGGAGTAGCATTTTGAAAGTATTTCACAGAAATTTCTACTTTTAGTAACCATGGCAACACCGTTCATTGAAATCAAAAACTGATATAAAAAATTATGTATCTTATTATAGTCTACTTGTGTGCCAAGTAATATTGAAATCAGATAAAAACTATAGGAGGAGTAGCATTTTGAAAGTATTTCACAGAAATTTCTATTTTTAGTAACCATGACAACATCGTTCATCGAAATCAAAAACCGATATAAAGAATTACGCATCTTAGTGTAGTCTACTTATGTGCCAAATTATATTGAAATCAGATAAAAACTGTTGGAGGAGTAGCATTTTGAAAGTATTTCACAGAAATTTCTATTTTTAGTAACCATGGCAACACCGTTCATCGAAATCAAAAACCGATATATAGAATTACGCATCTTAGTATAGTCTACTTGTGTGCCAAGTTATATTGAAATCAGATAAAAACTATAGGAGGAGTAGCATTTTGAAAGTATTTCACAGAAATTTCTATTTTTAGTAACCACGGCAACACCGTTCATCGAAATCAAAAACCGATACACAGAATTATGTATCTTAGTATAGTCTACTTGCGCGCCAAGTTATATTGAAATCAGATCAAAACTGTAGGAGGAGTAGCATTTTGAATGTTTTTCACAGAAATTTCTATTTTTAGTAACCATGGCAACACCGTTCATCGAAATCAAAAACCGATACACAGAATTATGTATCTTAGTGTAGTCTACTTCTGTGTCAAGTTATATTGAAATCAGACCAAAACTGTAGGAGGAGTAGCATTTTGAAAGTATTTCACAGAAATGTCTATTTTCAGTAACCATGGCAACACCATTCATCGATTTTGGATTGATTTTTGGATCGATTTCGATATCGGATTTTGATTTCAATGAATGGTTTTCAGGGTTCGACACTCATCAAAATTTGGTCTCGCCATTTAGGCAACCTTGGCACTGATTTCAGGTTGCCCGAATGAATTTCAGGTCACCCGAACAAAATATCAAATGAAACAAAAATGTGCAATTGTTTAAAATTTGTTAAGATAACAGAAGTTGTGCTTTTGTATTATAAAATGTAAACTAGACATTTTTGGAATGTCAGAAGCTTTCTTCCAGTATTTTATCAAACAAAAAAAAAAAGAAACAAATATTAATAAGCAGAATCAGAATGCTAATTAGGCTTTAAAAAATTATGTTTGTTTCCTGTAATATTCCCAATAAATCAAGGGTTGGAAGGTCGGGATTTTTTTTTTTTTTTTTTTTTTTTTTTTTTTTTTTTGGCTAATGTACAACCTCACCACATATTGACACAAAATAAAGTTTCTAGTTTAAAACATTCATTTTTACTTACCCAGGGTTCTCATTAACGCAAGAATCTGCGTCCTAGACGCAGCAAAATTACTTGGGACGCAAGGTTCTTAAAATCGATGCGTCCGCGGACTCATGATCGGACGCGTCCTCGTTAGCGAGAAAATTCGGGTAATTTCAAAAACGGGGAATTTAGATATTAGGATTTGTCAAAGAAATATTTAATCGAAACCTTCCTGTATTTATCATAAAGTTCATCCAAGAAATAACTTTTCTTGTACTTATTTCTCTTTTTTTTAAACAGGGATTGATCATAATTAAGATACTTCATGTTTATTAGTCCATAGTCATAATAATGTCGCATGCCAAACTCCGACAGCTGTAAACACACTGCAGCTTCTTCTTTTTTTTTAAAAAAAAAAAACACTTTTGAATCTTGAATGTCTACATGTAGAAACCATAATTACTGCTTGTATACACAATGCGGCTTGATTATCTCGTGAATTTCACCCAGTGCAGACGACCGACAGGATTAGTTACGCCTCATTGCACATGACACCTGTGATTGTATAGTCAACTTTCGGCTACTAGTTGATTATGCAACAGTTAATTTTAGCTTTATAAACACCAAGTTAATTTTTATGGCAACTGATTACGCGTGTATTTTAGAATATGGCTTGAATGCATTACCAGTTTATATACTTGAATGTTAATATTGCGTAAACAAACTGATAAAATGATAAAGATTTTTATTGATGTTTGGATGGAAGGATACTGCAATAATTTAGTTGGGACTCAACATAATTATTCTGGGACGCATCAAATTTAGCTGGGACGCAACCTTCTCAGAAATCTTGAGTCCTGGGACTCAAGTTAGCAAAATCCTAGTGAGAACCCTGTTACCATAAAGGCCTAAAAAAAAGGGGGGTCAAACAACCCTGGACTGAATTAACCAGGTGTGATGTTTACAGTGGACACCCAACATGGCTGTCTAGCAGCATAAAAGACATCAGAAAGTTGTTGGGGGAAATGCTAGATGTTACAATAATGATCATTACTCTTTATATATATGGTGATTGTTGACTAGGTTGACATATTTTATATCTCAAATAAAACTTAATTTAATACTTTTGGTAAAAATTACATTAGCTGATTGATCAAACGCAGATTTGGCAGAAAGAAAAATCCACGAGGCTGCTATTTGAATGTTCGGTCGGGTTACAGGAAACAATGTTTTCAAGGCCTTATAAAGTTTATTTTGAAATATTAAACATTATTGAATATTCCCAACTCGTCCCAGGTCGTCATTTGGGTGAGCCAGACTGAAAATCAGGTCGTCAAAAATCATCCCGGGATGGAAATGACGAGGTGACGAGCGTGAATGTCGAACCCTGGGTTTTGCCATGGTTACTAATTATTGAGATTTCTGGGAAATACATTCAAAATGCTACACCTCCTACAGTTTTGGTCTGATATCAATATAATTTGGCAAACAAGTAGACTATAATAAGATACATAATTCTGTTTATCTGTTTTTGATTTCAAAAGGACGGTGTTGCCATGGTTACAAATATAGAAATTTCTGTGAAATACTTTCAAAATGCTACTTCTCCTACACTTTTGTCTGATTTCAGTATAACTTGGCAATTACAAGTAGAATACACTGAGATACATAATTGTCGTTATTGTTTTTTGATTTTGTTTGAATGATGTTGCCATGGTTACTTAAATCCAAATTTCTGTAGAATTGTTTTAAAAGGCTACTCCTCCTACAGTTTTAGTCTGATTGCAATAAATCTTGCCACTAAAAGAGACTAAACCAAGGATCATTATTCTATTTATTGCTGTTGCAAAGTTTCAAATCCAAGTGCTACTTTTATCTTCCTTTATAAGTACAACCAGTAGAGCTACAGTCTTGTCAGAGACTTCTGGTTTGTAATGTTATATTGTGTGCCTTTATTTTCAGGAATCAGCTACTCTAGAGCCAAAATGTATTGTAAAGGTTGATGAATATGGATTCTTCATCAACTGGCAAAGCACAGATCGAGTAAGATTTCTTTTCATATTGAAAATCCTCCATGTTTATGTCATTTATTTTTAGCTCACCTGAGCTGAAAGATCAAGTGAGCTTTTCTGATACATTTTGTCTGGCATCCATCTGTCTGTCCGTCTGTAAAATTTTCACATTTTTGACTTCTTCTCAAGAACCACTGGGCCAATTTCGACCAAACTTGCCACAAGCATCCTTGGGTGAAGGGGATTCAAGTTTATTCAAATGAAGGGCCTTGGCCTCTCTCAAGGGGAGATAATTAAGAATTGGTGAAAATTTGGTGTCATCTTTTGAAAAAATCTTCTTAAGAACCATTGGGCCAGAAAAGTTGAAACTTAGGTGAAACATTCACTACATAGTTAGATTCAAGTTTGTTCAAATCATGGCCCCGGGGGGAAGGGTGGGACTGCATTGGGGGATCAAAGTTTTACATGGGAATATATAGGAAAAAAACTTTTAAAAATCTTCTTCTCAAGAACAACAAATCCATGATTAGTCATATTGATATGGAAGCATTCTCAGATGTGTAGATTCAAATTTGTTCAAATCATGACCCCTGGGGTAGGGTGGGGCCACAATGAGGGTCAAAGTTTTGCATAGGAATTTATAGGAAAAATCTTTAGAAATTTTCTTTTCAAGAACAACACATATTGATTTGGAAGCATCTTTAGTTAGTGTAGATTCAAGTTTGTTCAAATCATGACCCCCGGGGTAGGATGGGGCCACTATTGGGGATCAAAGTTTTACATAGGAATACAGTCAAACTTGTCATAGCGGTCACCTTTATCCAGCGGTCACCTGTCCTATGCGGTCATTTTATTTCCTTTAATGTAACTCTATTAAGCGGTCACCTGCGTAACCCGATCAGCGGTCATCAAATTTCATGTAAAATCGCCGTTTTACCTCGTATATAGCGGCCATTTTGTCCAATCACGTGACCAGATCTAGAGTCAGGTGACTCCCAATTACTGTCACTAATGTAAATAATTAGTCTAGTGTGGCGAGATCATCGAAAAAAATTGGCCTAATTAAAACCATTTAAAATATTGGATAATTTATTTATTCTTTTAACAAAACTCAAACAAGGGTGCTAATGAATGAAATAGCTATCAGGAAAACGAACTTATGAGAATCTTAGATTATAGAATTGGAATCTGATTTAAAAAATTCTGAGTGATATTTTAAAAAAGAAACGCATTCTTATTTATCTATTAATGGATACAATATTAAGGTGTTTTCTAATTATTAGTTCACGTTTGGCATGCCCAACTCAGATAGGTGTTATTGTGTAAACGCATGGCAGGCAGTTTTTGACACATAGGAAACGTATTATTTGTAGATACCCTAATTAACTGTTTTGTATACACAATGTGTCCTGATTATCTCGTGATTTTCACCTTGATTAGTCACACTTCACTGCTCACAACACCTGTGAATTTGATATCAATTTGTATTGTGCACTGCTTGGATCAACTGAGAGTACATATGACTTGTCTGCATGTTTATTATGCAATGATTTATGTATTTTTAAACATACAATTGTTAAGTTTAATACGTAATTAAACATGTTTTTTTAGATACAGTTTAGATAAAAATACCTCATATTTAATTCATGACATTACATGATAATTTCTATAATAATAGAAAGTTTTGTAGTTGTTTGGACGAAGGATAATGCAATGCCCTATTAGACTCAATATATTTTTGTTGGAGTCATCAAATTTAGCTTGAACTTAATCTTGAGACGTACTATTTAAAATTTATAAAAAAAAAACTTAGTGAGACCATTGATGTCTTATTAAACATCTTTCTTTAATATTCTATGATGTAGTATTTTAAAACACAGAACTTACTTAAATTGGAAAAGAATTTTTCTTGAAAAAGATGATCCTCTATTCAAAGGTCACCTCTCTATAAAGGTCACTCTTAATGATTCCCGCAGGTGACTGCTTAATACAGGTTTGACTGTATATAGGAAAAGTAAAAATCTTTTCAAGAACAATGAAAGAAGATTAGTCATATTGATATGGAAGCATCCCCATGTATTGTAGATTCAAGTTTATTCAAGTCATCCTCCAGTTGTAGGGTGAGGTCATAATGGGTTTTACAAATGAACATACATGTATATAGGAAATATCTTTAGACATCTTCTTCTCAAGAACAACAAAGCCATGATTAGTCATATTGATATGGAAGCATCCTCAGGTAGTGTAGATTCAAGTTTGTTCATATCATGCCCCCCCCCCCCCCCCCCCCCCCCCCAAGTAAGGTGGCAGACATCTCTGAAATTCTGTTTTCAAGAACAGCAAAGCCATGATTAGTCATATGAATATAGAAGCCTCATCAGATAGTTTAGATTCAATTTCATTCAAAACATGGCACCTGGGGGTAGGGTGTGGCTAGAACAGGCAATCAAAGCTTTACATATGAATATATAGGAGAAGAAATCTGATGTCAGATGAAGAACAGCAAGGCCATATTGACTCAGGTGAGTGTTGTGGCCCATGGGCCTCTTGTTTTTATGGTCATTTCAAGTAACTGCTTACCTGATCTAAATATTAAAATGAGCTTTTCTAGTCAAAGTGTCAATAGTGTCATTCTGTCCATATATTGTATGTTGCCTGTAGACTTTTCACATTTTTAACTCACCTGAGCTCTTGTGAGCTTTTCTGATCAAAATTTGTCTGTGTCTATCGTTGTTGTTGTTGTCATCATCATCTATGTCAAACTTTTCACATTTTCATCTTCTTGTCTCGAGCCACTGGGTCAATTTAATCAAACTTGGAACAAAGCATCCTTGGGTGAAGGGGATTCAAGTTTGTTCAAATGAAGGGCCAAACCCTCTTCAATTGGAGATAATGAAGAACTATTGAAAATTTTATCTTTATATAATCTTTTAAAAATCTTCTCAAGAACTACTGGACAAGAAAAGATGAAACTTATGTTAAAGTTTCATTACCTAGTGTAGGTTGCCCGCGTGGCGCAGTGGTAGAGCGTCTGTTCTAGAGTTCTGGAGTAAGGAGTTGAAACTTACGTCTTACGGGTTTGAATCCCACTGTGGGACATGGAGACTGGATGAGACCGTATAAAGCAATGTCCTGTGTCGCAGTAGATGCTGGCACAAAAAAGGTCCCTCACTACTCAATGGCCCTGAGTGCCGAGTATAGGTCAAAATTTACAGCTCTCCATCGGCAAGTGGGGCGTCTCCATATGAGTGAAAAATTCTCGAGAGGGACGTTAAACGACAAAAAAGAAACAAAAAGCCAGTGTAGAGTCAAGTTTCTTCAAAACGTAGCATGGGGCTACAATAAGGGGTCAAAGTTATACATAGGAATATTGTGAAATCACACATTTTGAGGGTTCAAATTTTCTTAGTAGGAAAACTTATTGGATTATTGGGATTTGATTTCATGGATGAAGCAGAAATCACACAGACTGCAATATGAAATAATGTTAATAAGTTACGTCGCTTTAAAGAAAGAAATACCTCATGTTTTTTTATGTGTCAAGAGATGTGTGCTATTTTTAAAAGTTGGAAAACCTGATGAATGAATTTACTTTAACAGCATTTTGTCTTACATAACTTCAGAATTTTCAGAATGAAATTCTTGAATTATGGCCATTTGATTCATCACCAATCTCGCAATAACAACACCCTCATTTTTCTTGAACGTTTTTCCTACTATACAAAATTCCCCTTTATAATGCCAAATTCACATACTGCCATCTGCCATCCTGTTTTCACTACAGACGTCTATTTCAAAGTGTCAATTATCTCGATATACCGCCACAGGTGCATGTAGTCAGTGAAGCGGCTAATTAAGTGTCGCTGTCTAGATCATCTTTGTAAAACCAGACAAGGTACATGTCAATAAAATATTAAATAAACAATAATTTTTAACATCAACTGTACAGTTATTATAATTTTGTTTTCTGTTGAGTAAAATTAATTTAGTCATGGCTTCGCAACGAAAGCTGTTGTTGTTAAAGTAAGCTGACAATGATATTGTTTTGACAATTCCTACTTCAAACAATGCAAAGCTTGCTATAAAAATAGTAATACAGTACGTATTAATTGCGAAAATTTTAGCAACAATAATGCCATAAACAAATTTATTTACAAGAATTCTTATTACATACTATTAGCAATGGATGACAACAGTTGACACAGCATGTTTCTTTTAAAATATCAGATGTTTAGATTCACATGCCTGTACATGTATTTATCTTATAATAGTGTATTTTGTTTTAAAACTAAATTATTATATGTAAAAAAAAAACTATTTGAAGCATTTTCAAATTTTGAAATATAAAATTATTAATAGAATAACAAGAATATAAACACTTCCAAGAACGGTATCTCTTTCTTGTTTCCCAAAAGATGGGAAATTCAATTCATCGCCAAATTCATTGTACCGCCCTGATAAAGGCGGCAGTTTATTGAGAATTAACTGTGCAAAAATGTTTTCCTATAAAGATAACATTTGTTCTTTTCTCTGATGACTTATTTTTCTCTTGCTCTGAGTACATATTTAATGCCAACATCTATTAAGCGGTATTGACAAAGTGCCATGCTTGTTTACATGGTCAGTAAGTCATAAGACTTGTGCAGTGTGTTACGACAAGTGGTGATGTTAAAAACTTCAGAAAGTTCTGTCATTTTTACTGGAAGTGCTCTGTTATACCTCTAAGACTTAAAAATCTTCTTCTCAAGAATAGGAAAGGCATGATTTGGAAGCATCCTGAAGATAGTGGAGATTCAAGTTTGTTCAAATCATGAGATATGGTGTCAGGGTAGTAGGGCCAGAATGGACAATCAAACAAAGGCATATACAAGTATTGGAAAAAATCTTTAAAAATATTCTGCTCAAGAACAGAAAAGGCCTATTGATACTGGAGCATCATCAGGTAGCGTAGATTCTTGTTTGTTCAAATCATGAGCCAGGGGATAGGGTAGGGCCACAATGGATGATCAAAATGTAACAGGAAAGGAGAAAATGTATGGCTGGACCTGGGAATTGAACCTGGGAAGCCTGCATCACTAGTCAGGTGCTCTACCAACTGAGCTATCCAGGCAGATATCCACGGCCTTAACCAATGCATTTCTTCCTATTTAAATCATGTAAATTGTGTTTGCCCCGGAAAACACAACCCAAGTTCTTTTAGCCCCTGGCAAGACTTTCACCTGCAAGTATAAGGGTGGTCAATAGCACGAAATTATGTAATATGAAAGTTGAAAATGTATGTCTTAATTGACCAGGAATTGAACCTTGGACCCTTGCATCACTAGTCAGGTGCACTACCAACTGAGCTACCCACTCATATATCCATGGCCCAAACCATACAAAAAGTATACATTGGAATACTGTAAACCAACTTTTATTCGCGTGCGAGAAATATCTGCGACTTTCACCACCTTCTTTAAAACGCGAATATTAATCGCCGCAAAAGTTTTATTTTGCTTTGTGTTTGTAGAGAATGTTTCCTCAGACGTGAAAATTAATTTTAGCGGATTGATTTTAAACGGACTAATCGTGAATAAAAGATGACGCAAATAATAGTTGGTTTACAGTATAGGGAAAAAAATCTTAAAAACTCTTCTTCTTTAGAACAACAGTGGCATGATTAATCCAAATTATATTTATCCTCAGGTAGTATAGATTCAAGTTTGTTCAAATCATAACCCCGGTGGGTAGGGTGAGGCCAAAAAAGGCAATGAAAGTTTTACACTAGAATATTTAAGTAAAAATCTTTCCAATAATGGCAAAGACATGGTTATTTATATTGATATGGTAGCGTCCTCAGGTAGTGTAACAGTTTGTTCAAATTATGACCCCTGGGTGTAGGGGTAGGACCACAATAGGCGGTCAAAGTTTTCATAAGAATATATAGGGGAAAAAAATCTGCTGATGAAGAACAGCAGGGCCTTAGGGACTCAGGTGAGTGTTGTGGCCAATGTTAACTTCTTCATAAGAACCAATGGATATTATTTCAGCTAAACTAAACAGGAAGTGTCGGGTGAAGGGAATTCATTTCTGCTTGAATAAAACCTCCAGACAGGGAAGGACAAATTAGCATCAGTCGGATTGATAAGTTATTCCAAAAATGCAGCATTGGTATATCCCTTCATATTTAGGTCATCACTCGAGTCTTTTGAATGATCTATTGCTTTCTCTTCCTGTAAATCTTATTTGCATCTTCTGTAAACATTTGAATATTATCAGCTTCTTGTTTAAAATGGCAGAAATTTAGCATATAGCTATGAATGAAGGAGACCAAAAATTTTTAATTTAATTGCATCTGGTGCCATTCAAAAAGTAGCTTACAATGTCCTACTTCCTGAATTTAACAGCTTTTCATTGTAAAATATTTTACACACTAAGAGGCTTAGAATTATCAAACCTTGTCAATTGATGCATTTTGGTGCCTTACAGCACCAAGATTTCCCAAACTAGAAATAGGTCACATTGACACTGTTGTGCTGTTCGTCAGAACAGCCATTTTAGGCCCTTGGGCTTCTTGTTTAATAATGATAAACTAATTACCAGATTGTTTTAACTGAATATTATCCCTCTTATCTTTTTTAGGATGGCCAAGTCCTGGAAATATCTCAGGTTAATGACATTCGCTTAGGATTGGCTCCTAAAATAAATGTAAGTTTTCTGCTTTAAAATTGAAGTTTTGAAATTTGAGAAATGTAATTTTCATGGGACTTTGAGATCATAAAAATAAAATAGCATGTCATTATGTTCTAAGACCTTTTCACAAATGGTGCATGAGCAGAAGCAACAAAATATTTGTGTGACCAAAATATTTTGATTTGGATCGTAAACTGTTGCCGAAATAATCACAAATGAAAAAGTATTTGTATGAAATTTGCATGATCTAGAGCGACCATTGTGGGATGCAGACGCATTAAATCTTGCAATATATTTTGCATCTGTATGCGACTGTTGTACAATGAAAGCGAGTGTTGTAAGATAATGCAATAGGATCGCGCGAGTGATCAGGTGATCGGACGATCCAAAATGCTCTAATGCGATGAAACCTGAGGTGCTCGTGCTATCGTGCATTCCATGGTACGGATGCTCGTGCTAGTCAGAGAGAGGTTTTATACTTTCGTTTCCGATGCTCCTCAATTGATATAGTTGAATGCGAGAGAAGATGCCACCCAAGAAGATACAGGGTATATATACTAGTGGCAAAGCATGGCAAATTGAAGCTGATAAATCGTGCAATGATAATAGTAAAACGTTGCAAGATTACGAGACGTTGAGCAACAGTCTCATGGTCGCTAAACACACACACAGCTGCGATTCATCTTACGACTTTTAAAAATCGTGCATCACTCTTGCGAGTATGCAAAACATTGTAAGATTGTGATAATTTGGATCACATTCTGAATATTGTGCATGTCCACTATTTTGAGGAGACTTGATGGGACCACCAAAACACAATCAATGAATGTGAGACATCGTGCAATATATGCCAGAACTCCTGCAAAGCTATAACATTCTGATCACAAAGCGTTGTTAAGTGCTTATGCGCCAATTTTGAAAGGGCTATTAACGATCCTCTGTACACCTGTAACGGGAGAGGAGAAAATCCAGTGGACCAGACAGGGATTTGAACCCGGGCCCCCTGAATCTCCAGTCATGTGATCTACCAACTGAGCTATCTGGTCACCAGTGATGGAACCTGTCTGACCGCCACATTCCTCCCTCCTTAAAAGTCTTCAGCCCCCGAAGACACCACCCCTAGCTCTTCCCTGGCAGGTCTTTCACCTGTCACATCCTGGTTTCGGCACCAAATGTAATGGGAGAGAAGAAAAATGCAGAGGACCAGACTGGGATTCGAACCTGAGCCCCCTGATTCTCCAGTCAGGTGCTCTACCAACTGAGCTATCTGGCCACCGGCGATCGAACCCATCTGATTGCCACACACCTAAGGCCACCTTTAAAAAATTGTTTGGTTGCCTTCTCCAGAACTACTCAAAATGCCGTGAATCAAAACTGTTTTTAACCTCAAGAAAACAATTTTTTTTATTCGTTTAGAAGTTTTCTCATCTCATTAAAAACTATTTTAACATATTCCCAAGTGTTCCTGATAAAAAAAAAAAGAAATCCCCCTACCTACTGACCCAAATTTTTTATCCTGAGTTGGGAGAGGGCAAGCAAACATATTTTTAAAGATGGCCTAAGCAAAATGTTTTTTGGACATAGAGAACATTTTGTTGTAAAAAGGTGTAAAAAATGAGCTTATCTATTCCAATTACAACATAGAGTACCTGGCATATACCCTCAGAAAAAAATGTTCAAAGACAATAAAGTATCTATGGACAAAAATCACTGTTGTTTACTTTTTAGGGGAAAATACTTGCTAATAAAGTATTCAGTTAATTTATCTTTGCCTGTTAAATGTTGAATGCTTGAATTGATTCCAAATTGAGCAATACACTGCATATTTTCATTTATTTGATTTTAGAGGAAGATTTCTCTTAAGGTAGTTCTATACTCGGCACTAAATGAGCTCAAGCTTGAAAAACTTGCTTTTATAACATAGACATACATTCCAGCAATGGAGACATAAGTAAAAATATGTCAACATGCTTATTTTTCTGCTATTGCCTCTCAGTAGTATATACCCTGAAACGTCAAAAATTGAAACTTAAGAAAATGTACCTGTCTTCAAATTTGTCAAGAAATAAGAATTAAAATCTACACAGTCAAGCTATAATACTCAGAATAGAAACATGTTATTAAACCATATTTTATCATTGTTTGAGGTAAATTATTATAAGTATGTGCACTTTGTCGGGCTAACATATCAAAATGTAACATGAGAAAAAATGCTGCACAGGTCAATCTGGGTCATTTTAAAATATTTTTATGGACTCGATCTTTGAGGAAGTGTTTTCTTTTTACAAAGTAACATCTTGGAAAAAGAATTAGCTAAAAAAGTTATACATTGATGAGTTACTTTTCATGGTATAAGCTCTGCACTATAGGGACGCCCATGAAATTTTTCTCCCAAAAATAATATCTTGCCACATTTTACTATACATTCAAAGTTTGAGTGTATTTATCAAGTTTACATATGTAAAACAATAACTAAGCACATCCAATACCCACTGTCCGTAAAATTCACCTTGATTTAGATAAAAGAAATATACCATTCGTCAGTAAAATTATAGAGACAATGAATCTGACTGTGATTGACCAATTCTGGCAAACTGGATGATCTAGGTACAGAAAGTTGGTGTGCTGCAAGTGAATCAACTATTTTCATTTACTACTATTCTTTCTATTCTATTAAAAAGATATTTTTGCATTGTGCTTTAATCCGATGGGTTTGCAGGGCCAGGGGAGGGGCGTTGGGGTTTGGGTTGTATGTGTCAATAAAATGATAATTTATTTGTTTAAAGTTAATATTTTGATGTTTGAAATAATGAAATTTATTAAAGTTGTTGCTGTCAAATCGTACCAAATTCCTTCTTTTGCGAGCTATCAGTATTAACTTCACCTTGCAAGGATTTATCAGTACCTTCTCAGGGGCCGAAATTCGGCCCCATTCCCAATTGAAAATGAATCCAATTTTTCCCAATTTGGCAGTATTTTTTCCCAATTGGTGAACAATGCTTTTGTGTTTAAATATCTTGGAAAAACACTAAGTAAAATTGTCAGATTTGCTTGTAATTTTCCTATATTTAACTTATTTAGCAAAGCTACAGCCACAACACGTTTAAAAACACTGTAAACAGCGCCGACTTTTAATTTGAATTTCCTCCGTTTTTCTGAAAATGATGATATTGTGTAATAATTTAGATTTATTAAGTTATTTCCACCTACTCAATTGATCTATGAGTGAATGGTAAGAACTGTAGGCATTTTTTCAGATAAAAAAAATATTTTCTGTGCATTTTTAGCTCACCTCAGCGAAGTTGGGGCAGCTTATGTAATACCCCCGGTGTCGGTGTCCCAGGTTAAAGTTTTTTGAGCAGTTTTCTTTTCAAATACTCCTATGCCCTATATTAATCAGAGATGCATGGAGGATGCTTCTACTGTGTTTCATTGTACCAGTCAAGGTTTCAGATGCTGCAATTTCAGCTAAAGAATGACCAGGTTAATGTTTTTGGAGCAGGTTAAAGTTTTTGGAGCAGTTCTCATTTCCAAGTAACTATAGGCCCTATATTGACCAAACTTGCATGGATGATACATCTAAGGATGCACACTACTGAACTTGCTTCGGATGCTGATCTGACCTACATTTTCCAGATGAGTGACCAGGTTAAAGTTTTTGGAGCAGATCTCATTTCCAAGTAATTGTAAGCCTTATGTTGACCAAACTTGCATGGATGATACATCTAAGGATGTACACTACTGGACTTGCTTTGGATGCTGGATCTGACCTACTTTTTCTGGATGAGTGACCAGGTTAAAGTTTTTGGAGCAGATCTCATTTCCAAGTAACTATAAGGCCTATCTGAACCAAACTTGCATGGATGATGCATCAAGGGACAAACACTCTCAAACTTCCTTCAGATGCTGGATTTGACTTACATTTTCTGGATGAGTGACTAGTTTAAAGTTTTTAGATAAGTCCATTCTCAAGTAACTGCAAGCCCTATCAGACCAAAATTGCATAAATGTTGCATCTAGGGATGCACACTACTAGATTATTAGTTTAGTGTGGGACTTTGCCTTGCTTAAAGACAACATTCGTTGAGGTGAGCTCTGTAATCTCTGATTACCTATGTTTACATATTAAAAGGGGACTTTCAGAAAATGTGCACTTAATTAGTACAACATTTTGCAGGAGCTGGTTTATAATCTCCAGAAACAGATTCTATCCTAAGTTGTATAAATACTTTATACTCATTGGAGTCAAATTTAGTTTTTGTTAGTCTATTTTTCATAATTGATTGTGTATGATGAAGTTGAAACAATTATTTAATTGTCTGTTTGGTTGCCCAAATTAGAGTTCATGCTGAAATGTTCAAAGAACTACACCTGAATACATGATGTAAGCAAGATTTTTTATTTTTCCCAATTTCATCAAATTGCCGATAATTTTTTCCCAATTCCCAAAAAATGGCGTTTCCCAAAATAGGCTGATAAATCCCTGCCTTGCCCACCGACAATAGTCTTTGACTGTCTCTCTCGCATCGGCTTTTCTAGCATACTCATGGACAGTCATGGTCCATGTTTTCGGCACATTCTAATCCACAGAACTATCGTGTATGTTATATCTTCATTACCTCATCATGTCTCTGTCAACCTAAGTTTTTTCCATTCTTTTCCTTTTACACTTTCTTTTACCAGACCGACTTATAGCAAAATCATTACCGGATATTTAAAAGGCCGAGTAAAAGCTAAACCAATGTAGTTCAAAAATCACATCTCGGGAAAAGGAAGAGTGGTTCCAGTTTTACTATTTGTTAATGACGTAGTGTGAATATAGATCTACTTTAACTGCGTGAAAATACCACAAAATCAGAACTCTTCAGTTAGCACTGTTGAGAGGGTTCTTAAGGAGGTTGTATCCTGCTATCAAAAGTCTTGAACATTTTTTGTCACATAGCATAATTAAAAATTAAAATAGAAAATGGGGGTCAGTATGCTTATTTTGGCATTTGATATGACCTTTGATATGACCTTTTTGCATCTTACACATAAATCGCTTTTTCAATATTTTTTCCTCCAATATTTTTTATCCATATAAATCATGGGACCAAACACAGCCTTATTCTATCTTGAATAGAACATTCTTCATTTTTCTTTAAAATGTTTAATATTTGAAAATTTGGAATTAAATTATTTCTGATGAAAATACTTTTATTAAATTTATTTATATATGAGCATTATTCAGTAAAACTCAGTCATAAGGTAGTCCAGGGGACCTTTGAATTTAATTTGTTATATCCTTATAAAAAAATCATTAAAATATTTATAGGGAATTGGCAATACATGTATACATTTTTTCCTTCTAGTATGACCACTGAATATGTAAATGGAAGTATGCTATACAAAACTTACCTTGGAGAATGGAAGTTTTGCGATGAAATATGAATTCTTATGAAAAATAATGTCAGCACAATATTTTAAAGTTTGATTCCTTAAAGAGTCATTATAAAAGGTGTAATTTTTGAAATTTTTAACCTTTACAAGACAAAATCAGTTTGCTGTATCTGTAAACTCTTTATAAATAAGTTCTTTATAACCGTAAATGTTAAGAATTTTGTCGGGGATCAAAAAACACTCGCTATATCAGTAAATTCACTACATCCATGTACGTACTAAACAAGTTTTACTGTGAAGTGTTTGCCTTTTTAGGACTAGTAAGATATACTGGATTTAGGTTTTCAGTTCTTGCATACAGTAATAGTTTAATCTTCTACGCAGTCTTTTTTCAGGAAATAAAAGCAGAGACATAAATAACAGGGATCCACAACTCCTTGACACCAAGTGAAATAACTTGCTATTTCTTGAAAAACATTATTTTACAAAATAAAATCTGTTGAATATCCCATTAACATATTATTCAGAATGTTTTTATTTTTGGAATTTAATTTTCTTTATTGAACATAATAACCAAGGAGGAATTTCAAAAGGCAACAGCTGACCAGTTGTCACATATATCACAAAGATGTTGAGAACTTAAAGTCATCTTTAATTTTCTCATATTGCTTTTTTACCTTTACTTTTATGAATAAATCCAGGTCAAGTACATATTTCAGAAATCTGACCAGTTAATAGTGCAGTTCCTAATATATTATTAGCTCACCTGAGATGAAGGCTCAAGTGAGCTTTTCTGATCAAAATTTGTCCGTTGTCTGTCATCGTCGTCGTCTGAAGAATGGCAAAGCCATGATTAGTCACATTATAATAGAAGCATCCTCAGGAAGTGTAGATTCTGCTTTGTTCAAATCATGGCCCCTGAGGTAGGGAGGGACCACAATGGGCAAGCAAAGTTTTACATAGGAATATATTGGGAAATAAGGAATGCTGAGGAAAAACAGAAGTGACTCAGGTGAGCATTGTAGCCCATGAGCCTCTTGTGTTACTATAAATGTATTCTATATATAGCATGTTTAGTTAGCCTTCTTGTACATTACCCAATTGGAAAGCATTTAACAATGGAGGATCTGAGTATGAAAAATACAGATAAGAATTGAAATCCAGAAAAAACATACTGAACTGAATAGAAAACTTACAAATTGCAGTTAACCAAAATTCTAAATAACCTTGATAGGTCTAAACATGGTAGATATGTTACCCATTGCCTAGTGTTTTTAGCTCACCTGAGCTGAAAGCTCAAGTGAGCTTTTCTGATCACATTTTGTCTGTAGTCCGTCTGTCTGTCTGTCTAGCTGTCTGTCCATCCGTCCGTCCGTAAACTTTTCACATTTTTCGACTTCTTCTCCAGAACCACTCGGCCAATTTCAACCAAACTTGCCACAAAGCATCCTTGGGTGAAGGGGGTTCAAATTTGTTCAAATGAAGGGCCATGCCCTCTTCCAAGGGGAGATAATTAAGAATTGGTGAAAATTTGGTGTCATCTTTTAAAAATCTTCTTCTCAAGAATCATTGGGCCAGAAAAGTTGAAACTTATGTGAAACCTTCATTACATAGTGTGGATTCAAGTTTGTTCAAATCATGACCCCCAGGGGTAGGGTGGGGCCACAATGGGGAATCAAAGTTTTACATAGGAATATATAGGAAAAATCTTAAAAAATCTTCTTATCAAGAACAACAAAGCCACAATTAGTCATATTGATATGGAATCATCCTCAGGTAGTGTAGATTCAAGTTTGTTCAAATCATAACCCCCAGGGGTAGGATGGGGCCAGAATGGGGGATCAAAGTTTTACATAGGAATATATAGGAAAAAACTTTTAAAATCTTCTTCTCAAGAACAACAAAGCCACAATTAGTCATATTGATATGGAATCATCCTCAGGTAGTGTAGATTCAAGTTTGTTCAAATCATGACCCCCGGGGGTAGGGTGGGGCCACAATGGGTCATCAAAGTTTTACATAGGAATATATAGAAAAAATCTTTAAAATCTTCTTCTACAGAACAACAAAGCCACGATTAGTCATATTGAATATGGAATCATCCTTAAGTAGTGTAGATTCAATTTTTTCAAATCATGACCCCTGAGGGTAGGGTGAGGCCACAATGGGGGATCAAAGTTTTACATAGGAATATATAGGAAAAATCTTTAAAAATCTTTTCAAGAACAGGAAAGCCATGATTAGTCATATTGAAATGGAAGCATCCAGGTATTGTAGATTCAAGTTTGTTCAAGGCATCCTCCAGTAGTAGGGTGGGACCATAATTGGGGATCAAAGTTTTACAATAGAACATGTATAGGAAATATCTTTAAAAAATCTTATTCTCAAGAACAACAAAGCCATGATGAGTCACATTGATATGTAAGCATCCTCAAATAGTATAGATTCAAGTTTGGTGACAGGCGATCAAAACTTTATATAGGAGGAAAATCTGCTGACGAAGAACAACAGGGCCATATTGACTCAGGTGAGCGTTGTGGCCCATGGGCCTCTTGTTTTCTAATGCTGAGGGTAACATCATATGAATCAGGGTTTGATACTACTGGTAGCCTGCTAGCCCGAGGACAACTAAAAATTGAGGTTGGGCTACTAAACAAGTCATCAAGCTTGTCCTGAGGGAATGCTGAAATTTAAAATACCGAACACTCACTTAAAGCAAAAAAGTTCAAATCCTGATTTTGTTATTGAGGTTTATGGAATAACGTTTGAATTGTCATTGTCAGATAAGTCGGACTGTCAACTTTGTTATTAGTAGAAGTTGTTTTAGTCTGACCTATCAATAATCTTTATCACATAAATGTTTGATTAAAAAAAAAAGAGAATACAAGCAATGCACTAAAGTAGACAACAAGTTAACCTTGAAAAAGTGTGATAAAATTCTATAAAATAGAATGTCTGTTTGCAGAGAAGCTCGGAAGATCGATCGAGCTAAAGGTACGACATGAACTGTTGGCAGTTTAAAAAGAGTTCATTTTCTGCAATATATTCCGTTTCTATCACTTTTTTTTTTTATTGATATGAAAGTTTAAGTTTAATTCGAAGTAATTTGTGCATGAATTCACACAAAAAAAAGAAACCCAGGTTTGCTAGTCAGTCACATCATCATGTTAGTGCATTGTACCAGAAGTTTCAAGTGATTGGAAGCATCGAATGAATCGACATGATTTTCTGTGTATGTTTTGTAACAGGATCCCCGTACTTATGCTGAAATAGAACAGAGAGGTAATGGTAATTTGGAATGGAGAACTGTGACAATCTGCAGTGGACTAGACCTAGTCAACATCAATTACACACCAATGATAGCTGCTGACCCAGATACTGCACGGGTAAAATATGCATTATGTTTTTGTACTCCTGTGCTTTTTAGCTCGTTTGAGCCAAATATATCAAGTACAGTCAAACCTCATTATCTTGAACTCGATTGGACTGAGAAACTTGTTGAAACTTGAACCCAACATCTTATGTCATATTAGAATATTCATGACACTTCCTGGTTTACTTCTACAGCTTGAGTATTTCTGGCGTTTTCACTTTTGTGATTGTATTAAGGGTGGGATGATACACATACTGAACTGATCTTGCGATACAATATGTATCTCGATACATGTATATGTATCATGATACATGTATCATGATATGATACATGTATCTCAATATTATTATAAATTAGAAAATTATAATAAACTTAGTATTTTATTTATCTTCTTGATAATAAATCAACAAAATATTTTATATCAAATCACATGTGCTTTGAAATTAATACTTGCAGTTCAGCAACTTCATTGACTAAAAATTCACAAAAACAATATTGCATGTATGCATATCGCCAAATGTCTATAAATAATAAAGTCATTAAAAACAATATCACTGTATATAATTATTAATTGCTAAAAGTCTATAATCAAGTGGAGTTGGACAAAAATTTATGCACAATTTGTTTCAAAATTTCAACTTCTTTTTAATGAAAATTAGAGAATCCACCCTTTGTTCCGAGCTGTTAGTGCCAGATGGGCACTAATAAATAATAATATCCCAAGTCATGGAAAAGATACTTTCTGTATATAACATGCTTTACAAACTGCTAGACTTTTGTCAACCTTTCTTGTCCCGCTTCTGAGGATGCTAAAAAGTCAAAATGTTTCCCCCATATCTACATATCTAGTGCTAAAGCGTGTTTCCTATATTAATATTATCTCTTCCCTTCGTAAGCAGTGAAGTTCGTTTACCTGTCACCATTTTTCAAATCAATTACTTTCTTCATTTTCAGTTATTTGATAGTTCGTGTATCGTTTCCTACCAATATTTCAATGCATGTATCTTAGCAGGAAATATCAGTATGTATCCGTGTATCATCCCACCTTTACAGTGTATGCTCATTTTCTTACCAATTTTGTGAGCAGGTTTTAAAATGCATAATTAACATTGTTTAATTCAAATATATTATAATAAAAATTAAATTGAAATTGATAATTATTATATTAGAGGTTCTGTCCAAACAAGTGAGCAGACATACCTTAATGCTTTTTTTTGTTATTTGATACGTCATTTCAGAAAAAAAAAATTGAACGTCTTGAAATATTGAATATGGTTGCAATTGTATTAAAATTTTCATTTCAATATACAGCCCTATGTATGACCTAACAGTATGTCATGGCCTTTAACCAGGGTTATTTGTACAAGTTCAAGGTCACTTGCAGAAAAATGTGTAAATCTTCTCCAGGCCTTATCTAGCAATGGAGGAACACTGGAAGTTCATAATTTTCATAAAAGTTGCTCATAATACCTCTAGCTTTCTTTTTGAGTGTCAAATATACTTTTCTTTTTACAGATTTGGTATGAATGCCTGAGAAAACTAACGCCCAACACCAAAGCAAATAACATCTGCCCAATGACATCATTGAAAAAACAGTAGGTCTTATTTTATTTGTGTGTAAAGTATGTATACTTTTGTTATTTAGTGTTAACAGCTTTCAAATTGAGAGTTTTAAGCACTTGGTCTATGTTAATCAAAATAATGACTCAGAGCAGGAGGGGTGAAGGACATCACATTAATTCCTGCAATGTTGATAACCTAAGTTTTCAAAATATTGTAAACCAACTATTATTCGTGTCATCTTTTATTCTCGATTTATTAATAAATTACCAATGGGATACATTCTGTTGTCAGAATATATTTCTAATGATATCAGCATTATCATCTTAAAAGTCTGAAAATCAGAGCGACGATATGAGCCACAAGGGTTCGCACACTTTACATCAGCAGCAGTGTGTGTAGGTATATATTTTTCCTTGTATGTGTGTTCCTATATGTACCGAAGGAGGACAATATGTGCAGTGAAATCGACGCACAAAATGTCAGCAACAATATGTGTAGGGGTGACAATATATGCCACCACAGCCCTTCAGGCTTTTGATTATATAGGTATGTAGGGAAAAAAAGGAGATTCAAGAACTCTGTGTTTAAGATGGCTGTTGCAGTTCCTGCTGGATTTTTATTTTGGGATGGAATCAGATGTCAGGTTGATGTTGAAGTAACATAATCATGCTCGGATCTGTCCCATTTATTAAAGGAAAATTATGATTTTCATAAGAATGGACAGTGATAAAGTATATTTCATGCTTGATTAATGAGAGATGATATTCTTACGAAGTAAGAGGTTTATTTTGTCAGATTAGATCTTGTTAGGCCACACGACAACTTCTTCATTTATTCATCATTCACTTTAGGCGGTAGGCCATTAGTTTCAGAGAATTAGAAAGGATTATAGACATAAATGCTTGTTAAGTCCAAGTCAACTCATTTTTGTCTGCTTGCTTATAAATATCAATTATTCATTCAGTGATATGAAATTGTTAACCCCCATGAAACAAAAGTAATGTTAAGCTGAAATAAAGTACCATAATTTTTGGGGTATATGTTGATGGGGTATATAGGTCGAAAGGCTCATTTTCGGCCGTAATTTTTAAAAAATCCTTAGATAGGACGAACTCGGAAGATAGGACGAGGCTTGTTTATCGATTTTCTAGATATTCTTACGTAGATACTATGCATCAGAACATGTAAACCTCTTTAACTTAACCCATGATTTTAACGTATTGATAAAATAATTGTTATTTTTATGAGTACAGCATTTTAACAGTGTTTTATACAAACAGTTAAAACTTCCTTGAATTGTGATATAACTTATTTTCTCCAACTTGCCTGTTCAATGCCGTCGTAGTTTGACTCTGTCGTTAAAACATAAATACGGTAGTATACAACAGCTATAAGTAGGAAAATACCCGAAATCAAACAATAATAATTTCCATTTTAGAACATAGTGGACACATTCTTTTATTCTGACATTATTTACCGGGGTAAAATATTAACTTCGATGACATACATTTTTATATTTCTTGTCAAGGGATTCGCTAAAACACGCAATTGACTATTACATGTACATGTAACAGCGAGCAATTGAAATTAATCATATTAACATGCTATAATTTTGCTTGAGATATTGTTGTAAAAAATAAATTTAATTGAGAGTACATTCGCAATTTAACAGTCATCATGAATTTCACAGTTTTGTTTGTTCGATGATGTATAGCACTAATACCCCTGTAACAGCACTTGGATCTGTTAATCATGCCCCGCAGGTGTTTTAACCAACACAGGTGTTAACACCTTTGTGTACACAGTGTATATCCCTTTATCTGTCAGACAATTAAAATTCTATTAGAAGCCAATCTTAGTGTAATTCAGTGTACCCCTTGGGATATAAAACAAAATAGTTATAACTAGCGGTATATTTGGTAAATAATTTTAGGGAATTTACTGGCAACAATTTATTTCACGTATTTTACACTTAAACAAATATCACAAGACAATGAAAAAATATTTAGGTATACTATTTCAATTAATCGTTACAAATAAATGGTTAAAAAAAAAAAGATTACAATTGTGATTGTGAAAAACTCTTCCGTATTTTAAACTTTGATACAGTTGCGTTTTATTTTTAGTAAACGATTGCGACTTCCAACTTCACAAGATGGACACAGCATGTTGTAAATATACTTTGAGACATTATTTACTAGATGATATTTTAAGTTTTTTTGTACATCGACGGATATTTAATGGAACTTATTTTTTAAGAAATCAATGGAATAAATATTTAATTCTTTATTGTTTTTTTTCTCTCGGTAAAATAATTTTTAAAAAGTACGAAAATAGCACAGATTTGCTTTAAAATTGACATAAATTTTACTGATTTTGGGGCATTTTTCATAGACTTGAGCCTTAAATAGGACGATTCATTAAATAGGACGACCCCAGCGGTTCTGAGAAAAAAAGTATCGTCCTATCTTCCAAAAATTACGATACTTTTATAAATATTGGTTAATGTGAAAGAAGTTATAAAAAGTGTAATAAAACAATGGCATCCAAACATGTCTTAAATGTTTTAGAACAAAATAATCTGATTGAAGCATTTGGTCAACTGTTTACATATCACAACAAATGTTTCAGCGATATTAATAGCATAGCATTTTAATTGCATCGCAAGATCCACCTCATCAGGGTTCCACCTTATGCTCACATCAATCAGTCGAAATTTCATTTGATTTTATCTTTAATCTTAAGTACAACAGCTTAACTGTAATCATAAGGACTACTGCTAAACTGAAGTGTAATGAATATAAACTATATCATTACACTATTGACATATCTCTTTTAAATCTTGTATAACCCTTGAATGTCAGAAATATTTGTCAATATTAAGTATATATATGAATGAAATAGGTAAAGATAATGAACAGTGGAGCTATTTTTAGTACAGGAGCATGTGTAGAATGGAGTAAAGTGTGCAAAAAAGTAGTGTATATACACGTAGAAAAAAAAAATGTACCTGTGTAGAGAAAACAGAAAAAAAACCTAAAATAACAGCTATATTGACCTTTTATACATCTACATATACATGTTTTTAAAAAGATCTGTTGAAAAATAGCAAAAGAGATAAAGAAAATTAAAGCATTTCATGACAGTTGTACATTATTATATATGTAAAAAAAATGATTGGCAGACTTTGAAAAATAATAGTGCTATAGTAAACGGTAAATGTATAAGAACTGTTCAGCAGAGATTAAATATTTTTAGACATCCTGTTTTGCAAAATGTTGACAATATTGAACATATGTGTCAAGAACAAAAACTAAAATTTGACGCTATAAAGATGATGGAAATCTATGATATTTTCAGACAAGATTAGAAGTTTTTGGTCAAACTAACAAGAGGCCCATGGGCCACATTGCTCACCTGAGCACACTGGCAAGGCAAAAGCACAAATCAGTTTAGTATTGAAAAGATTACAAGGGGGGGGGGGGGGGGGCTTGAATTTTAAACTACCTGATGATGCTTCCTTGTCAATATAACAAATGGCTTTGTTGTACTTGAGAAGATTTTAAAAAAAATTTCCCATATATTCGTTTGTAAAAATTTGATCCCCATTGTGGCTCCTCCCTATCCCAGGGGTCATCATTTGAACAAACTTGAATCTACACTACCTGAGGATGCTTCCATATCAATATGACTAAACATGATTTTCAGTTCTTGAGAAGAAGATATTTTCCTATATGTTCCTATGTAAAATTTTCGATCCCCCATTATGCCCCATCCCTATCCCCTGTGGTCATCATTTTAACAAACTTGAATCTATACTACCTGAGGATGCTTCCATATCAAAATGACTAATCATGGCTTTGCAGTTCTTCATCAGAAGATATATTCCTATACATTTCTATTTCAGACTTTGATCCTCCTTTGTGGCCCCACCCTACCCCAGGGGCTCATGATTTGAACAAACTTGAATCTACACTACCTGAGGATACTTCCATATAAATATGATCAATCAGGGCTTTGCTGTTCCTGAGAAGAAAATTTTTAAAGATTTTTCCTATATATTTCTATGTAAAACTTTTATCCTCCATTGTGGCCCTGCCCTACCCCCAGGGGTCATGATTTGAACAAACTTGAATCTACACTACCTGAGGATGCTTCCATATAAATATGACCAATTTGGGCTTTGTTGTTATTGAGAAAAATATTTTTAAAGATTTTTCCTATATATTTCTATGTAAAACTTTGATCCTCCATTGTGGCCCTGCCCTACCCCCGGGGGTCAGGATTTGAACAAACTTGAATCTACACTACCTGAGGATGCTTCCATATAAATATGACTCATCATGACGTTGCTGTTCTTGAGAAGAAGATTTTTAAAGGTTTTTCCTATATATTTCTATGTAAAACTTTGATCCTCCATTGTGGCCCTGCCCTACCCCCGGGGGTCATGATTTGAACAAACTTGAATCTACACTACCTGAGGATGCTTCCACATGAGTTTCATCTTCCCTGGCTTTGTGGTTCTTGAGAAGAAGATTTTTAAATGATTCTATTAATTTTTCACTAATTCTTTATTATCTCCCCTTGAAAGAGGGCGTGGCCCTTCATTTGAACAAACTTGAATCCCCTTCACCCAAGGATACTTTGTGGCAAGTTTGGTTGAAATTGGCCCAGTGGTTCCTGAGAAGAAGTCGAAAATGTGAAAAGTTTACAGACGGATGGACGGACGGACGGACGGACAGACAGACGGACAGACGGACTACAGACAAAATGTGATCAGAAAAGCTCACTTGAGCCTTCGGCTCAGGTGAGCTAAAAAGTACATTTTAGAAAAAGGCTAATGAAAAGTGGTGACTACATCATACAGCAACACTATGTAAATGTATTTGGATCCTCTCCCCATTTCATAGCAGTAGTGGGTGGTCTGTATACTCGGTTATTAAATGAGTAATATAAATATTTTGTATAAGACAAATTTTCTGTAGCTATTTAGAGAATAAACAATAAATTTTACCCATATTTGCGTTAACAGTGTGAAAACTTAGTTTTAGAAGAAGGATATTCTTAGATATTTTTAAAAAAAGAAAGTAAAAAATAAAATCCTCCCACCCGCCACAATTTTTAAGCAAATTAGGAGAAGAATCTAAAATTAAATTTATAAGGCCTTATTGATTGATGATTTTCATTGTTTGACAATCAAGGAGTGGAAAATACTCTTATAAAGAATGCAAGGGGACGATTTCTAGTTCCAGCGGAAGGTGAAGCAGATTTCAGTAAAGATTAAAAAGAGGAAGTCAGGAACACTGATACAGTACTAAAATGTAGACATGATCATCATCAGGAACATTGGTTCAGTATTAAAATGTAGATATCATCAGGAACAATGATTTAGTACTAAAATGTAGACAACATCATCAGGAACATTGGTTCAGTACTAAAATGTAGACATCATCATCATCAGTAGCATTGGTTCAGTACTAAAATGTAGACATCATCATCAGGAACATTGGTTAAATGCTAAAATGTAGATATCATCAGGAACATTGGTTCAGTACTAAAATGTAGACATCATCATCAAGAACATCGGTTAAATACTAAAATGTAGACATCATTATCAGGAACATTGGTTCAGTACTAAAATGTAGACATCATCATCAGGAACATTGGTTTAATACTAAAATGTAGACATCATTATCATCAGGAACATAGATTCAGTACTAAAATGTAGACATCATCATCAGGAACATTGGTTCATTATTAAAATGAAGACATCATCATCAGGAACATAGGTTCAATGCAATGTACTAAAATATATCATCATCATGCAGGAACATTTGTTCATTGGTTCATTACTAAAATGTAGACATTGATCAGAAACTAATGTAGTCACTAAATTTTCACACTTGAAATGCATTAATAAGAAAGGCAAATTCACAATTTTATATGTGTGCCAAAACAAGAGACAATAGATAAGATGGGTACAGCAACAACAGAGAAAAGTAGCACTGTTCAGATATTAATAGGCCAGTTGTGCATGCAAGTACTGGGGTATTTTCTGGTTAAATATTGTTGTGATCATGGAGCATCACTTAATCCAAGAGTTAATACTTATTATCTTTGAATATGCACACTTTTTCAAGATGAACTTGATTTTGTCTCTAGAAATGCTTTTATTAAACTATATAGTTTTGTGATTTGAAAGCAACTGAATCTATGATGTAGCATTGTTTCTGGATAACTCACCCCCCCCCCCCCCCCCTTAGGGTGAGTAAAAATGGGGGGGGGGTGTAGGGATAACAGTTTGTTAGAAGTCACAGTTCTATAAGGTACACTATAAGTTACACTTAAGGTCTGATGACACGTTGCTCGAATATCTGTTTTGTATCTCCTTATAATATATAACAAATAAATCATAATTATCATTGTCTTGTGATTTTTAAACTGTTTTCAAAATGTCTTAGTAGATAAAGACACCAAAAAATGTTGATATTGGCAGTGGTAATGATTTCTAATAGGATTATATAGCAAATGACATCTTCTGGTATCTTGCACAAATGCCTGGTATGGTACCTTAATTTTTTGTGAGGAATTGATTAAAGTAGCAATACTTCAATGACAAATTCTTGGGGAAAATTATATATTATTGAGGAAGGTGTCATCTGACCTTAATTGGATTATTTGATTTGATGTCCACCAGATGGAAAGATGACAACAGAATGTATCCCATTGGTAATTTATTAATAAAATTAGTCCTCTGCAGGTATTGGTGGATCTTGAGATCAATGTATGAAGTGTATACAATGGATAAAAACAGTATGACTATCATTCAAGAAACGTTCAAGTAATTGACTTAATCTTGAACTTTTTCACTGAAAGAAAAAGGACTAGAAACTCTAAAAATTTGAAAAATTTGCCTTCTCTAACAGCCATAAACATTTTCCAGTGGTGTGACTGGGCCTGAAGAGAAATCATCATTTACTGATTTTGAAACTACAGTACATAAACTCTTCTTTAAAGTCTTTATTTTGTACATAAACATTCAAGAAGAAAACCAAGGAAATGTTATTCTTGTACAGCTTAGGCCACACCAATTTGTAAAATAGTTCTTCGGATTTTCAAAAATAAAAAGTGAGGTGAGAGGGCGAAATAATTTTACAAATATTATTTTTCATTTTGGGGTTAAAAATTACGAGGCAAGCGAATACAAGAAATATAATTTTTTTCTTTATGAACAAAGCATGATTTCAAAGAGTGAGCGCATAAAAAAATAAAGACTTAAAATTATTAGATATAATTTGTATACCGCATGAACTTATGATTTTTAACTTTTTAGCTCACCTGAGCTGAAAGCTCAAGTGAGCTTTTCTGATCACCCGTTGTCCGTCGTCCGTCCGTCTGTCCGTCTGTCCGGCCGTCTGTCCGTCCGTCTGTAAACTTTTCACATTTTCAACTTCTTCTCAAGAACCACTGGGCCAATTTTAACCAAACTTGGTACAAAGTATCCTTGGGGGAAGGGGAGATTAAATTGTTAAAATAAAGGGCCAAGTCCCCTTACATGGGGAGATAATCAAGAAAAGACAAAAATAGGGTGGGGTCATAAAAAAATCTTCTTCTCAAGAACCACCGGGCCAGAAAAGCTGAAACTTATATGAAAGCATCCTGGGATAGAGTAGATTCTAAATTGTTAAAATCATGACCCCCGGGGGTAGGGCAGGGCCACAATAGGGAATCCAAGTTTTACATTGAAATATATAGGAAAAATCTTTAAAAATCTTCTTCTCAAGAACCACTGGACCAGAAAAGCTGAAACTTATGTGGAAGCATCCTGGGGTAGTGTAGATTCTAAATTGTTCAAATCATGACCCCCGGGGGTAGGGCGGGGCCACAATAGGAAATACAAGTTTTACATTGAAATATATAGGAAAAATCTTTAAAAATCTTCTTCTCAAGAACCACTGAGCCAGAAAAGCTGAAACTTATGTGGAAGCATCCTGGGGTAATGTAGATTCTAAATTGTTCAAATCATGACCCCTGGGGATAGGGCGGGGCCACAATAGGGAATACAAGTTTTACATTGAAATATATAGGAAAAATCTTCTTCTCAAGAACCACTGAGCCAGAAAAGCTGAAACTTATGTGGAAGCATCCTGGGGTAGTGTAGATTCTAAATTGTTAAAATCATGACCCCCGGGGGTAGGGCGGGGCCACAATAGGGAATACAAGTTTTACATTGAAATATATAGGAAAAATCTTTAAAAATCTTCTTCTCAAGAACCACTGAGCCAGAAAAGCTGAAACTTATGTGGAAGCATCCTGGGGTAGTGTAGATTCTAAATTGTTAAAATCATGACCCCCGGGGGTAGGGCCGGGCCACAATAGGAAATACAATTTTTACATTGAAATATACAGGAAAAATCTTTAAAAATCTTCTTCTCAAGAACCACTGAGCCAGAAAAGCTGAAACTTATGTGGAAGCATCCTGGTGTAGTGTAGATTCTAAATTGTTCAAATCATGACCCCCGGGGGTAGGGCGAGGCCACAATAGGGAATCCAAGTTTTACATTGAAATATATAGGAAAAATCTTTAAAAATCTTCTTCTCAAGAACCACTGAGCCAGAAAAGCTGAAACTTATGTGGAAGCATCCTGGGGTAGTGTAGATTCTAAATTTTTCAAATCATGACCCCCGGGGGTAGGGCGGGGCCACAATAGGGAATACAAGTTTTACATTGAAATATATAGGAAAAATCTTTTAAAATCTTCTTTTCAAGAACCACTGAGCCAGAAAAGCTGAAACTTATGTGGAAGCATCCTCAAGTAGTGTACACTCTAAATTGTTCAAATCATGACCCCGGGGATGGGGGGGTGGGGGGTGGGTGGGTGGGGGGCACAATAGGGAATCCAAGTTTTACATTGAAATATATAGGAAAAATCTTTAAAAATCTTCTCAAGAACCACTGAACCAGAAAAACTGAAACTTATGTGGAAGCATCCTGGGGTAGTGTAGATTCTAAATTGTTCAAATCATGGCCTCTGGGGGTAGGGCGGGGCCACAATAGGTATTACAAGGGGGGAAGTATGGTAATGAACAGTATGGCCAAAGTTACTCAGGTGAGCGATGTGGCCCATGGGCCTCTTGTTTTGATATTGGTTTCAATAAATAAGTTTCAGATTTCAAAGACTCCATTTTCATAACAAGTAATGTTTTGCTACATTAAATAAGGTCTTTTTGAAGAATTTCCTCTCCAATTTGATATTCACTCTATTTGAATATTTCCAAACCGGTATTTTTTCTGTAATTTTAATTTGCTTATTTTTCTCTGTAATTTTGCTTACTAGTCTTTTTTTTTATTTTTCTCTCCACCCCTTCTTTTTGGTACATTTCCTACATTTTTGCTTTGTTTATTTTATATCAATTATGTATTTACGTTGACCTTGATGTAGGGAGAGGGCTAAAATAGTCTGACCCTTCTAGTAAATTCTGTTTACTTTTTTTAACAAAATATTCTTTATATTAAAACATACATTTATATTGATTTCAAGAGTTCAATATATACAAAGGAGTTTTTTAGGTATGTATAAAATTCCTTTTTTTTGTAAAACCCATGCCCGTAGGAAGCAATTTCAGTTTTTGGGGCACAGCCATACATTTTCAGTTGGGGGCATTATCAACTACCAAAAATTCCTTGACAAGCAAAAAAAGGGGGGTATCCGACGTAATTTTTGAGGGGGCACAAGTGTATGGTAGATATGTTTTCTATAGTGTTCTATATATCGGCAAAATTAGGGGGGAGGCTCCGTGACCCACCTCCCCCCAGTTCCTACAGCCATGAAGCGATGATAATAGTGGCATCCAATGGATATTAATATTGTTCAGGTATTAGGTCCACATTTGAAGACAGAAAAAATAATGATGCTACCATTCATAAGAAATATTTGACAAATGAGAGTAATGGAATTTTAAATCGGGCAAAATGTAATGATATTTTAGTTTTAATCCTGGATTTAGGGGTTCTCTTGGGGGCTCAATGAGTTTCCAAGGCATAGTCTACATCTTAGCAATAGCATCATTCCTCAAAATGTTTTTGATTGTAAAAATATAGATACACGGGGTAGAAGTACGTATAGATTGTTTAACACTGGAAAGCTTACTTGGACCAAAAAAAAAAAGAAATAACAATACAAAACAAACAAGCACACATACAATTAATAAAATTATTTTAGTGATTAAATATCACTACAGCATCCCCCCCAAAAAATGTTTTGTTTTGTTATTCCGTACACCAGTATTTACTGTACTTAAGTATGGAGAGAGAGAGAGAGAGTTTTACAAACTGTATATTATTTTAAAATTTCGATACGGCACTAATCTTTTTGAAAATACAGAAGAAGTTGTTTTTTCTTTTATTTTTTTTTCATTAACAAGTAGGCCTGGGGCCCGTTTTACAAAAGAACTTACGACTAAAACCAAAATCTAATTCTGCTTATAACTTTTTAATTTATATAATATTGAAAATGGTTTTCATCTTTTTAAAGGTCATATGAAACGATTCTTAACACTAGGATTTTACTTTTTAAACATAAAGACTGGTATGAAAGAATGTCAAATCACGTTTAGTAAAAAAATTTTGCCTTTGCTTAACTGAAAAATGAAGGCCTAAACGTGTCCACTTGATAAATTTGTTACCCGCTTATCGTTCTTTATTTTGTGTTTTTATGATGTCACAAAGAACCACTGATGTAAATAACGCATTAGATCTAGTGTAATTTTACCGTATTTTATTGAGTTAATTTTAGTCATTTTTGTGAGTATAAATGCGATTATGTATTCAGATGAGCTATCTGATTCTAAAGTACAGTTTACTCTATTTGAACTAATCGTTTATTAGACACAGCAACTGAAAACAAGAGCTTTTAATCGTAGGATGATCCTGATGAATACCCCTTAGAAATTAAGATATTTCTTCTCCAACTATGATTACTTATTTTAAATTAATACTTTAGAAACAATTTAAAACTTCTGTTTGATACGTATATGATATATTTTTTTTCCATTCCCAGTAAAATTGTATAATTAACAACAAAAACAGCGTAATTAATTAACATTGACCTTAAGCTTCTTACAATAAGAAATTTAATGGGGATGCAAAATCTGTAAAGTTGTGTCATATATTGAGAGGGAAAAATATGTAGCTCAAGAGTAACCCCCCCTTTTTTTCCCCAAATTAACACGGGGATATTGAAGTTCATGATAAACATGGATCAATGAAAAGTCGTCGTATTTGAAGGCACGCTTTCTGCAATCTGAAACATGAGGACTAATGTAAAAACGATATAGAAATAGGGGTTTATGACGACATCACCGTAATTTTGCTGTCACAAGAAGCATGATTTAAAAAAAAAAATGGCTCAAAACTTACCTGCATTGCGAGAATGTATATACATACACTGTAATGTTACGGTGCTGATACCTCTTACCGTTTGGCTGAGCAATTGCAGTTTGAAAATACTCTTATACACTTCGTGCATAAATTGATCAGTTAAAAAAAATCCATGCCCCCATTATTTGCAAGACTGAACCTGAATAATTGATTCTCAAAATTAATACTTTTACAGTTCAACTTTTTTTAAAAACCAGACTATATAATAATCTGTGTTAAAATAAACTGTCTGTAAATATATACATACAGAAAAGTAGGATTACATAGATAGAATTACGTTTAATGTCTGACTTTTTAAAATTATTCCGATAAGATAGTTACAGTGTTATGCGTATATGTACCGACTTTTTGGTAAGAAAAAAAAATACGGAGAGAGAGAGGGGGGGTCATCGAGACAGGGAAAACCAAAGAGAGAAAAGTGACTGAGAACGGGAGAAAGCAATAGAATCATTTCATTTCCCATAAATAAATGAAATCATTTATATGCAGGTTTAGTTTCACTCTCACACACAGCGCGGTCAATCGAATTCAGCTTTATAAATGCGCGTGCTACCGAGTACCTAGATAGCATCATCTAATCATGGCTTAAAAATTTAATCAGAAAACAAATCATCAGTATTCTTATGTAAGAAATTTATTCAATTGTAAATTATTTGACAGTGTCTATATTCACTTACTCGAGTATGGACCCCCTCTCTTTGTAGTATCATCTCTCTCTCTGTCGATTGAAGTCTCGAAGGACGACAATAAATTACACAGATAAAACATACTAATATCTTGCAAATATACAGTAGGATGTTAAAAGACAAATACTATCTTGTTTGAATATCGTATATTTATGCGACGTTTTAGCCTAAATAATGATATTTCTGAAAATTTACGCTGCAAAACACATGATCGGTTGTATAAATGTTAGTACTGAATGTACGACTGGGTCTTACTGACGTCATAAGCAAAGGGAGATAAGCCGCGCTAGTTGAAGTTCATTTTTGTAGTCAAGTAATTTTGATCGACTCTGCTGCCGCTAACTTGCATAAAAAATTCAAAATATAATTTCAGGCTTATTAAAGTAGCTCAGATGAACTCATTTCCGTATACAACCCAAAATGCACTGGACATTGTTTCATATGACCTTTAAAAGGAATGGAGTAAGATATTTTTACGCTCGCAACTTTAAACAGAATTTTGCAAAATTGTACAATCAACTTAGGTTTTTGCTCTTAGTCGTAAGTTCTTTTGTAAAACGGGCCCCACGTATACGCCACGTACTTTTCTTAAATTGCGATCGCAACTTACCCTATTTAAAATAAAAAAAAATATTTTCGAAACAAAAGTAACCTGTCATTCACCTGTTGTTTTTTAAGTAAGCTGCTATATTTTGTTTATTTACTATACGACTTCAAGGATCTACCAGAACCTACCAAATATTGGGAAAAATCTGGATTTAGGGAGGGAGTGCATGTACATCTTCAAGATCCTCCCCCGCACCCCTCTCTCAAAAAACAAAAACAAAAAAACTGGCTTAATCCTTGAGAAGTTTAAACATGTTCTTTGTGTTTACTTTTGTGTATATTTTTATTATATCATGCTGCGTAGTTCCCAGAAGCCAGGGTATTACATGTTATCAATCGATCGATGAAATGCCCCGCCTACTCCGAATATTAACGAGACACAATTAAAACTCAGCTCGGACAAGCGCAACATTCCGGAATTAACACCCACTAGTGGGCATTTTTAATTACCTTTAATAAAACTACAGCGCCGTTTTCAATGTAAGTTTTCGCAGGTAATGTACCACACAGATAACAAAATATGGGTTAGGTGTAAAATAATTAAGATTTGAGTTAATTAGATGATGTTAGAGGGGTCCGAAAAAGGGGCCACGGCAATATGCTTAAGTGGAAACATTCTTTTGTGGTCTCGCATGTCTGTAATTTTTCCAGGGAGAGAATAATTTTTGGAAGCATTCATAAAATGTGAAAACGCGTCTACTTTCTGTTTGACATGTTTTGAATGAGGTACGTGTTACATTATTGCAATTTAGTTTCATTTCTGCAAACGTTCTGTTCATGCAGTTCTGTGCAAATTCCTAGTGACATGTCCGGTCTTGAAGTCTCTTAGATTTTTTTTTTTTTTATTTTGAGAGAGCAAACATCATCAATATTCACCAAACCTTTCGTGGACTTTTCGATGTTCTCTTTATAGAAACAATGAACAGCACTTCAAAAATTTCCTTGGCTTCTAATAGATTGCAGTATAAGGAAAAAAATTACATCCATTGTTTTTAACTATGGACGTATCGTACATATAAAAGAGTAGACAGGCATCGTGAAAAACTTCACACAGTATGAGTTACGAAGTACGAACTTTCTCAATCCTGCGCTTCTGTCATTTATCAACCACGTGTTCCGATGTTTTTGGTGCATTTGGTGTAAAAAGTACTCGGATATTTTTGGATGCGCGGGCGCACAATTTTTTTTTTTATAATATTATAATTTGGATTTGTTACAAATAGAAGCGGCAAATCCAACGAACTATATTGCAAATTGGTATGGCCTTAGATTGAATATTTCTTTTTTTTTTCATTTCAGCTGGTTAAAGCTTTGCCTCCTGGTCAATCCAAAGGGAAATATTCCTGTGAAAAGGTGTGTCATGAGTAAGATCAGTGGTACAAAAAGATCATTCCAAAGTTTGTTGGGCATTAGATAAACTTGCAGGTTTTTTTCTCAAAAATTATGAAAATAACAACTTCATCTATGTTTCTATATGTAAAATAAGTACATTTAGTTGCATAGATTTTATGTCTTTGAAAATTTTCAATAATTATTTATGAGCACTTGAATAATGTCTTTGATATTTAACAATTCATGAGAACTTTGGTAAGTGTCTTTGAAATTTTACAGTTTATGAGAACTTTTAATACAGTTATATGAGAACTTTGAACAAATTTATATGAGAATTTGGAACACAATTGTATGAGGACTATGAACACAATTATTTGAGAACTTTGAACACTGCCTTTGAATTTTATTGAATTATATGGAAACTTCGAACACTGCCAAGATTTGAAATTTAACAATTAACATGAATAAAGAAAACAATGCCATTGAAATCTCTGACTGCTTATCAGTACTCTCAGTACTTTGATTTGATTATCTTGTCTACTTCCGGGTTTGAAGCAGAAAATTATGTGCATGGTTATGATGGGGTGCTTCAACTTGAATAGTGAAATTCATGGCCCTTGGGTCAAGGGTTCAAGAGTTAGGATAGGGCTCTTGATCATATAGTGAAAATGCATTCTTTCAAAATCTTTTTCTCTGCTCCTGAATATTTAGCAGACAAACTAAGTGTTTAGTTATGAAGAGCAGGAGTGCCTGTACCTAAATCTTGAAATTTATGATCCTTGGGTCAGGGGCTCTGGAGTTTAGTAGGGTCTCTATTGATCATATACATTGAAAATGCATTAATTCTTTGAAAACCTCCTCAGCTCATGGGTATGTAGGAAGCACTTGTGATGAGCAAGGGTATTTTTACCAGATTTATGAAATTCCTCAGACCAGTGTGTCAGGGGTGCTGTGCATGGCTCTGTTAATCATAATTAGAAATTTATACTCTGCATCAGGAGAAGTTATCCCCCTTACTTATTCACCCATGTTAGATTATCACAGTAGATAATGTAATTGATACATCAATTGAATAAAAGAATTATGCAAGACTTTTTAACATACACTATACAAAAATACTTTAAAAGTTTTTAATATCCTGGTAGAGTTCTTAATAATAGATGAATAAAATGAGATGAAAATACCTTATATTTTTGCAAAATATTTTTGGGAAAAAAATGTTGTTCAAAGACCAAAATTGGCCAATGGTATTGGGACTGTGCTGGGTTGAATTTGTGTATTCCTATTGTGATTACGGATTACAGAGTTGTTGAAATCTTTAAAATCAGTGATAGGCATTTGGCTAACATAGTTGAAGGTTAAATTCCATCAAACCAAACAAAGTTTATCTGACCAGGTACACAAACCTCATTTTGGACAGGAAGAAAGATGAATGAATAGACCAAAATGCCCTTCATTGTTTTCAACAGTTTTCATTCTCACACTTTTTTATTTCCGGGTAGGGTAAACTGATCAAAAGTCGAACATGACCACAAGTCGAACACATTTTTAACCTCACCTACACCTTTTGATAAACAATGAATGGTAGGCAACTCTTGGTTATCTGTCTTCTTTTTTATAAATTTAATCAATTAGAGTTATCTTTTCTAAGTCGAACTCTTCTGGTAATAGTTCTATATGCCAGGAAATTTGAAGGTGATTTCTCGAAATTTTCTGTCGTAAATGAATTATCAAAGTTGTTTCAAAGCTCCAAACATTTACCAAATAAGTTAAGCAATACTTTAAAAGGCAAATTTATACCAATCAATATTGTAAAAACCTGTTTTTACATGGTTTTGGATACATAATTCACAAAATAATCAACTTAAGTTCATTGAATTAATATCGGAAAATGGTATGGAGTCGAACACTGAAAATGATCGCAAGTTGATCAGTGTTCGACACTAGATACAGCTATAAAATACCGCAAATAAAAGAGAAAATAAAAGCTTTTTAAGACAAGAAAAATTATTATATGAATATATAACATAATGAATTAAATTTTTTCCCTTAAAAAAACCTTTGCCACCAATACTTTAATTATTCCATGATTCAAACACAATTTACACAATCCATATTAACTTTAAACATCTAGTCGTAATATCAAATTTAGAATTACATGTAGGCTATTTATTTTGGTAATGATGCCTAGAATCAAGTTTTAAAACTTTGTGCTAAAATCCTCCCACTGGGGAAAGGAGTTTCCTTTTTAGCTCACCTGAGCCGAAGGCTCAAGTGAGCTTTTCTGACGACATTTTGTCTGTAGTCCTTCTGTCCGTCTGTCTGTCCGTCTGTCTGTCTGTCCATCTGTCTGTAAACTTTTCACATTTTCGACTTCTTCTCAAGAACCACTGGGCCAATTTCAACCAAACTTGCCACAAAGTATCCTTGGGTGAAGGGGATTCAAGTTTGTTCAAATGAAGGGCCACGCCCTCTTTCAAGGGGAGATAATAAAGAATTAGAGAAAAATTAATAGCATCTTTTAAAAATCTTCTTCTCAAGAACCACAAAGCTAGAGAAAATGAAACTCATATGGAAGCATCCTCAGGTAGTGTAGATTCAATTTTGTTCAAATCATGACCCTCGGGGCTAGGGCGGGGCCACAGTGGAGGATCAAAGTTTTACATAGAAATATATAGGAAAAACCTTTAAAAATCTTCTTCTCAAGAACAGCAAAGGCATGATTGGTCATATTTATATGGAAGCATCCTCAGGTAGTGTAGATTCAAATTTGTTCAAATCATGACCCCCGGGGGTAGGGCGGGGCCACAGTGGAGGATCAAAGTTTTACATAGAAATATATAGGAAAAACCTTTAAAAATCTTCTTCTCAAGAACAGCAAAGGCATGATTGGTCATATTTATATGGAAGCATCCTGAGGTAGTGTAGACTCAAGTTTGTTCAAATCATGACCCACGGGGGTAGGGCGGGGCAACAATAGAGGATCAAAGTTTTACATAGAAATACAGTAAAACTTGTTGAATCCGGATGTTGTGCATTCCGGCATGTTGTTCAGTCCGGCGTAATATTTTAGTCCCTTGAATTTTCTTTATAATTTATGTTTAATAAATGTTGTGCAGTCCGGATCTTGCCTATTCTGTAAGCCGGCCGCTATTTAAAGAACTTACTGCTCATAATTAGTACAAATTATCTCCTCTAATCCGGCCACTTATTTTTACCTGTGCCTGCTGGTCATTAGAGATTAGTCTCGCGTGGGGTAATTATTGTCCCGTTAATGATCTATCCTGTATCGATAGTTTAGATTTTAACAAACGTGATAAAAAGAATTAATGGCTCAAGTAAGGCGAGGAAACTCGCAAAAGAATGCGTGATATTTATGGTTGCGTGTAGCATGTCTGTAGAAAAACTTGGAGACTTATTCATGACCTCCTTTCTACTTTCGTTTTGCGTGCACGACGTGCAATTCGAATTACTTCCCTTTGTGTCGCTAGTTTACAACGACCAAAGTGACAGAAGATTTTGGTTCAATATTCATTACATGTATAACATTTGAAATTAACAAATACAGTGTCTAAATATTCAAACATATTAATTTTAAAAGAAAGAAATTAATTAGGAATCTGTCCCTAACAAAATAATATTTACAGCTACGATAAGGTTTTTGAGTGTATTTAAAACATTTAACGATTTTCAAATTTGATAAATGACCAAGAGATGTTATATTTCGATACTGAATAAAAAACTTAAACAGAAATGAAAATTCTGAAGAACAGAGTTCAAAACAAACGGAAAAAGACGATTTTTTCAAGTGAAACGTAAAAAATGACACATTTGATCAAGTATTTATTTACCACTCTTTGTTTATATCTATGTAATTTTTAACTTGCTATAACGGTTCAATTTTCTCCAATCCGGATGTTGCCTAATCCGGCTAAAAATTTTGGAACCACTGGTCGCCAGATTAGACAAGTTTTACTGTATATAGGAAAAATCTTTAAAAATCTTCTTCTCAAGAACAGCAAAGCCCAAATTGGTCATATTTATATGAAAGCATCCTCAGGTAGTGTAGATTCAAATTTATTTAAGTCTTGACCCCCCAGGGGTAGGGCGGGGCCACAATGGAGGATCAAAGTTTTACGTAGAAATATATAGGAAAAATCTTTAAAAATCTTCTTCTCAGGAACAGCAAAGCCCTGATTGATCATATTTATGTGGACGTATCCTCAGGTAGTGTAGATTCAAGTTTGTTCAAATCATGACCGCCTGGGGATAGGGATGAGGCACAATGGGGGATCGAAAATTTTACATAGGAACATATAGGAAAATATCTTACAACAAAGCCATTTGTTATATTGACATGGAAGCATCATCAGGAAGTTTAAAATTCAAGCCCCCCCCCCCCCCCTTAATCTTTTCAATACTGAACTGATTTGTGCTTTTGCCTTGCCAATGTGCTCAGGTGAGCAATGTGGCCCATGGGCCTCTTGTTTTTCTTTTTATCAACAAATTTCCGAGTTGGATTTTTTTTTTTACTGTAGTACCCCCTCCCCCGCCCCTTTCTCTGAAAAAAAACCTGGGTCTGCGCCTGAAAAAAAAGTTGGATACCCCCCATGCGCGGATCTAGAGGGGGGATCGTGGGTCTGGACCCCCCTGGAATTTGCAGAGCTATTTAAAGTAAATACTAAAGCATATAAAAAATGACTTTGGACCCCCCCCCCCCCCCTTCCCTGGAAAATATTGACTTCACCATCACCACCACGAAAAAGGATTTTTTTTCACATTTAGGAAATAGATTTTACCCTTTCCCTTTTTTTTTCTTGTCAGGAAATTTATGGGCTGGAAATTTTTTTTATTGGGGGTGGAACCCCCCCCCCCCTGAAAAAAATACTTTTTTGTTTTGCTGGCTCATTGCGGGTGTGACTGGTCAACTGGGGGTGCTTACTCCTCCCAGGCATCTGATCCCACCTCTGGAATTTCCGGAGTTTAGTGTTTTTTATCCTGTTCACAGATTTGTATTGTCTGTAGATTATTTTGAAATCCACCCTGTTTCAGGTAAGTTGTCCATGCACGAATCTAGAGGGGGGTCAGGGAGGGGGGGTCAGAACCCTTCCGAATTTCACAGAGTTATAAAAAGTATATACTGAAGCAAATAAAAAATATTTTTGGACCCCCCCCCCCTCCCCCCAGAAAACGTGGACCCCACCATCACCTCCACGGAATAGGTATTTTTCATGTTTTTTTTTTTTTTTTTTTTTAAATTTTCTTGGTTTATTACATTTGCATAGTTTGGGATGGGAATTTAGTTTTTTGTTTTTGTTTTGTTTTGTTTGTTTTTTTTGGTCAAGAAATTTTTGGGTAAGAATTTTTTTTTGATTGGGATGGACCCCCCCCCGGAAAAAAAATCCTGGATTGGCGCCTGTTGTCTTGATTCTTTTTCCAGCTGCCCTACCCTCCTAAATAAAAACAACGATGCTACAAGTTTGTTTTCGCCAGTTCCAGAAAAAAGAGATCTGTTGAGATCTCAAGAAAATCTGGGCTGTAACAGAGGATTAACTTTTGATTTAAAGAAAAACAAAAGCTAAGAGATACTTTATTTTGAATGATCTTAAAATCTGTATGAACGATTTAATTTTTTTTCTGAAGAAATAAATATTTAACATTTAACTTCTATGCAGTATTGTAGATCATTTTATGTCTTCTTATTTAAACAAAAATATGTCCAATTGAATTTGTTTCATGGCAAGATTGTAAGATTTTAATTATTTTGCATTGAATAATGTAATCGATCTAAAATATAAAATCATTCTTACCAAAGAAAGTTGTGGATGTTCAAAGAAAAAAATTAAGTCTTGACCACTTAAATTCGTCTGAAACGAATACTTTTTAAAAGCATTCGAAATGTTACATTAGAAAAGACTTCCAAGACTAAAAGGTGAAGATAGCAAACAGTTATCGATGTCAAAACAGAAAGGAAACAAAAAGCAGAGGGTTTTTTTCTCTTTTTGGGGAAACTTCAAATTAGGCTTTCAAACATGATCAAGGGAGGATAAAAAAAAAAAAAGAGAGAGAGAAAACATAAAAATATGGAAAAAAAGAATAGAGAGAGAAATAAAACCAACAGAAAAGGTGGAGGATGAATGAAAAATTTTACAGATTGATGATGTTGACTAAGTACTACATTATTTTCCTCTTTCAATTTATAATTGTTTCCAATATTACCAACAACGTTTAACAATCTTCCTTGATATTAAGATGTTCTAATGAAAATCTTAAGAATGTTCGGTATGAATCAAAATCTATCTCTAAAAGAGAAAGACGAGAGTGATTTGAAAAAAAACAAACAATATCTTCAGAAGTTTGTCTATTAAATATGTTAATGTCATGAAAAGCAGTTCCTATCAACAATTATGTAATTTGTGCGACTCAGAATAAATGGCGTTCGACTTCATATCTAGCTGTTCGACTTGTGGTCGAATGTGTTCGACTTGCGATCTATTTAGTATCTCAGGCTTTTTCCTTTAATAACAATTGTTTCATTCTGTTGCCACAGTAAACAACACTCTAAAATGAGGCTTTGGGTACACATTTCCATACATCTCTGGGTTCATGACACGCATAATGTCCCTTGTTGTCAATATTGTCGGTGAATATGAATAGGCGTTCAACTTGCGATCAGTTTACCCTAGAAACTTTATTGGCCACAAAGCCATCTTTGTTAGCTCACCTGAGCTGAAGGCAATGGGCGATCAAAGTTTTACATAGGAATACACTTTAAACAAAAATTTCACAAGAATAACAAAACCATGATTATTCATATTTTTATTTATGTATATTCAAGTTTGTTCAATTCATGACCCCAGGGGGTAGGGTGGGCCCACAATGGGGGATCAAAGTTTTACAAAGGAATACATAGGGAAAATCTTTAAAAATCTTCTCAAGAACAGCTAAGCCATAATCAGTCATATTTATACCACAGAAGCATTCTCGGAAAATGTAGCTTCAAATTTGTTCAAATCATGACCCCAGGAGTAGAGAGGGGCCACAACAGGGAATCAAAGTTAAACAAAGGAAAATAAAGGATATATTAATAAATATTTTCTTCATTTAATCTAAAATTAACAAGAATATTAAACAACTACTTATCATTGTATTGATTGCATGTTTCTAAAGTTATCAATAATGTCACTCACTTAAAATATACATGTACAATAAATCTAGAAATTTTTGTGTAAATTCATTTTTGCGAATTTGAGTCAAAATTATTATATATTGTAATGTTTCTAAATTTTCAAGTATTCAAGTAATTGCTAAAAATAAAAATACAGGAAAAACAACTAAAAATTTTAGGTATTTTTTATTAATTGTACAATAAATACATTCAAGGTGGCAAAATATTTTGTTATCCTATTAACTGATGTAAAAATAGGTCCTGTCTTTTTCCTTACTCATCCATGCATCTTTGTTTACATGTATTCAGAAAGTCTGTAAATTCAGTCAGTGTGAGTGCAAAAGGAATTTTGCATTGCTTCAGTGCATGCATAGTTTAGGTAGACAAGACAAAACTGCCAAAGGCAATATTGGGCTGCAGAGAATTGATGCTTAGTAAATTGAAGGGGTGCTTTTGATAATTGTTTCACAATTAAAGTTTCACTCGTTACTCTTATAGTCTCTCCAAATTAGTGTCAGAATAGTACATATATAAGGAGTGAAGGATTAAATCATGTAAATAAACCTTCAGATAAATATTATTAGCTAAAGAATAAAAAAAAAATGTTCATTTGGATGGAAAAATATATTATTTTAGATAAAAAATGTTTTGATTTTTAACTTAACATTATTTAAAAAAAAGGAGTTTTACATTCAATCCTAAATTAAAATTTGTTTGAATTTAAATGACTTAAACGAGGCTCAGCCTACTTGGTGTGAACACATATGCTTTCAAGCAAAGTTGTTTCAGATGTGTCATAGTCCCCTTGATTGCTGTCACAATTGAATACAATAACGTCATAGTAAAAACGTCAAATCGCGCTAAAATATTTCACTATTCTTGCATACCTGGTAGGTCTTGACTGTGCATGTTTAAAGCTCTCTAATCCTGGCATTTCTGTCAATTCTTGTGTTTTAATAAATAAATAAATGTTTTAATTAATAAGTAACTTGTAGCATAAATTATTTTTGAGATATTTTCAATTTGTAAGTAAATTATAAGTTTTATCTTATGTTATTTTAATTTTTGAGTTTGAAAAAACTACTGCAACCAAAGGTAAACACATGTAGTCTTTCTCCTTGAAAATATTTATTTACCAATTTTGTTGATAACTTAAATATGCATGCAGTAGATTGACTTTTAACAAGAAATCCTATATGAGTCAGTTAAATGTAACCAAGAAGAAATATTTTAGTTTCCTACATATTAAAAAACTTTTTAATTTTATCCCCCCCCCCCCCCCCCCCCTTCTGTTTCCACGTAAAACAATGTTTTGTGTTAAATAAAATATTAAGAATGGAGAGAAAAATTTTTCATAATGTAAGGGGTATTTAATTTTGAGAAACGTATACAACACAACAATAATTTGTTGATATTATATGAACCTACTGCAACTTACAAAGTATCTTGTGTATAATTTTAAGTCCTATTTTTATGTTTTGATATGCCCCCTTTTCACTACAAAAGAGGCTACTCCAAATTTTCTTTTAATTTTTTAAATGAGGAATGGATATTGCATAATATTGTGAAAAACAAAACATAATGGTCTAACAATTAGTATGAAAAACGTCATTCAGCATTCGACTCAATGATAGACTGTCTTTGCCAACAAGGTCATTGTAAGGACCATAGAACTTGCAAAATGCTAAACTTTAAACAAGATTGTTGATATTGTTATTGTGTCAATTGGGATACATATTATACTATTTATGAATATTTTATAGTTTTAAGCAACAAAAACATTTCATTTGACTAAAAGAAATACATAAAAGACAATGGTATAGAGAACAATGGACATTTTCTGATAGTTTTTTTTTTTACCAGAGAAAGCCAAGGATCCTGGTAGTATTGACTAATTGGGCTTTGTTTAACACCAATTAAATGAAAGATTTTCACAGAATCTCTACTTGAGCATGTTAATTAAAAAAGGATATTGAGTTTGTTGCTTTTTGCTGCTGTTTGTTATCATGCATGTATGCGAGATTAGAGAGTAAAGAGTTTTAAGTCATGACCCCTTGAGCCAAGACCTGGGCCCATGAGGATCAACATGTTTTATGGTAATAATGAGGAAAAAAAACTTGTGGAAATCAGCAGGGTGAAGGTTACTCAGATGTGGCTCATGGGCCTCTTGTTTTATGATGAAGTACAGACTGTAATATTTTTGCCCAATATGGCAAATATCGATACCAGTGTTGTGTGTCCTTTAACTGTACCAAAATGCTGTTTGCAGTATCACCAGAACATTTGCCTCTGGAAAGACAGAAAAGATGATCATGCAGTGTTTGATGGACCTGGGTCTCCCCGGAGGAAAGGTTAGACATATAAAATCATTTGTTAACTTAAAACACAAAGTAGATATATAATCTTATATCTATACTTATAAATTAATAAATTTTGCAAATAAACTCCGAAACGGCTGCACCAGAGTTCTTACTTACTCCTCTAAGAATACACTGTATACAAGATGATGTCCGTAAACTATATTTAGATTTCACTCGCATAGTCAGTATCGTACATTAAATTAAAAGTCTACTTTTATTTTCTATAAACAGCCATGAAATAGCAAAAACGTGAGTACGGTGGCGTTTCCGGTTGGCGGATCTAAGATACTAGCAATTTTTAATGAAACTGACAACAAGCAATCATTTATTTATTTTATTAAACGTTATCACTGAATTATTCAATCAAAACTTGATTTAAATGATATAAAAGAAATAAGTTGTGATAACTGACTAAAGAGGGAAATTTGCAAATTATTTTCGTCATTCACCGATCTTAATATTGACAGAAGCTTCTAGAACATCACATAGCATCGAGCCCGATGTTAAATGGAAAAACGAGGCGATCATTTAAAAAAAAAAGCTTTTGTATGAATGGTCATTGAAATAATGGTAAATCATTGAGAACACTATAAGTTTTGAATATATTTATTTATTTACATTTGCAAATATTTTTCTTAGATGAACCTATAGAAGAGAAAATATGTTCAATTCTGTATGAACTTATTAGGGGGTCAGAGGTCATGGCGTGACCAATCACACAGCAAGACGATATCTTGTCTACATATTTCTGTCACAGTGACACTGGTTTCGGAACTTCTGAACCGTCAAAGCGATGAAAAAGATAAAATTATTGAAACATATATTTTTTTTTCGTTCAACAAATGATCGTTACATCTTTCTTCGGTGTGAAGAATGTTTCTAATTAGCCTAAAATCACGCTTACCTTTTTAACCCGAAATTCCTTTGAAGGTATGTAAACTGAAGACGATAGCACCGCTTTTGACTTTATATATAAAGAACTCGTACAATAATAGTAAGATAACTCCCAGTAGCGATCATTGTTTTTTCATTATGAACAGATATTTCCTGAACTGGACTGCTAAACATCAATGTAAGTATTCAAATGTTGGAGCGAGGCGAACTCTCAAGACCAAACAACTTCTAGGTCATTGCGCGTCACAACATAGCAATACGGCGGGCCGTTCGTGTAATAAATGCAGTTCTATTCAGAATATTCGTCTCAAATGTAAATAAAAGTAATAAACAACAATGTTAAAAAGTTCACTGGGAAATGAACTTGGTTGGTACGTGATCAAATCTTCTGAGAAGCCCTTCGGGCTTCACAGGATTTGATCACGTGACCAACCAAGTTCATTTCCCAGAGAACTTTTTAACATTGTTGTTTATTTCTTAAATATATCGAAAGACTATTTCATGTATGTAGTAGGTTTTTCTAATAAATTTATCGATAAAATTTGTATATACATGTACATGTATTCCTTACTGAGAGCATCGTGGCAACGAACCCGAAGTACAATTTGTACTTCGTAATAAACTTGCTAACATAAAAAGAGAAAATTAATGAATAAGGTATTGTTCAAATACAATTAAAGCTGTGTAAAATGTTGTGCTTCAATCAATACATTTCAGTTTTCTTTTTCTGAATACAGTCTTTTGTATCAAATACTCGGCCTATTTATAAGGCGTTAAAAACTAATATTTACACAGAAGTAAACGACATTTTTTACGTATTAATAAGGTACATACATATTTATAAACCAAGACCCAAGTATTTGTGAATCCCCCCTCCTCCTCCCCCCCCCCCCCCCCCAAAAAAAAAGATCATGCAATTTATCAGTAAAATGTGCATATTCGCTGCTTTTATCCTTGACGGAAATGAAATAAGAGCATCTGAAGTACAATATCCATAACATGGTATAACAGATTTCACAATAAACGCCAATTAACGAAATTGTTATTTTTCAAGTTTTTACAGAAAGGGGCGGGGGGGGGGGGGGGGGGGGGGGGGGTAGGAGACATTCATCATTGAACAAAGTATTTCTTTCTGTTATAAACCTGTAGGCTGTCAGTAGAAACTATAATTATATATTTTCTGTCGTTAGTGGTATAAATTCAATTCCCCGCGCTTGCGCGGGATTTCATCTAGTGTATTTGATTTGTTGACTGAAAAGTGAAATAATTTAATAATATAAGTCTTACAAAAATAAATCAATCTGTTAGTGTGTTAATGAAACATTCTGAACAATCAGTAGAGAGTGATGTATGGTAAATGCAGATAAAAAATACTCTTAAATATGATTGGAATTTATATGAGTATGTTAATTAAAACAAGCAAGAAGCTTGTTCTTAAAAGTCATTCTGTAAAGATCTCTTGATTATCATGGGATCATATTATTTTCATCCTGTCTAAGTCTGTCATTCTGTCAACAAACTTTAATCTTTCTAATAAGGGTGCAACGATAAACCGTTTGACGGTATATCGCGGTATATTTTTCCACGGTTCAATTCACGATACGCTAAACTGATATCGCGGTTCGGTTCAATCAGTCCAGAATTATCCGTTTTATTTCCTTCTTTCCTATTTCAAAATAGCTTCCGCGCAAAACGTGAGGTCGCCGATAACGCATTTACGGCAGTTAAGCTCATCTCCAGAATCTTACAGACCTCAGATTTAACACGGAGAAGAATTTAATGTGATTATAAGTTATAGATGTTAAGAGAAATGATAAACCCGTTAGATCTAAACGTATTCTTTGGTAATACACGATATTCCATCACGTGTGTATTTCGATGAAAATTCACTGTCTTGTTGACTAAAACGTATTAAAATATGACAATTGGTTTTCTACGTAAATAAAAGGAATAAAAGAATGAATGTCTTCCTTTTTCATTCCAATTTAAAAGGAAGATTATTAGGAAAGGTCCCCGTAGTTCCCTGTAAATGTTCATCATTGGTTTAGAATGTTGTCACAACTCAAAGATCTACCTAACAATCCAATTCAAGTTAACAAAATGTTATTTTAGTTAATATTAAAAAATGTGAACATTTTGTATAACACTGTCAAGTTTAAAAAAAAATATGATGACAAACTTGAAAGACTTTTTAACCTTGTCATGTATTGTGATACGTATCGTATCGTGAACCGAATACCGTGATACGTATGGTATTGTGAGGTTAGTGTATCGTTGCACCCCTACTTCCTAATAACTTATGAACCAAAGAAGTTAAGAACTTTAAATTGGGCAAAATAATAAAGCTTTAATATTTTTTTTCCCATCAAACTATTAACTAGCCATTTTTGTGAAAAAAATTAAAAAGTACATAGGTACCCCCTGAGGAATACATAACCCCTATTGATTTTACAGTCAAGGGTCAATTTACTCTAGATATAGAAAATCTTGTCCGTTCAATATCTTGAGAAACATTTGCTTGACAGACATCAAACATGGTACATTTATCTCCTTATGGAGTAAATTATTGATTTTGAGGTCTTAGTGTCAAGGGTCAAACTGGACATAAGAAAAATATTGACCATTTAACCCCCCTCCACCCCCACCCCACTTTCAAGCATACTACAAGGCTACAACCAAGTATTCTTACTGCCAATTGATAATATGAACAACTCTATGTTACAGTTGAATGGCATCTTTTTATAATACCCTTTAATAGTTCACCAGAATTTCCTCTGTCACATGGTAGATACCTTTAGATCTGGACACACTGATGTAGGCAAATGGCTCATCATCATCATCATCATAAAGAGGGTTCCTTGGATGCATGATAACCATTTTCAGAATGAATCTCAGAGTTTTCCATTTTCACACCAGAGAAAATGGAGACAGTCTCTGTCATTCTCTGGAACAAGCACCTGACAGAACAGTCTCAATGTCTCCCTGTAGAGCAGTGTTCTCCTGACGAAACTGAAATAGTATCTTTAACAAACTGTTTGTCAGATCTGGGAGTTCCCTTGTGTTCACATGAACCCATAAATGTTGCTAACAGTCAAACACTACACATATCTTTTCAGATTTCTAATGATGATACACACTATGAAGAGGAATATACATCCATCATTTCTGTCAAATTTGTCTTTTAGAACTGTTTCAGCATATAGTTCTTTACAAAAGGTTCTTCATGAAATCTCTATAGTTATCTCTAAACTTTTTATCTTGTTCCAGCATCTTCTTAAATCCTTTCAGCCTTTGATAAGCTTGTGAAGAATTGTTTGGCATCTTAATTGAAGTTTTTCAGAAAAGAAGAGATACACTTTATTGACAACCTTGTAAACAAATTGATGCTTTCACTTAAGAAATCTTGGAAGTCTCACCTGTAGTGTGAAAAATGATGTCATTTTCTGATTTCTTCTTGATCTTGTTGATGTGTAGGTATATGATCCTTAATATTTACTGACATCTTATCTTTGGTGTGTAGTCTTGGTAAGCTCACAAATTGTGAAATGGAAAGGTCACACACTTAAGGTCAGTTAAAGTATAAACAGTCATCTTGTAAAGGGTATCTGTGGTGCTTAAAGTCAGGTGACATTGTTTTCCACATACACCTAGATGGTCCATTCTTTTCATACAGCCCTCGGCTTTCAGAGTATCAATAGCATATATTTCTTGACCAATAACATGCGGGCTCGCAATTCAAAGAAATTAAAACCCATGTGACCTCACCAGTATAAATACTGACCGCCATGCTTCAATCACTCATAATCTAAAGCAAATTTATTGTCAATGCATAAAATAAAAAAGAGGGGGTATAATTAATTGATGTACTAATCCATGCATTCTCACATGGGTGGGAAAGTTGATACTCTTTAGCCTCAGGCTGTACTCCAAGAATGTCCCTCATCCATCACATCCAGGGTATGCTTGGATGAGGGGCCCTTTATATATTTCTTGTGCAGAAAGAAACGGTACTCCTGAAATTAAAAAAAAATGCAAAAGTTAATTCACTATGTGGACTTTCCTTCCAGGGTATGGCCCTGTGAAATTATTTAAAAAGTTCTTAAAGCCGAGCTGTTTGTGTTCAAAATTTTATACAAAGTTGTAAAAATAATGACTTTGATATTATATAATATATATTTTTTTTTTTTTTACCTTAAGATATTTTGACCCAAAAAGGAAGTCAGTATGACCTACTTTCTGCATTTTATTCATTGTCCAATGTTTTGATGTTATTATTCCAATGTTATTATTCATTGTCCAATGTTTTGATACTTTAACCCTAGTAGTGCTGACCCCAGAATATTCCTGTAACAGGAAAGGAGAAAATGTATGGCTGGACCAGGAATCGAACCCGGGACCCCTGCATCACTAGTCAGGTGCTCTACCGACTGAGCTACCCAGGCCGATATCCACGGCCCCTGCCAGGAATTACTAATTTACACATAATGTAACCTGAACATGCCCCCCTCCCCCCCCCCCCCCCGGCTACCAAACGTAGTAGGAAGGGAGAAATGCATGAAGAGAACATATGGCTGGACCGGGAATCGACCCCGGGACCCCTGCATTACTAGTTAGGTGCTCAAACCATTGAGCTATCCAGGCCGATATCCACGATCCGTAAAGCCCGAACTTCTACATTTCTCCCTCTTTAAACAGTCTTCGACCTCGAAGACACAAGTTCTAGGGCCCTGCCAGGAATTACTAATTTACACATAACGTAACCTGAACATGGCCCCCCACACTGGCCACCAAATGTAGTAGGAAGGGAGAAATGGACCAGGAATCAAACCCGGGACCCCTGCATTACTAGTCAGGTGCTCTTACCACTACACTATCCAGGCCGATATCCACGGTCCGTAAAGCCCGAAATTCTACATTCTGAGTGACAGCAACAATTTTTTTAAACCGCTATTTTAGGCGGCCAATGGAAATTTTGGCTAATAAAAGCACTTTCCTTATTTGGTAATAGGTTTGAATGAATAAAAAATTTCATTACTTAGATGAAATGTGATTGGTTGTGTAAATTTAGACAGGTGAAAAGGTCATGTTTATTCCGCTTGAATAAAAATGGCAGCATATTCAAGAAATCATTTTTCAATGTGCTAGTAAACTTGTTTAGAGACTAAAATCGTGGTAAAAAACTTGATAGATATTTACTACAAGATGTTTTCGACATTTCTAAGAAGAAGATTATGCAAAACTTGTCTTAAATGTGAAATTTGCTAGACGGCGATCAGCCCATGCCAAGTTTGGATGCACGGGTGTAGACTTCGATATGTCCGAGTTAAAAACGATCCTAAGTATTTTATTTCATATAAACTCAACAGAAATAAAGACAATCATATCATGACTTATGAAAACAATAGTTTAAAGATGCCAGATTAAGAGAGAAATACGGCAAATATCGAGATTCCACATCAAGGTAAAATCAACAATGGCGGACACCAACTTTTGACGAGGGTATTTCTTATGATGTGACTACACAAACGTTGAAAAGTTGTACCAAATCTATGTCCCTTTATTAAAAATTATCTGTATTACTGTCAGTAAGCATCTTAGTGAATAAATATGAATAAAAGTTTAGTCCCATGAAGAAAAAGTTGTGTTATTTATAATATATTAGCTTTACCTGTAAATTACCTATTTGTTTACACAAAGAATGAAATCTGGCTATCAAAATATTGAAGTCCTATCTCTGCTGAACATTTTGATGTATAATATGTCTATGTTTTTTCAATAAAATCTGAATTAAATTGCTTAAACAAATGCACCCCAACGCAGGCAAAAATATTCAGCTCAGAGCACTAACACTGTGTATTTTATATAGCGCTACTAGGGTTAATGAAAGCTTCATTACATAGTGTAGTTTCAAGTTTGTTGAAATCATGACTGCAGGTTTAGGGTGGGCCCACAATTGGTGATCAAAGTTTTATGTAGGAATATATAGGAAACAATTGTTTAAAATCTTCTTCTCTAGAACAGCAAAGCCATGATTGGACATGTTAATATGGAAGCATATTCAGGCATTGAAGATTCAGGTTTGTTAAAATTATGGCACCTGAGGGTAGAATGGGCTACAATGGGAGATCTAAATTTTTACATAGGAATTTATTGGAAAAAATCTGCTAATGAAGAACAGCAGGACCATAGTGACTCAGGTGAGCATTGTGGCCTATGGGCCTCTTGTTAAAACATTTTAGCTAAATATTTCACATACTTATAGTATTAGAATCATCAAACCTTGTAAAGTGATGCGTCTTGGTGCCTTTGAGTCAGAAAGAGTTGCCAGATCAAAGTAGGTCACAGTGACGCTGTTGTGCAATTTAGCAGCAGAGCGATTCTAGGTCCTTGAGCATCTTGTTCATGCTTGTTTACGGGAAAAAATATCAAAAAAAAGTCTAGAACATCAAATTTATATTAGTCAATTTTGATATAACATCCTCATGTTCTGTGCATTCACATTCAACTAAATCATGGCCCTTAAGGCTAGAATGGGGCCATAATACTGGGTCAAATTTTCTATGGAAATAAAGAGGGAACAAATCATTAATAAAAATATTTCTAAGAAATGCAGGGCCTAGTTTACTTGGATGAGCACTGTGGCCTACAAGCCTTTTGTTTTGTTATTTATTTTGTTAAAACTCCTTTAGTTTATTATCTCTCTAACTGTTGATCATGACTGATACCCATTCTTGGGGCATTTGTGTCTTTTAAACACATTTGTTGAATTATCAAAATAAAAGTTTTGTTTCATTTTCAGAATGATGAGATTGATCCGAAACTATTTACTTTTGACAAATTCTATGAACTATATCACAAGATTTGCCCTAGAACAGACATAGAGGATTTATTTCGTGAAATGTAAGTATTATTCTGTGAATTTTTATAATCTTTTAATAGTTAAGAAACTGTCATTGATGATCTGAAAAATTCTATGAATAACATTTTATTCTAGCATTTTTTAGCTCACCTGAGCCTAAAGCTCAAGTGAGGCTTTCTGATCACAGTTTCTCCTACGTCTGTTTAGCTGTCCGTCCATCTGTAAACTTTTCACATTTTCAACTTCTTCTCAAGAACCACTGGGCCAATTTTAACTAAACTTGGTACAAAGCATCCTTGGGTGAAGGGAAGTTTAAATTGTTAAAATGAAGGGCCAAGTTTCCTTCAAAGGGGAGATAATCAAGAAAATACCAAAATTGGGTGGGGTCATTAAAAAATCTTCTTCTCAAGAACCACTGGGCCAGAAAAGCTGAAATTTATGTGGTAGCATCCTGGGGTAGTGTAAATTCTAAATTATTCAAATCTGACCCCTGGGGGTAGGGCAGGGCAACAATAGGGAATCCAAGTTTTACATTGAAATATATAGTAAAAATATTTAAAAATCTTCTTCTCAAGAACCACTGGGCCACAAAAGCAGAAACTAATGTGGAAGAATTCTGGGGTAGTGCAGATTCTAAATTGTCCAAAGCATGACCCCCGGGGGTAGGGCTGGGCCACAATAGGGAATCCAAGTTTTACATTGAAATGTATAGTAAAAATCTTTAAAATTTTTCTTCTCAAGAACCACTGGGCCAGAAAAACTGAAACTGATGCGGCAGCATTCTGGGATAGTGCAGATTCTAAATTGTCCAAATCATGACCCCGGGGGGTAGGGCGGGGCCACAATAAGGTATTCAAGTTTTACATTGAAATATGCAGAAAAAATCTTTAAAATCTTCTTCTCAAGAACAACTGGGCCAGAAAAGCTGAAACTGATGCGGCAGCATTCTGGGATAGTGCAGATTTTAAATTATCCAAATCATGACCCCTGGGGGTAGGGCGGGGCCACAATTAGGTATTCAAGTTTTACATTGTAATATGCAGAAAAAATCTTTAAAAATCTTCTTCTCAAGAACCACTGGGCCAGAAAAGCTTATACTTATGTGGAAGCATCCTGGGGTAGTGTAGATTCTAAATGTTTAAATCATGACCCTGGGGGTAGGGCGGGGCCACAATAAGTACTACAAAGGGGGGGGGGGAGAAATCAGGTGAAAAACAGCAAGGCCAAAATTACTCAGGTGAGCGTTGCAGCCCATGGGCCTCTTGTTTACTTCTTTGACAGAACCACTCAGCCAATCTCAACCAAATTTGCCAAATTATTCAAATGAAGGACCATGCCATCTTTCAAGGAGAGATATTAAGAATAAGTGAAAATTTAATGACATCTTGAAAGACTTATTTTCATGAACCAATGGGCCAGAAAAGATGAAACTTATGTTAAAGCTTCATTACATAGTGTAAATTCAAATCATTTGTTCAAATCATGACCCCTGGGGTAAAGGGGGACATAATAGGTGTTCAAAGTTTTACATAGGAGTATATATTGGAGAAAATCTTTAAAAATCTTCTTCGTAAGAACTGCAAAGGCATGATTATAGTCATATTTATATGGAAGATCCTCAGGGTTGTACATTCAAGTTTGTTCAAGATCATGGCCTCCTGGGGTAGGGTGGAGCCACATTTGGGTATCAAAGTTTTACATGGGAATATATAGGTAATATCTTACAAAATACACCTGCCTTGAAAAGTAGGGCTATGATTAATATATTTATATTCAAACATTGTCAGGTCTTGTTGTTTTATGTTTCTTACCTCTGGAGATAATATGAGGCCTCAAAAGAAAATCAAAGTAATAAAAATCTTCCAGTAATAAAAACATGGTCGTGACGAGTTGTATTATGCAAGCATTCTCAGGAAATGTAGATGGAAGTTTGTTCAAATTATAGCCCCAGGGGCTAGGTTAGGGGCAATGTTTTGTAGACCAGCAAGGCCAAGGTGATTCAAGTGAGCAAAGGTTCTAGCTCAGCGAGTACGTTATAGTGATCAGTCTGTCTGTCAGTGTGTCTGTCTGATTTCATTTATTCAGACCATGTCATCTCTCCCCTTGGCCCAGTCAGGCTCAAACTTCACCCATAGATATTTTGTGGGTAAAGGGTATGCAGTGATCTAGATCAAAAAGGTCTAGGTTGAAAAAACCTGGAGCATATTATCTCTCCCCTTGCCCTAGTTGGGCTCAAACTTCACACAAAGAGTGCCCTTGGATAAAGGATCTTTCATCTGAATGTCCTTTGCTAAAAATGAGGCCATTTAAGATGGTCACCAACTCAAAGATGTCTAGTTCAAACAATTTTTCATATAATAAGATTATATGTATTACCATGGTAACATCTGATAAAATGTGACAGAGGATAAAGTGATTAACCAAAAAGTTACAGTTTATGTGCAAACTCCTCAAGTTAATTGTACCATTGCTAAGTATCGACCCCCAGTTTTCTGTATGATGTTAAGTAAAGCTATATGAGTAGATATCTGAAATATGCTGAACTCAGAAAAGCCTCGATATAATGCATGTCAGGAGTGACATCCCATGACAAAAGCAAAGAAAGAAATAAAACAGAATAACTAAAGTGGAGATTAGTTTATATTGTCAAACATTTTGTTCTTGTTTTCAGAGCTAGTAGTGCCACAAAAACATATCTTACAGTACCTCAGCTTGTTGACTTCTTCAATGAGGTAAGGAAAGAGTCAGGTTCAATTTATGCACTAAATGATCCTTATCTATATAAGTGTTGCCTTATGTTTAATTTGAAACATTTATGTACAGTAGAATCTACCTGTTAAAATATCCCTATGAGGGTCAAGCTTTTTGAATTTGCAGTGTTCTTGAATTTTACTGAAACTTATGCAGTCCGATATTTAGCGGAATTCCGCTAATCTGAATCCAAGAATCTGATATTTACGAGTGTTTTCTGATATTTTGGTACTTTCTATTTCTGCAGATATCCATTTCAGTTTTTATCCAGCGGGTAAAAAATTCAAGTTGTTTAGTCTGTATTTTGATCTAGTCTGCATCATCCAGACGTTTGCTTTTATCTCCAAGTAAGGTAACCTTAATGTAGGGATGAGTCGGACTTCCTTACAAGGGTGTGGTGGTTTATTCAGCCAGGTCTGGATGTAAAAGTTGTTTGAACAAACTGTTACACTTCAATTTTTGTCACTCATATAAACCTTTTCTGGGCTTTCTAAAGCCCATATTTCGTCAGCTTTCTACCACCAAACTATTTCAGATATTTTGGCCAATTCACAGAATCATCACTGCTTATGTATTTGAGAAGAATTAACATATTGATTGATTGATTGTATGTTGTTTTATGTCACGTTTGAGAATTTTTCACTCATATGGAGATGCCACCATATAGTGGTGAAGGGCATCAAATTTAGACCATTACCCAGCACTCAGGGCTATTGAGCAGTGAGGGTACTTTATCGTGCCAATGCCTACCGTGACCCGCAACTTTCACTTCAAAGTGCCGAGTGCTCGCGAAGGAACAATTGCAACCAGTACCTATTTTTTATCGACTTAGATCAGTCATGGCCGTGATTCGAACACACAACCTTCTGATCACAGAGCAAGCGCTCTACTCACTGAGCTACCATGATAGCTAGAATTAACATAATCACACTTCTTGATTCAGACAGTGAAATATGTCTAAATTTAAATGAATATAATTTATTTAAATGAAGTTTGATTGAAATTTACCAAATTGACTTAAAACTGAGGGTTCACGTGAAATGTGACATAGGCAAACTGTGATTCAGTCTTTAGAGTGTAAAAATTAACATCTTATTCCGACTCTCCCAAACAAGAAATTTCCAATGTGAGGATGTGGTGAGCTTGTGGTCCTCAATATTAAGTTGATTTGGTAGAATTGCATTCAAACCTCATCTTACAATGAGAAGCAATGTTCTTTTAATTTGCAAATCTACCAATCAAAAATAGCTCTTATAGAGTAAAACATGCTTGAAGCGAACATGCTTATAGTGAATTAATGCTTGCAGCAAAGTGATTTTCATTTCCCTTGACTCTGAAGTATATTGTGAATCTAACAGATATTACGAATTACACTTACATGTATAATGAAGCAAAATCATTCATCCCTGGCACTTCATAATATGTATGTTTTACTGTACTTGAGGTATATTGTATGAGATTTATGAGCAAATGTTTTTTTGAAGATCAAGGTACTAGGAGAAGTTATATGAATAATATCTTGTTTGCTGTAGTACTTCAAGCGTGGGACATAACTGTGCCACTTTCAAAATGACTGCCCAGAAATGCATGTTGACTTAGTGAAGTTAAATGACCGCTGAGAAATGCATGTTGACTTGGCAAAGTTAAAAAGCTGTTGTGGATAGTAATAAAATCTTTTCTCAATATTTGGTCTAGTTTTCTTTCATCCTGGTTACTTCCCTTAGGCCAATAAAAATTAATTAATAGTTTCTCAGGCCAAAAATTTCAAAATTCAATGAGGCAGGCAGGTTTTTTTTTTTTAGATCTTCTGAACCAAAGGCTCAAAGAGCTAATGCTATGGCCATTTGTGCAGTGTGCGTAAACTTTTTAGAATATGGGCCATAACTCAAGAACCCCTCGGCCAATTATTGTCAAATTTGTCACAGGGTATCCTTGGCCCAAGGGCTCCCGTTTATACTAAAACTAGAGTTGTGACCCTTAAACAAGGGGAGATAATTAGGTAAATAAAACCAAAAGTACTGGTTCCTAAAAAATCTTCTTCTCAAGAACCACTGGGCAGATTATCACCAAACTTACACACAAGGATGAGGATATGTTGAAGATTAAAAATTTTTCAAGGCATCACCCTGGGGCAAAGGGCGTGGTCTCAAGGTCACTTCAAAGTTGACCAAAAATTACATTTTATTAAAACGTAGATATTTTGCTTACTGTAAGGACTATAAGGATCATCGAATCTTGTCAGTTGATGCATCTAAGGACCTCATATCATGGTGACTTAAAAGTAGGTCACGGTGACCTACTTTTTAAATTTTGTGGCCATTCTTTTTCAAAATGATTTAGAGGCATATTTTGAACAATTTAAGGCTTATGATCATCACACTTTGTCAGTTGATGTATCTTGGGTCCTTGGAGTACGTCAACTAAAAAGTAGGTCACCTTGACTGACTTTTTAAATTTATGGCTTATCTTTTTTAAAACATTTAAGGTCATTAATTCGAATACTAAGAGGTTTAGAATCATTAAATCTTGTAAGGTCACAGTGACCTACTTTTTGAACTTTGCAGACATTTGATTTCAAAGTGATTTAGAGGCATAATTTGGACATTTTAAGGCCTATGATCATAAAACTGTGTAAGTTGCTGCATCTTGGGTCCTCAAAAAATGTCAACTGAAAAGTGGTCACTGTGACCTACTTTTGAAATTTTATGGCTATATTTAAATATTTTGGGTACTTTTTGGCTTAGAATCATCAAAATTTGTCGGTTGATGCATCTTGGGTCCTTGGAGTACGTCTACTGAAAAGTAGGTCACTGTGACCTACTTTTCAATTTATATGACTATGATTAAATATTTTTGGGTACTAATTAGCTTAAAATCATCAAACTTTGTCAGTTGATGCATCTTGGGTCCTTGGAGTAAGACAACTGAAAAGTAGGTCACTGTGACCTACTTTTGAAATTGTATGGCTGTATTTAATATTTCCAGGTACTATTTGGCTTAGAATCATCAAAATATGTCAGTTGATGCATCTAGGGTCCTCGGAGTATGTCTACTGAAAAGTCGGTCACTGTGACCTACTTTTCAATTTATATGGCTATAATCAAATATTTCGATTACTAATTAGCTTAGAATCATCTTTGTCAGTTGATGCATCTAGGGTCCTCGGAGTAAGTTGACTGAAATGTAGGCCACAATGACCTACTTTTGAAATTTTTATTGCTATATTTAAATATTTTTAGGTACTAATTGGCTTAAAATCACCAAACTTTGTCAGTTGATGTAACTTGGCTCTGCAAAGTATGTCATCCGAAAAGTAGGTCACTGTGACCTACTTTTGAAATTTTATGGTTATAATGAAATATTTTAGGTATTAATTGGCTTAGAATCATCAAACTTAGTTGATGCATCTTGGGTCCTCGGAGAATGACAAGTGATAAGTAGGTCACCATGACCTACTCTCAGGTACTAATTGGCTTAGAATCATCTTGGGTTCTCAGAGTGTTTCATCTAAAATGTAGGTCATGATGACCTACCTTTGGAATTTCAAAGCTTTATCTAAATATACAGGATTCAAATAGAAGTGATAGGTTGTACAGTTTATCAGAAGAGCGATTCAAGGCTCTTGGGCCTCTTGTTTTATTTATTTTTTTGGAAGTAGGTGTTATATTGTATACCTTTTTTTTTTGTCAACAAAATGATGATATCAACTTATTATTACTTTTTTGTTCTCCTACATTAATTGTGATATGCGTTCAACTTTAAATAATGTTAATCTTAAAAAGTTAATTCATAAAAATACCATATTAACAAGAAATATATTGTTTATCTTTTAAAAACGTCTATCTATTAGCATTTATGAAAAGGGAAATAACTCAGTTTTCTTTTTTAACTTGGAAAAATAGAAAATTGAGTTATTTCCATTTTCAATATGTCAATAAAATTGATCAATGTTGCAGTTTTTGACTTGATGCGGTGGTGCCTGAGAAACTATTGATTAATTTTTTTGGCCTTATTTGTCCTGGTATAGCATTATAAAGATCTTTACAAAATTTGATGGAATGTTTTCCACTTAGTCCTAGTGTCCACTATTTTTGAGTTTACGACATGGATACCTGTTTTAATTCTCTTTTTAAATGCAGCAAAATGTTTTCTTTTATGTTCAAATCAGGAGAAGTGGTGGCCAGTTCATTGTATTAATATTGTCATTTATCATGTAATTTTCAAAAAAAAAATTCCTAATGAACAGGAGCATTTTCATTCATGAAAATGTAAGCATTGTGTGTGAAATGCCTTGCAATAATTGCTTAGATTTAAGTATTTTTAGCTCACCTGATCCAAAGGCTGAAGTGAGCTTTTCTGCTCACATTTTGTCAGGCCTCCATCTGTCTGTCCATCTTTAAATTTCACATTTTTGACATCCTTTGTTGTTCCATCTGTCTGTCCATCCATTCGTCCATTACGCTTTGGGGTACCCATCTCTTATCCCCAACTCCTAAGATAATTAGGGAAATACAGAAAATGTAGTGGTTGCTAAAAAATTTTTCTATGTACAACTGGGCAGATCATCACCAAACTTACACTTAAGGATGACGATACAGTAAAACACGCTTATAGCAAGTACACTTATAATGAATTTATGCTTACAGTGAAGTGATTTTTTTCCCCTGTGAATCACAATTCCTGTTTGTGTGTAGAAAATTAAGTGGATTTCTTAGATTGCCACTAAATACTTTAAATGTACTTAAAATATGCTGTGACAAATTCCACTTCTTTTGGAATGTTTATGTAATTAAAGATGGATGTCAAATTATTTTTGATGGTACAGTTCATTTTAATTTGACAGGGCCAAATAGGGCCCTTACCGAGCATTGTTCTATGTAATGTAAGTGCCTAGATATGAATATTAGGAGTGAAATGGTTCACCACAGTATCAACTCACCGCAGTATTTTTTGTTGGTTTGATACACAGTACGAAATCTCCGTTTACCGTTCTGTTCATTTTTCGGCCGGGATCATAATTCAGTCAAGATTGGCATTAATAAAAATGAGCTACACAGCATGATTGAAAGGATGAGTGCACTTAAGCTATGAGAGCTGGGTCCCGGTGTTTTGCGCAAAATAAAATTCCAAAGTTCATAAACTTTATGTTTTATAGGTATTAAACAATGTCTTAAGAGCAGGTTTTGGTATATTATGCTACATGAAAGTATTAAATAATGCCGAGCAACACTAGCTTTTGAGACGGGGGTATAACAGTTTTGTCACATTTCTATTGTTATTCATATGCATACCAGTTTTCAACGACATTGTTTACATCGAGCCGCAACTTGTCCATTGGTCTCATTTGTACAGAATGTGTATTTTGATTTAAACTTCAACATATCCAAAGGACAATGTTGGACAAATTGCGGCTCATATCTAATTTTTTGAAAAAGTCTCCAAACTATGGTGGAATTAGCCACTAAATTAACAGTTCACTGAGTGTCAACGATTGATATTATAATCACTTTACTCACGTGACATTCCACTGTTCGATACGCTAAGGCTTTCATTGAGCATTTCATTGTGTTTGTTATTGAAAGTTTCTATTGTGACAGTATCTATCGTACTTTCAACTTCAAACTATGGAAGATTTTTGCGCAAATTTTAATAGGGTTTGAAGATTATATGTCTCTTATTTTACTTTGTATTTTTCATTACGGGTGTTTTGAAAGAATTCTGGTATTGACAGTGTGATAAGTAAGTACATGTACAGGCTCATGTCGCCTCTGTATAATGGTCTGCAGGGTGAGACATCTTCCCCATCCCTAAACACTAGAATCATTTATTATTTGTGCACCATAAAACTACACAATCTCTCTCTTCTCCATTTAAATTCGCAGTGCGAAAAAAATCATATATGTGCTAATGTTTACATTCCACATCCATGCGATTTAAATGACTCCGCCTATTTGCGGATACCTTAAATTCGTAAGTGGTCCCGTTCAAATTTCCGGAATTTAAGGTTTGTATATGTTCTTTTCAATGACATTGTCTGTAATTATAGAAATATGTATGACAAAAAATTCAAGGAATAAATATCAAAAGAATATGCTTGCACAATAATCATAGATTAATTAAGCGATATATTGTAATGTAAAGCTTAAAATGGGTAGCCGAAAAGGTTCCAAATGACGTACTAAAGTGCACTCATTCTTTAAATACATGATATTTGAGGACTAATTGTTTGTAGAATAATCTTTAATAGTCACATCTTTCCAATCAATTTCTTTTAGTCAATTTTCATGTAGATTAAGTTACTGGTTTTAGTGAAACAAGACTTAAAAAAACTTTCAATTTGTTTCCTTCTATCAAAATGTATCATATCAAAAAAAAAAACAAACCCTGACAAAATTATACAATACCTATTGTATTGTGAAGGAGGCGTATCATTTCACCCCTTCTGAATATGACAGTATTTTAAGCTTCACAATTTATTTCTAACAAAATTTTTTTTTATAAGCCTCTCCTGTAATTTTTTGAAAAAAGTAAATATATTTAGTAATATGAATATAAGTTGTTGTTTTTTTTTCAGAGACAGAGAGACCCTCGATTAAATGAAATTTTATTCCCACATTATAACAAGAAAAGAATTCTTCAGATCATCCAGAACTATGAAAAAGACCCAGAATACATTGAGAATGGTAAACCAATTTCAAGCAAGTTTTTAGATGAAAGCACAGAAAAAAGATTCCCATCCTCAATCATATGCATATAGTCATCATCATATGACCTTTAGTATCATGACATTTAATGGCATTTCAGCCACATTCAGTGGTTTAATTCATTCTAATCAAGCATTACAAAGTTGAAATTAATACCTCTACATGAACTGAGTGACCTTTATTACACATTTTCAGATCATATGGAGGAACATTACTTCATGTAAATTCTGAAATACATACAAAGAATTTATTTAAGAAATAACTATCCACTTTTTAGCTCACCTGAGCCAAAGGCTCAAGTGAGCTTTTCTGATCACATTTTGTTTGGTGTTCAGCCATCTGTCCATCCGTCTGTCTGTAAACTTTTCACATTTTTGACTTCATTGACAAGAACCACTGGGCCAATTTCAACCAAACTTACCACAAAGTATCCTTGGATAAATGGAATTCAAATTTTTCAAATGAAGGGCCATGTCTTCTTCCAAGGGGAGATAATTAGAAATTAGTGATAAATTAATGGCATCTTTTAAAAATTTCTTCTCAGTTTCAGTTTCAATCACTAAGCCAAAAAAGTTGAAACTTACGTGGAAGCATCCTCAGGCAGAGTAGGTTCAAGTTTGTTTAAATCATGACCCCCAGGGTTGAGGGGTAACAATGGATCATCAAATTTTACATAGGAATACACAGGAAACATCTTTAAAAATCTTCTTCTCAGGAACAGAAAAGCCATGATTGGTCATATTTAAATGGAAGTATCCTCAGGTAGGGTAGAATCAAGTTTGTTCAAATTAAGATCCCTGGGGGTAGGGAGGGGCCACAATGGGTGATCAAAATTTTAAAAAGGAAGACATTGGAAAAACCTTTAAAACTCTTCTTCTCAAGAACAGGAAAGCCATGATTAATCATATTTATGTGGAAGTGTAGATTGAAGTTTGTTCAAATCATGACCCCTGGGGTAGGGTGGGTATACAATGGGGATCAAAGTTTTCCATAGGAATACATACAAATCTTTAAAAAAACATTCTGATGAAGAACAGCAAAACCATGATCAGTCATATTTATATGAGCATCCTCAGGTAGTGTATGTTCAGGTTTGTTCAAAACATGACCCCAGGGGGGAAGGGTGTGGCCACAATGGGCAATCAAAGTTTAAGAAAGAAATACATAAAAAATATCTGTAAAAATCTTCTTCTCAAGAACAGCAAAGCCATGATCAGTCATATTTATATAGAAGCATCCAAAGGTAGTGTATATTCAAGTTTGTTCAAATCAAGCCTTGGATGTGATCACAATGGGAGATCAAGGTTTTACATAGGAATATATAGAAAAAAATCTTTAGAAATCTTTTTCCCAGGAACAACAAAGTCATTATTAGTCATGATTTACAAAAAAAAGTATTCTTGGATATGTAGGTTCAAGTTTTTTTAAATCATGACCCTGGGGATAGAGTGAAGCTACAATGGGTGATCAAATTTTACATGGAAATATATAGGAAAAAGAATTTGCTGATGAACAAGAAGGACCACAGTTACTCAGATGAGCACTGTGGCCCATTGGCCTTTCATTTACTTTGATGAACTGTGTTGCCATGGTTATGAAAATAAGAAATTTCTGTAAAATTCTTTCAAAAGGCTACTCTTCCTACACTTAGTCTGATTGCATTAAATGTTGCCACAAAAAGAAACTTAACCAAAGATCATTATTCTATTTATTGCTGTTTTTTCAAGTCCAAGTGCTACCTTTCTGTACCTTTGTTTTTAGTACAAACCAGTCTTGTAAGAGACTTCTGGTTATATTGCTGAAATACATGTAAAAACTTTTTATCAGAATCCACATGCCAATTCATGTTCTTGTTCTTTAATTAACATCCTTTTGGGATATTAATTAAGTACCCATGTTTTTTGTAAATTTAGTAATGTGATAAAAATTCAATACTGATTTAAGGGGCAATTTAATTCTTTTTCCAATGTTCCATGAAATAGATAATAGAATAATGTAGTATTTTGCAAAGTAATTTTTTTTTTTTCCTGTTTTTAGAATGGCTAAGTTCTGATGGATTTTGTCGATATTTGATGTCAGATGAAAATGCTCCTGTGTATTTAGAAAGGTTGGACATATACATGGACATGGATCAACCTCTGTGTCATTACTTCATTAATTCTTCACACAACACATACCTAACTGGCAGACAGTTTGGTGGGCGTTCCTCAGTAGAAATGTATAGACAGGTGCTTCTAGCTGGATGTAGGTATGTAAAACTCAAAATCTTCTATGTCTTTTTCTCAAGAACAGCAAAGCCATGTTTAGTTACATTGATATGAAAGTATCTTGAGGCAGTGTAGATTCAAGTTTGTTCAAAATCATGATCCCGAGGGGGTAGGGGGTGGCTCTACATCTATAAAAATCATGACACCTGGGGGTAGGATGGGGTCACAACAGGGATCGAAGTTTTACATAGGAAAAATATAATAGAAAAAATCTGCTGATGAAGAACAGCAGGACCATATTGACTCAGAGGAGGATTGTGGCCCATGGGCCTCTTGTATGTTGTACTTTTTAGCTCACCTGAGCCAAAGGCTCAAATGAGTTTTTCTGATCAAAATTTGTCCGTTGTCTGTCGTCGTTGTCGTTGGCGTTGGCATTGTCGTTAACTTTTCACATTTTCATCTTCTTCTCAAGAACCACTGGGCCAAATTCAACCAAACTTGCCACAAAGTATCCTTGGGTAAAGGGGATTCAAGTTTGTTCAAATGAAGGGCCACGCCCTCTTTCAAGGGGAGATAATTAGGAATTAGTGAAAAAATAATGGCATCATTTAAAAATCTTCTTCTCAAGAACCACAGGGCCAGGAAAGATGAAACTTAAGTGGAAACATCCTCAGGTGGTGTAGATTCAAGTTTGTTCAAATCATGACCCCTGGGGGTAGGGTGGGGCCACAATGGGGGATCAAAGTTTTACATAGAAATATATAGGAAAATATCTTTAAAAATCTTCTTCTTAAGAACAGCAAAGCCATGATTGGTCATATTTATATGGAAGCATCCTCAGGTAGTGTAGATTCAAGTTTGTTCAAATCATGACCCCCGGGGGTAGGGTGGGGCCACAATGGGGGATCAAAGTTTTACATAGAAATATATAGGAAAATATCTTTAAAAATCTTCTTCTTAAGAACAGCAAAGCCATGAAGAGTCATATTTATATGGAAGCATCCTCAGGTAGTGTAGATTCAAGCTTGTTCAAATTATGACTCCCGGGGGTAGGGTGAGGCCACAATGGGGGGGGGGGTCAAAGTTTTTCATAAGAGTATATAGAAAAAAACTTTAAAAATCTTCTTCTCAAGATAAGCAAAGACATGATTGGTCATATTTATATGGAAGCATCCTCAGGTAGTGTAGATTCAAGTTTGTTCAAATCATGACCCCCGGAGGTAGGATGGGCCCACAATGGGGAATCAAAGTTTACAGAGGAATATATAGGAAAAAATCTTTCTCACAAGAACAGAAAAGCAAATTGATATGGAAGCAGCGTTGGGTAGTATAAAATGAAATTTGTTGAAATGAGCGCCCCCAAGGGTAGGGTGGGGCCACAATGGGGGATCAAATTTTTACAAATGAATATATGGGAAAAAATCTTCTGCTCAAGAACAGCAAAGTCATTTGTTATATTGATATGAAAGCATTGTTAGGTAGTTTAAAATTCCCCATTCCCCCCCCCCCCCTCTCCCCCGTTAACTTTTCAATACTGAACTGATTTTTGCTTTTTTTCCTAGCCAATGTGCTCAGGTGAGCGATGTGGCCCATGGGCCTCTTGTTAGTTATGCGATAGTAAGGTGTCCGTTGTCCGTTCGTCTGTCTGTAAACAATTTTTTTTCAAAACGCTACTCCTCCTACAGTTTTGGTTTGATTTCAGTATAACTTGGCACACAAGTAGACTACACTAAGATACATAATTTAGTGCATCGGTTTTTGATTTCGATGAACAATGTTGCAATGGTTACTAAAAATAGAAATTTCTGTGAAATTCCTTTAAAACGCTACTCCTCCTACAGTTTTGGTCTGATTTCAGTATAACTTGGCACACAAGTAGACTGTAAAATGATACATAATTTAATGCATCAGTTTTTAATTTTGATGAACGTTGTTGCCATGGTTACTAAAAATAGAAATTTCTGTGAAATTCCTTTAAAATGCTACTCCTCCTACAGTTTTGGTCTGATTTTAATATAACTTGGCATACAAGTAGACTACACTAAGATACATAATTTAGTGCATCGGTTTTTGATTTCAATGAACGGTGTTGCCATGGTTACTAAAAATATAAATTTCTGTGAAATTACTTTAAAACGCTACTCCTCCTACAGTTTTGGTCTGATTTCAATCTAATTTGGCACACAATTAGAATACACTATGATACATAATATGTATTTCGGTTTTTGATTTCAGTGAATGGTGGTGTCATGGTTACTAAAAATAGAAATTTCTGTGAAATAATTTCAAAACGCTACTCCTCCTACAGTTTTCGTTTGATTTCAATATAACTTGGCACAGAAGTAGACTACATAAAGAGACATAATTCTTTTTATTGTTGCATGTTGCAAAGTTTCACATCCAAGTGCTACTTTTCCTTTGTTATACGTACAGACCAGTAGAGCTACAGTTTCATCAGAGACTTCTGGTTACATTTCATCTTCTTCCCAAAACCACTGGGCCAATTCAACAAAACTTGGCAAAGAGTGTCTTTGGGTAAGGGGATTCAAGTTTATTCAAATGAAGGGCCACACCCTTTTCCAAAGGGAAATAATTAAGAAAAACTAAAACTTGGGTGGGGTCATTTAAAAATCTTCTCAAGAAGTTCTTGGCCAGAAAAGATGAATCTTATGTAGAAGCTTCTTGACATAGTTTGGATTTAAGTTTGTTCAAATCATGACCCCTGGGGGTATGGGATGGGCCTCTCTGGGCACTTAAAGTTCTACATGGGTATATATGAGAAAATATTTTTCCTATGAAGACTATTAACAAAAAATCATAATAAGTCATATTTTATGGTAGTATCCTCAGGAAGTGTAGATTCAAGTGAATTTAAAGATGATTCTCTATTTGAAGTTCACCTCTGTATGAAGATCACTTTTAATGGTTTTCGCAGATGACTGCTTAATACAGGGTTGACTGTAATTCTTAGTGACCATCAAGGGACATGGGCCTTCTGTTAACATATATATTATCAATTTCTGGCAAACAGTTCTGGTGTCTTTGAATTTTAGAGATGGCACATGAAGCATTGCTGTAATTCATTTTTATTGTAATTTATTTTTAGGAGTATTGAGTTAGATATTTGGGATGGAACAAAAGAGGAACAGGAACCAATCATTACCCATGGCATGGCAATGTGCACAGATATTCTGTTTAAGGTATATCTATTTTTACTGGTCAAGGACAAAGTGTTGCAATTTATATTTTCAATCTAATAAAAAACAACTTAATCATTAGTATTGATGTTTAATTAGGCTGCACCTTAGTATAATGAGCAAATAAATTTTCATTCTAAATGTTTTAACAAATGTGAACACCTCCTAGATCCATAAAATATGTTTAGTGACTTGGCACCTTTTCTGGACAACCCAAGGGGGGAGGGGGGGGGGGTATTTGTCCATTTTGGACAGTTCTAGTTTTCAATTTGAATTTAGCAGCATTTGGTCATTTAGGTATTGGTGTACAGAATGGTGAAAGGGGTCAAACCTTTGTAACAGTGAAATTTATGTATATGTAGTCACCTTTATGAAGACTAGTTACAATGTAAAGATTGATGTATTAAAATTTCTTGTTGGTTTTGTTTTGTAGGATGTTATTCAGGCAATAGCAGAAACTGCATTCATCACATCTCAGTACCCTGTTATACTGTCATTTGAAAATCATTGCAGGTTTGTTATGCTGACAAGATTTTACTCAATAACAGTTGGCATGGGGGCATTCAGAAATACTAATGAAATAAAAAAGTTTTTCTGGATATGGAGTTAAAAATCTATCTATCATAAAATGAATTGTCCATTCTCATTCACCATTATGATGTATATTGAGATGGAAATTCTCTAATTTTTTCAGCAAGCCACAACAATATAAAATGGCCAAGTACTGTGAGGAGATATTTGGGGATATGTTATTGAAGAAACCATTGGAAAATTGCCCAGTAAATCTGCAGAGAATTTTAAAGACAAGATGATTTCAAGATTTCTTTCATAACTTTTTGATTTAACACAATTCAAATCATAGTCTTTAATTTCAATTTTTTTGCAGTGTTAAAAAATATTGACATATCTAAATTGGCAAATTATGAGGTAAAAAATATTTTTATTATTGTCTCTGTGTAGGCCATAATAAAAAAATACCTAGATTCTCATCCGAATTTTTTGAAAAATCGAGGCGGGCGGATGGATTTTATTTTTTATTTTTCATTTTTTCCCATTGTGCAGATTTTTTGTTGAACTGATCAGTCAGTGCAGATGTATATATAATGCCCGAATAAAAGTCATAGTAGAGGTCCATTTAAATATGCATATCATTCCCTTACTACACATCATCACCAATCTTTCACAACCAATGATCCTTGTTTAATACATATTACAACAGTTACCATCTTGTCAGCTGTCAAAATCATGCCGACATTCAATGGATTGAAAACGAAAGTTGAATGGTAGTTGAATACCGATCCCGATCAGAATTAAGACGAAGATAAACAGAAATAAAAAAAATCGAGGCTGGGGTAAAAAATCGGAGTGGGCGGGGATGAGAATCTAGGAATTTTTTTATTATGGCCTTAACTATTTGATATACATGCACATATATTCTTATTTGTTAAACTATTTCTGTTTTAATCTTTGCATTGATTAACAGTTGCAAGCTGGAGTACCCCTTCCGTCACCCAATCAGCTCAAAGGAAAAATACTCATCAAAAACAAAAGACTTCGCCCAGAAGTGGAAAGACGTAAGTTGTCATTGTTTATAAACGCTACATGCTTGATATTTGCATGAACCAGAACGGAGATTGTCAAAAATGACATATTTGACTGTGTATTATGAAGAAAACACCAAAGGAAAAAAATTTGTACAGTAAGGAATACTTAAAAAAAAATTCATCAAGTTTGTAGAGAAGTGGCAGTCAATGTTTTTACTTTCTGTCATTAGCTTTTCTATTTATAGCTTACTTGAGCCAAAGGCTCAGGTGAGTATTCCTGATTGAAGTTAGTTCATAGTCTGTTGTCATCAAACTCCTCGTAAACTTTTTTTTACATTTACAGTTTCTTCTCAAAAATCATTTGGCCAATTTCAACCAAACTTGACATAAAGCATACTTTGGTGAAGGAAGGGGATTTAAATTTGTTCAAATAAAGGGCCACACCCTCTTTCAGGGATGACAAGAGAATATGTACAAAAATTTTTTTTTTAAATCATCTGCTGAAGAACAGCAATTATTGATTAGTCATATTTATATGGAGGTATTCCCAGGTCATGTAGATTTAAGTTTGTTCAAATTATGGCACCTGGGTGTAGGGTGGGGCCACAATAGCTGAGCAAATTTTTTCATAGGAAAAATTTTCTCAAGACAGCAAATGCATAATAAGTCATATTTATTTGGAAGCATCCCCAGGTCGTGTGAATTCAAGTTTGTTCTAATTGTGGGCCCAAGGGAGAAGGGGAATGGCCACAAAAGGTCAACGTTTTACAAAGGAATGTTTACTATAGGAAAAATCTTTAAAATTCTTCCTCCATGAACAGCAGATTATGAGCCCTAAGGTTAGGGTTTGGCAGAAAGGAAAAAAAAAAACTTTTTCTTCCTAATATTGTGTGGATTCAGTGGAATCATAGCTCCCCTAGAGCTATATTTTGGTCCATGATATGGAGTAAAAATTTTATGATATTAAAGAGGAAAATTTAAAAAAGAATCTGTTGAAGAAGAACATCAGTATCAAAGTTACTCAGGCGAGCACTTTGGCCCATGAGCCTCTTGTTTTAAAAATCTTCTTAAGAACAACTTAGTCATTATCAGTCATATCAATTTGCAAGCATTACAGTGCAGGAAACTAATTTTGTTACAGCATCGATGCTGATTTGAATGGTTCCTTTCCTTGCTGATTTGAATGCTTCCTTTGCTTGCTGATTTAATGCTAGTAATCTTTATCCTGATGCTGTTTTATAATTAGGTCAATGCTACCGGAAGTAGCATCATGCTACCGGAAGTAGATAATGAATTTCAGCATTGCCGTTTAAAGCAATAAAAGTGCCTTTTACAATTATTTGATCATAATATCTCACTATGTATCAATAATGTGAATACTTTAACCAATATTCTTTCTTTCTTTTTTAATTTTTTACTGAATTAAAACTCATTGATTTTCTGATGCTAGTAGGATAATGCTGATTTTATGTAGGTCGATGCTGGTTTTATCCTTTGCTTGCTGATGCTGATCCTGGTAATGCTGTTTTTATGACGTCGAGCTCTTGGAGCTCGAACGTCATCTAGCGATCGGCCAAGTGAAATCGCCAAGGGATGTACGCGACAGAATGTGTCAGTGGATGCATCCGCAATAGAAAATAGCAATAGCTATAAACCAATTTCTTTTAAAACGCTCACAATGAATAATTATAGCTTGAAAATGAAATTGCATCAATTGTATCTACAATTAATTCTTTTACAAAACAACGATATTATGTTTTATTTTCACACAATAAAAACGTGATGGTTGTTGCGGATGAATTTCTACAGAAAGGTGCGTCGAATGACATGAATAACATTTTGGAACGATAACCGTGGAACAATAAAAAACCCAACAGGCGGTAAAATAATTTACAAAATTACATAAACACGAATACTATAAGACTGAAAAGATTGAATTTGTAAATCTTAGCTTTACTTTTACAATCTTCTGACCAACTTTATCCTAAAAACCGATGATGTTGACCAGTATTACTGTATTTCTCTATTTCCTCCATTTCCCAGTATACCGTATACCACGCCCGATCGTAACTCGATCGTAATTGTAACAGAACAGTCTTGGTTGTAGTTTAGATGCAATCACTAATACAACGCTTTGACATTGGCAATTAGAAAAAATATTATATAAATTTATGAAATCCTTCATAGTTCTTCAACTGACTGAAAAGAATTTAGCATGAAACATGTTCGACGGTGTCTGGTCAATTCGAACCCTGCTCCATTCGGACCATGACATAAGGCCCCAGACTGTAATTGTGATATTTTGTTTAAAACTATTTTTTTATTATTTCTCCTGAGTCACTCACTTGACTTATTGCTATCTTCAAATTCAAAATGATCTTTTGAAATTGTTTTTCTTCTTCGACGTCATTGAAGCCTTTCAGGCTTTTGATTTAAATGTTGATGCTGATGCTAGCTCGATCCTGATGCTACTAATGCTTATGCTGATGCTGGTTTATGTAACAAAATTAGTTCCCTGCACTGTAGTAGTCAGGTAGTGCAGAAACAAATTTGTTCATATCTTGGCCCTGAAGGGTAAGATGGTACCAGAGTTTTTGAAATCCATCGGTCCCACCGGCAAAACCGGTGAATATTTCAAAAGTGCAGTAATTTTCTCCATGTAATCAGTCCAAGCCACCGGTGTAAAAAATTTCGACCTTTCCGAAATTTTAACTTCTTAACCTGTGGAGGTTAAGTTTATTTGTGAGATCATCAAAACGATTGAATCTGCATGTATGATTAAATAAACTCAATTGCTTTCAGGACAGTTAGTTTTTCACAAAGTGGCGGCGTCATGGCCTAATAAATTTGGTAAAAGAAAATCAGACCTATTCAAATTACCCCCGGGTGATTTTTTTTTTCTGCCATATCTGTGTTTGTTTAATCAGCTAATTCAATTTATACAAAAAATGTTAATTGTAGCTTTATTTGGGATATAACATATGTCAACCTAATCATCATTTCCCTTAAATATAAAGAGTAATCTTAATTGTTACATCAAGCATTTCCCCCACAACATTTACATGTAGAAGTTTGTTTTCTGCGGTAGACAGCCATGTTTGGTGTCCACTATAAATATCACACCTGGTTAATTCAGTCTGGGGATGTTTGACCCTCTCATTCATTAGCCAAAAAAAAAATCCCAACCCTTGATTTTTGTTTTGGAATGTTACAGGAAACAAACAAATTTTTTAAGGCCTAACTGGAATTAAAAAAAATTCTCAAGTTTTTGATTTTTGAGCTCTACTGGTCAGAGACCAGAAGAGCTTATGCCATAGTAAGGTGTCCGTCGTCCGTCCGTCTGTCTGTCTGTCTGTAAACAATTTTTCAAAATGCTACTCCTCCTACAGTTTTGGTCTGATTTCAATATAACTTGGCACATAAGTAGACTACACTAAGATACATAATTCTGTGTATTGGTTTTTGATTTCAATGAACAGTGTTGCCATGGTTACTAAAAATAGAGATTTCTGGGAAATACTTTCAAAACGCTACTCCTCCTTCAGTTTTGGTCTGATATCAATATAACTTGGCACACAAGTAGACTACACTAAGATACATAATTCTGTATATCGGTTTTTGATTTCAATGAATGGTGTTTGTATGGTTACTAAAAATAGAAATTTCTGTGAAAAACCTTCAAAGCGCTACTCCTCCTACAGTTTTGATCTGATTTCAATATAACTTGGCAAATAAGTAGACTTTGATAAGATACCTAATTCTATGTGTATCGGTTTTTGATTTTTATGAATGGTGCGGCCATGGTTACTAAAAATAAAATTTCTGTGAAATACTTTCAAAACCCTACTCCTCCTACAGTTTTGGTCGATTCAGTATAACATGGCACACAAGTAGACTACACTAAGATACATAATTCTGTATATTGGTTCTTGATTTCAATGAACGGTGTTGCCATGGTTACTAAAAATAGAATTTCTGTGAAATACATTCAAAACGCTACTCCTCCTACAGTTTTGCTCCGATTTCAATATAACTTGATACACATGTAGACTACACAAAGATACATAATTCTATTTATTGGTTTTTGATTTCAATGAACAATGTTTCCATGGTTACTAAAAATAGAATTTCTGTGAAAAAAATTTCAAAATGCTACTCCTCCTACACTTTTTGTCTGATTTCAGTATAACTTGTCATACAAGTAGACTACACTGACATACATTATTGTCTTTATTGTGTTTTTTGATTTTGTTGAATGATGTTGCCATGGTTACTTAAATCGAAATTTCTGTAAAATTGCTTGAAAAGGCTACTCCTCCTACAGTTTTAGTCTGATTGCAATAAATCTTGCCACAAAAAGAGACAAAACCAAGGATCATTATTCTATTTATTGCTGTCGCAAAGTTTCAAGTCCAAGTGCTACTTTTATCTTCCTTTATAAGTACAACCAGTAGAGCTACAGACTTGTCAGAGACTTCTGGTTTAAGTATCTCAATATGTATGCTAATGGACCAGTGAATATTTGTGTGGACCAGTGAATTTCACTAAATCACTGGTCCACTTGACCAGTGAATATTTTTTTTATTTCAAAAACTCTGTGGTACCCCAATAAAGGCTAATAATTTTACATGGAATAAAAATTCTTATTGAAGAAACAGAGATTGAATAAGTTGAGATAATTTATTTAAATGCCAGCTGAGTTTTTAGCTCACCAGAGCTGAAGGCTCATGTGAGCTTTTCTGATTGAAGAGTGTCTTTCATCTGTCTGTTGTGTGTGTCTTCTGTAAACTTTTCACGTTTTCAACTTCTTCTCATGAATCAATGGGCCAAATTCGACCAAATTCGCCACAAAACATCCTTGGATTAAGGGGATTCAAATTGTTTACAGGAAGTACCAGGCCCTCTTTCAAGGGGAGGTAATTAAGAAAAGTGAAAATTTAATGGCATCTTCTGCTTAGTAACCACTGGGCCAGAAAAGATGAAACTTACGTGAAAGCTTCATTACATGGTGTAGATTCAAATTTGTTCAAATCATGACCCCTGGAGCCAGTATGGGGCCAGATCATCTATCATGGGCAATCAAAGTTTTACATAGGAATATATATAGGAAAAATCTTTAAAAATATTCTGAGAAACAGCAAAGCTATGATTAGTCATATTCATTTGGAAGCATCCTCAGGTAGTATAGATTCAAGTTTGTTTTAATCATGATCCCCAGGACTAGGTGGGTCCGCAATGGGCGTTCAAAGTTTTACATTGGTATATATAGGAAAAATCTTTAAAAACCTTCTGATGAAGAACAGGAAAGCCATGATCAGTCATATTAATATGGAAGCATTCACAGGTATTGTATATTTAAGTTTGTTCAAATCATGACCCCCTGGGAGTAGGGTAGGGCCACAATATGTAATCGGAGTTTCACATAAGAATATGTAGGAAAAATCTTTTAAAATCCTTAAGAACAACAAAGTCATGGATATTCAAATTTATATGGAAGCATTCTCAGGTAATGCAGATTCAAGTTTGTTCAAATCAAGGCTCCTGGGGCTAGGATGGGGCCATATCAGGTGATCAATGTTTACACAGGAATACATAGGCACAATCTTTAAAAATTTTCTTCTTCAGAACAGCAAAGCCATGAATAATTATATAAATATGGAAGGATGCTCAGATATTTTAGATTTAAGCTTGTTCAAATGATGACCCCTTGGAGTAGGGTGGGACCACAATAGAAGATAAAACTTTTACATAAGAATATATAAGAGAATATCAATAAAAAAATCTTCTAAAGCCATGACCAGTCATATAAATATAGAAGCATCTTCAGTTAGTGTATATTCAAGTTTGTTCAGGTCATGAGCACCTCCCCTGCCCCCTCCTGGGGAATAGTGGGCCACTTATATATGAAAACTTTTTACTGATTTCTGCTTAGCTGCAATAATGTAGCCCTCTTAATTTTTTTTTAATCTAGTATTTTCAGGAGAGGGCTACAACTCCTTAGGATCTCCGTAATGGTGCAAATATATTTTTTAGATACGGGCGACTGCAAGCAAAATAAATTGTTTTTGCATTCAACTTACTTCCAATAAGATGGAATTTTTATTCACTATCAACATCATAGCCCTTTTTACACGAAAACCAAGTAAAATAAATCTGCGTGTTTTCCAGTCATTCTTCTCAGCAGCCATGTCAGTTCTTGCATGATGTACTGAGACTTGCGCTTGAAATTTAGAATCACTTGATAATGTAAATGTTAGTGTTGATAAATGTTTGTGTTGTATGATATCACTAAACATCGATAAATAAAAGCATTCCATATGATATTTTTATCATAAAGAGTGATATTTATGCTTATAAAAAGGGAAATCCATACAGATCCGCTCCACAAGATCCCAAAATCTCATTGGTTGTCCCTAAATAAAATTGATCAAGGCGGATAAACATGGCGGATAAATTCAAGTTGTGTTGTTGACATACACGAAAAATTCCCGATATACGGATTGTTCTGTATATTTTTGTATCAATTCATGTCCTGCATAACTACATTTTATGAGTTCAGGTAAGATATGTTAATAAAATACCCACTTACTGATAATTTGAGCCAAAATCTGTGTGGTAGTGAATCACTCCCACACTTGCACCATTACGGAGATCCTAAGGAGTTGTAGCCCTCCCCCCCCCCCCCCCCCCAAAAAAAAAAAAAAAAAAAAAAACGGAGAGGGCTACATTATTGCAGCTAATTTCTGTGGTCCATGGGCCTCTTGTTCTTGAAAGGGCAACATGGTACAGTACTTCCTTTATAATTTACTTACAGGACAATATGAGTTATTCATGAAAGGACAGTATCAAACAGCAGTAGAGGAAATGTCTCAGGATCAAGATGCCCTAACCAAAGTTATTGATGATATTGAAGGAGAAGATGGCCCAATGAATGGTGAGCTTTGTAATAATTTAAAGTTTTTACCTTAAAAAAAGTTACTTCATAGTACTATTTATGATTAAAAAGAACCATGTTTTATTCAGAATATAGTCAAGGACCAGTGAGTTAACATTAACTAGAACAAGTATCTTTGGTATTTGTTCAGATTTTGTTGTTGTACATGCATTACCGTAATGTCATATATATAGTGCACATTTTTCTACAAGAGTTTAAAGTGGAGATGCACTCTGGGACATAAAAAAAATACACAAAGTCCCCAATGAATACTTGTATTTGAAGGATTCCCCAATAGGGCCTCATAGAGTTATGCCCCTTGGATTTTGAAAAATTCCAATTATGGGGGGGGGGGGGGCATAAGTGTTTCACAAAAATCTCTTGTTTGACCTTGACCTCACTTTTCTTAAATTTGCATCTAAATCAGTTTGAAAAAAAAAAATATTCAATATATTTTTACGTAAGCTTATGCACTGATACATAATTTGGTGAGAATTCATCAACTGTGTCCAATTTTTTTTGCAGAGCCTTTTTAACAATGTTTGACTTTACTATTTATTGTGTATAAAACTCAGTTTTAAAGAAACTGTTCAAGATATTTTCATCAAACTTTGTACATTAATACAAATTTTGATGTTGCATTACTAATGAACTGGGTGGGGCATTCATGTCCTATGGACATTTTTCTAGTTTTGCGCATGCAAAATGCCAGACGTCACAATACCAGTATCAGCTTTCAGGGCTGATGTGGATCTGCAAGGTTGATATATATGTCACAACCCCTTGTAGATTAAAGATTAAAAGTTTTAAATGAAAAAGTTTACCAATGGTTTTTCTAGTTTTTGAAAGTTAAAAGATTTTACAGATGATACCTGATTATAATGCTCCAAAACCAATTATTCCATTTCTTAAAACTTCTGCGATAACTTCACTGCAGAACTTGCTCTACTTTTGCAAATGCAATACTGATTTTTTGCCAAACATGCCAAAGAATCTCTGGATAGAGAATATAAATATCTGTCATCATCTTCTCAACCCCACCTACCTCATGATAATTCCTCATTTCAGCCAAAGAAATGAAAGAAACTGTGTGTCTTTGGATCCTTTACAGGGTTGTATTATACCATTAAGAGCCCTTAGCCTCTTTTTATAAGTACAAACCACTAGGGCTACAGCCTCGTGAGAGACTTTTTTGTTTTTGTTTTAAAGTGTTACAGTTTTATTTTATTGGCTACAGCCATTCTGGTCGAGCAATTGTGGCTCCTGGGGGACCTCATGATTGATTTTTCTCTATGCTACGACATTTTTTTACGTAGCTAAAAGGTGGGCAGTGCATACTTGTTCACATATACACACTATAGATGTGACACTACGGTATATTGACATTTTTATTGGACATATCATATAATGGGCATAATAATCCAATTTTCAATTTCTTTGAGAGCATTTTTAGATCGTAAAAAATAATTTTGCATAAAATTGCAACAAATTATATACCGTATAGATTACATGGATAACTTTAATAAACTAAGGGAAGAATGGCAAAAATGACTATGCAAACTAAAAACAACAGTGTTTTGGAATATTTCTGCAAAAAACTTTGACATGCAGAAAAACCATTATACGGTATATAGCACATTTTGATTTCTATCAACACTTCATATGTGTTGAGAAAAAAGTGTGGTTTCTGATGTTGGTCTTGATTAAACACAATTCATTTGATAAAAAATAATATCTTATTGACTTTGAAAGATTTATTCTCAAAGTTCAGTGTTCAACCTGAGAATTTGAAATGGAATAAAATAAGAAAAGATGAATAAAATAACACTAAAAATTGTCATCTAATTTGATGATTTGAAAACTTTAAAGTTATGGCTGAAATCTCCATAAATAGCAGAAGTATAACCAAAGGCATGGTTTCTTCATGTGGATTTGTTATTGCTTTTGAAAAAAATGCTAGATATAATTTTGCCTTATTTTAATTAGTAAGTATACAGACATTTCATCTTCACATTGATATCAGTGTAATACTCAAGGAGAGCATGCTTATTTTTTGTGCTTAAATGTGAATTAATGCTGCAGACGATGACCAGTCCAGCTCTGACTCACGAGCAGAAGAAACTCAGTCTGCTTCACCAAAAAAAGGTGAAGTCACCTTAAAGCTCAGTTGAAGTTGTCCAAGGGTAGAGGTCAAGAACAGCTAGCTTGTGAAAGGTCAAGGACAACTATCCTGTTCAAAAGCAGTCAGTCAGAAAAATTTCAATGTGAATTGTGCAAGTTATACAAGAATAAATATGAATTGCTTTATGAATGTTTTCCCATCCAAGGGAACAAATCAAACATCTGATCCTATTCATGCAGAGTAAAACATGGTTTATAGGAAAAATTAGCATTTTTGTTTTGTGAAAGTAATTTCAATTCATATAAGGCAACAAGCCAGGCTAGCTGTTCTTTAAATGTCTCAAACCCCAGTGTTGTATGATATGAATGAATGTGAATGTATATGTAGAGTATATACTCTTGAAGCTAACTGTTCATCCTGCAGTTATTATTTTGTTGAAATAGAGGAAACGAATAATCACATATATTTATTTTCAGTCTCCAAAAGTTGATTTATCCAAACCTCTTCAATTTGGTTGATAGAACTTGTTCTGCAGAGAATGGTTATTTTCTGAATTTAAATTCTTTTTTTCAGATTTAAAGACAGCTTTCGATGAAAGGTGCATTTTTATGTACTTTTGTAAAGGGACAGTGGGGTAATTTTTAGCTTGTCTGATTTACAGAACCAAAGGCCACACCCACTTGCAAGGGGGTCTAATTATGAAATACTGAAAATTTGGTATCACCTTTTAAAAAAACCTTCTCAAGAGAACCACTAAGGCAGTATTTAAACTGATGACCTTGGTCTTTGACCTTTCGACCTCGAAATTCAATAGGAGTCCTTTTTTTATGTCACATTGATTAGATATAAATATTTCATTGCAAAATCTTAAAGAGAACTAGAGTTCTCACCAGGAAACCATTTTATATGAGATATAGATTTTTCACCTTTTTCTTTTGAGTTAAAAAATCAAATTAAGAGGTCTTCTTCAAGTCATTTGGAATTATGATATAAAATTTCACAGAAAAAGCTGTGAAAATGTTTACTTTTGATCAGTTCAAATAAGTGAACAACTATGAATTTTATGTTAATTTTACATGTTACATGATAGCACTTGTCTAAAATGGAAAAGAAGAAAAAAAAATTAACTAATAAAAAAAAATCATCCACAATGAATTATAGTTTTCTTTATGATAATCTCTTACCATTTATACTAGGTGAATCACATGGACCTGCTACAGTTTTATCTTATAATGACTAAAAGACAATCTCAGGCCATGAGGAAGCAATTTCAGTTTGGGGGCAGGGGGGCTAAGAAAAAAAATTCTTTACAGGCAAAAAAGAAGTCATTATTATTATTAAGGGGACACAACTGTTAACTGTAAAGTAGCGGTGTTTTCTATTGCATAGTATATATATATATATATTGGTAAAATTATTGGGGGGGGGGGGCCACCTCCCAGCCTTCCCTCCAATTCCTTCATGCTTTACAGTTTTAAATTTCTTGCCTTTTCAAACACTGTTTTGATTTTTTTAAAATAAGGATTTGTGTATGAAAATTTATGAATTCAATTTATTCTTATTTTCCAAAGCATCGAAAAAAATTATACTATCATGTTTGCTAAACATTCATTAATTAATTAATTCTTGTATATTTTTACCATAAAGAGAAAATGCCATCAAACTTTTATGGATTTAAGGTCAGACAACACATTCCTTAAATATATGTTTTGTATACATTAGTATTATATAAAAAATTATTCATAATTGTCATTCTCTTGTGATTTCTAAATTGTTTTCAATATGTTTTGAAAAATAAGTACACCAAAAATTGTGACAGTGACAATTCAAAAGATTATCTGTAAGTATAAAAGAAATATCACCCTCTGGTACTTGCCAAAATGCCTGGTAAAGTACCTTAATTTTTGGTGAGGAAACTTAAGTAGCAGCAGCTATACTTCAATGACAAAATCTTGGGAAAAATTATATATTTTCGAGGAATGTGTCATCTGACCTTAGTCTAATGTTTACAAATAATAGTACATGTACTACCAATTGGTGATGCAAGTCTCGGTGAATGAATAGATAAGAATGACATGGATTTATTTTAACAAAAGAAATTAATGAATTTAAAAAGTAACTTCATGTTCGTAATATTTTGTTTTTTTACATTATTGTCTCTAAATTGACATGTTATTACCAATTGTGTACCCTAACCAGTTTTGCATTCATTGTGTTTTGCATTTATGGTGAAGACCATTTATCCTATCATATTGTGTGTTAATCCAATGGTATCATGCCTGTATCTGTTGTATTCTATCCTATAGTGTTTCATGTCAAAAATGATATAGAGGGTATTGTAGATAGTAGATATAATCTGTGGTCTTAGCTGCATATATAATTTCCTTATTTAGCTAATACTAGAAATTAATTGCATGCAGAATGCTTCCCTTCAAAAGTACAGTCAGTTCTCGAATTATCGCCATTCGATTCATCGCCATTCTCGCAATAACGCCATGATTTTTCAAGAACGTTTTTCCTGCCATATAAAATTCTCTTTATAACGCCAAATTTGCATAACGCCATCCGCCACCCTATTTTCACAACAAACGTCCATTTCAAAGTGTCAATTATCTCGATATACTGCCACAGGTCCATGTGGTCAGTGAAGCGGCTAATTGGTTGTCACTATCTAGATCACCGTTGTAAAGCCAGACAAGCTACATGTAATTAAAGAATTAATTAAACAATAATTTTTCTCTTCAGCTGTTATTATGATTTTGTTTTCTGTTTAATAAAAATTATTAATTCATGGCTTGGCCACGAAAGCGGTTGTTAAACTTGAGTTCAGTGACAACGATATTAGTTCGACTTCAAACAGTGCAATATATATTTGCTTGAAAAATAGTGATACAGTATTAATTGCGAAAGTTTTAGTGATGTCGATGCCATAAACAATTAATGTACATGTATTTACATACTATCGGCAGTAGATCACGACGATCCACATAGCATTTTTTTTAATATCAGATGTTCAGATCCTGTACATGTGTACATCATTTTATTGCATAAATAATGTGTATTTTGTTTTAAAACAAAATTATTGTATGTTAAAAAAAAGTATCTGCAGCATTTTCAAATCTTGAAATGTGTTTTTATATAATATTAAGAATATAAACGTTAAATGTTTTATTTCCAAGAACAGTAACTCTATTTCTTGTTCCCCCAAAGATGGAAAATTCAATTCATTGCCAAATTTGTTATACCGCCATGATTTCTAAATTACAAAAGGCAGCGGTTTATCGAGAATTAACTGTAAATGCATGTCTTTAACAAGCATTGTATGAATGCCCAAGTTAGTCACATATTGAAATTTATTGTATATTGTATCTTAACTATCTTTTTTTACCTCTGAAATTTAGGAAACAAGCTGCATGAATATGATAATGATTTTAGAGTCATAGCAACATGCTAAAATTTTTGTCTCAATCCAGTGGGGCTGATTTGGTCATAGCCAGAGAAACTCATGATACTTAAATGACCAGCTAGGCACATAAGCCTCTTGTTCACTTGCTCAATCAGACAAGTACGTTGATGTTCACTTTTCCAAAAGGAGATTTTACTGAGCAATCAGAGAACCATTGATGTTGGTCAATGTAACATCCTGATAAATGCAGAATCAAATTTATTAAAGCATGGCCTCAGTGCTTAGGTAGCCCTTTGTGACTTCACTTCTACAGTGCCACCCAATATTGAATCAGGTACTGATAGAACTAGTTTCTTTGCCTGAAAATTATTTCAATAAGATCATTGTGGTGAATGATAATTTTTAGTTCATCTGAGCTGAAAGCTCAAAGAGCTTATGCTCTGGCCTGGTGTGCAGTGTGAATTAATTTTTGGAAGTGGGCCAAATCTCAAAAATCCCCTTGCCAACTTTTATCAAATGTGTCACAGAGTATCCTCTGGCCAAGGGGTTTCCATTTATACTAATAAAAGGGATGTAATTCTTAAACAGGGGAAGATATTTGGGGAAATATTGAAAAAAAAAAAAAATAATGGATGCTAAAAAAAATCTTCTCATGGACCATAATCACACCCACCACCACCACAACCTAAATTTAAAAAAAAAAACTAGTAAGAGCCCATAATTTCTCATTTCCATTTCAATCACATCCATATGTCGTTCTATGCCAGCAGATTGTACTTTTTCTTTATACATTTAAAGATTGGCAATGTATGGTATTATAAAAACACACAAGGTAATAAGTTCATCATTCTGGTGAGCTTGAGATAAAAGATACCACAGAGCATCTGTTTCATATTTGGATATTTTACTTGAAAAAGACATTAATGGTAATCTAAAAGACGTTAATGGTAATCTAACAACCAAGCTTTATGATAAACGTGATGACTTTAACTTTCCTTACTTATGCAGCAATATACTTTCATCACCTGCATACGGGGTTTATATCTCTTAGTTGATTCAATACGCAAGAGCATGCTCTATGTATGTACAATTTCTAAAACGAGGTAAATTATTGACAAACAAGTTGATGAAACAAGAATATCAGCAGTCTCATTTAAAGTCATCATTTCGTAAGTTCTATGGTCAATACAATGACCTTGCCAGCAAATACAATTTATCATTGAGTCAAATGCTGACTGACGTTTTTCATACTAATTGTTAGGCCATTGTTTACACACTGAATTGTCGACGGATTTTTCCGTTATTTCCTGATCATGACAAGGAGCACACGGCGGGTGTGACTGGTCGGCAGGGGATGCTCACTCCTCCATGGCACCTGATCCCACCTCTGATGTTTTGGAGGTCCATGTTTGCTCTGCTCCTATTTTGTATTGTTTAATGGACTTTTGAGCTTGAATACTGTTCGTTATCTCCATATATTTCATGTTAAACTTTTGGACATTTTTTGCTTCTTCTCATAAACCACTAAACCAATTTCAACCAATAGAGCATCCTTGAGCAAAGGGGGACAAAATTTGTAAATTTCATGGTCTCTGCCCCCTGGGGCCTTAGGGGTGGGACCAAAACTATAAACATTATGCAATTTTCAAAAATGTTCTTTACTCCTGGACGTCAAGCAGTCAAACTGTTGGCAAGATTATGACAAGCAATGAGTCCTTTCCAATTATATGAAATTCAAGGCCCTAGGGTCAGAGATTCTGGAGTTAGGGTGGAGCTCTATCGACCATATAGTGAAAATGTATAAATTCTTTGTAAAGTTTCTCTACACCTGTATATTTAGCAGACAAACTAAGTGCATGGTGATAATGAGCAAGGATGCTTTTTCAAAATTGGGAATATCATGGCCCCTGGGTCTGAGGGGTTTAGGTGTTAGGTCAGGGCTCTGTTTAATATACAGTCAAACCTCATTATCTCAAACCCAATGGGACCAAGAAAAAATTTGGAGATATTCGAGGATTCGAGATATCCGGGGTAAAATACTTAAAGAATAAGGGATTAGGACTTCCAAATCACTTTGACATATCCATAGTATTCAAGATATCAGTGTTTGAGATACCGGAGTTCAACTGTATTTAGTTAAAATGTATTGTTTCTTTGAAAATCTTCTTCTCTGCTCCTAGGTATTAACAGACAAAGTAAGTGCATTGTTATGATAAGCAAGGCTTCATCTTCTAAAATTTTGAATTTCTTGGCCCCCGGGGTCAGGCCTAGGGGTTCTGGTGTTAGGGCAGGGCTCTATTGAATATATAGTTAAAATAGATTATTTCTTCAAAAATATTCTTTTCTGCTCCTGGGTATTAAGCAAACAATCTAATTGCATGGTTTTGATAAGCAAGGATGCCTTTTCCAAAATTGTTAATTTCAAGTCTTCTTGGTGAGGGATTCTGGTGTTAGGGTGGGTTATATTAATTATATAGCGAAAATGCATTATTTAAAAATCTTACTTTAGCAGATAAAGTATGTATATGGTAAAGATAAGCATGGGTGCCTCTTTGAAAATTGTGAATTTCATGACCTCTGGGTCAGGAGTCTGCTGTTAGTATGGGACTCTATAGATCATGTAGTGAAAATACATAAATTCTTTTAAAAGTTTCTTCTCTGCCCCTGGGTTTTTAGCAGACAAACTAATTGCATTGTTATGATGAGCAAATCTTCCAAAATTATGAAATTCATAGCCCATGGGTCAGAGATTCTGGTGTTAGGGATGGGCTTTATTATTTATATAGTGAAGATGCATTAATTCTTTGAAAATCTTCTATACTCCTGGGTATTTAGATTGATTCTTTGAAAATCTGCTTTGCCCCCGGGTATTTAGCAGACAAACTAATGGCATGATTATAATGAGCAAGGGTGCTTCTTTCAAAATTGTGAATTTCACAATCTTGGGTCGGACAATGGTGTTAGGACAGGGCTTTATTGATTATATAGTTAAAATGCATTAATTTTTTGAAAATCTTCTATGCTCCTGGGCATCTAAGAGGCAAACAGAATACAGTTTGTAATGAGCAAGAGTTTTTTTTAGTAGATTTGTGATATTCTGGACCACTGGATCAAGTGTTCTGGTGCTGGGCAAAGCTCTGTTGGTATTGTAGGGAAATTTGTACTCTACTGAGAAAAGTTATTTCTGTGTGCTACTCAGCTATGATAATTAATCACTGTAAATAATGTAATTGATCAGTTAATTGATTAAAAGAATTTCACAAGAATTTTTAATGTCTTACAAAAAGTACTTTCATAGTTTTTTTAAATGGTCAGGTAGACTTGTAAATAGCAGATAAATAATGTGAGACCAAAATACCTTATCTTTATATATAAATGTTCTTCAAAGATCAAGAGAGGCCAGTGTGAGAAGAAATGGAATGGGCTTCTTATAAGTGATCAAGCGCTATTGTTTCATTTTGTCTACATGGTGATAGTTACAAATGGAAGTGTATTAGCACCAGCAAGTACAAGCAAGTAAATAATCTACTTTATGATTTGATATGGAGTACTAGACTAACTATTTTGTTGACCCCTGATTATCCTATTTCTCTTGCTTTTGGGCAAAATATCTTCATCTATCAGTTTATTATACCCCCGCTCCGAAGGAGAGGGGGGTATACGGTTTAACCCTTGTGTGTGTTTGTCTGTCTGTCTGTCCGTTACAAATTTTTCGTTGCAGTTTTCTCAGCAACTACTCATTAGCACACAATTTGTATAGGCATGCCATATGGTGGGATTCATTTTTGTATATTCCGTGGTCAACTTCCTGTTTATCCGTGCATCTGTCCATTCCATACATAACAGATTTTCGTGGCAGTTTTCTCAGCAACTACTCATCGCAGATGCTTGAAATTTTAGCACACTCTTTGTTTAGGCATGCCATATGGTTTGATTCATTTCTGTACGAATCCATGGTCAACTTCCTGTTTATCTGTGCATCTGTCTGTACTATACATAACAAATTTTCATTGCAGTTTTCTCAGCAACTACTCATCTCAGATGCTTGAAATTTTAACACACTCTTTGTTTTGGCATGCCATATGGTGGGATACATTTTTGGATGAACCCGATGTTAACTTCCATGTGTCTGTCCCTTCCATGTGTAACAGATTTTCGTGGCAATTTTCTCAGCTACTACTCATTGCAGATGCATGAAATTTATTCATACTCTTTGTTGAGGCATGCCATATGATGGGATTCGTTTTTGTATGAAAATGATGTCAACTTCCTGTTCATCCCTGTGTCTGTCTGTAACTGAACCTTTGTATATTCACATCAGAGTGTATATCCACATCAGAGTGGGGGTATTACTAGTAAGCATTGGCTCACAGACTTCTTGTTTTGTTATATTTTATACTTCTTTGAATCCTTTACAGTGTTATATTATACTCAGGTGTCTGTTGAGGCCTTTGGGCCACTTGTTCTCTTTTCCTGTTACATTTGGTACTATGCCATGCCCTGGAGGTGAGAGGGAAGAGCCTGGGTTGGTGTCTCTGGGGGCAAAGACCTTGAAGGATGGAGAAATGTGGCAGTCAAGCAGGTTCAATCCCTGGTGGCCAGATAGCACAGTTAGTAGAGCATCTGACTATTGATTCAGGGTGCCTGAGGTTGAATCCTGGTCTGGTCCATCACATTTTTCTCCTTTCCTGTTATACTTAGTATCTTGGATACTAGGATTCTTAGAAATAACGAACTTTTTAGGTCACTAAACCTAGAAAGTTCATGCAACTTTGGGGCACTTGAAAGTGTCAGCCCAAAAGTAGGTTACAATTTGAAATTTTATCATTATTCAGTTAAATAGTATAGTCTGGATACTAAAGGGCCGAAAAGGATTATCAAACCCTGTGAGTTGATGCCTTTGGGTCCCATGATATGTTGACTTAAAGGTAGGTCACAGTGATAATGTTATTCAGTTTATCAGAGGAGTGGTTCTGGGCCCTTGGGCCTCTTGGGCATTTTTTTGTTTGTTTTGTTTTGCTTTTTGAGAAAACTGAGAATTCAAAGAATTTTGTGAAAAGTCTTAGTTGACAGAGTTGCCAGTTGGAATAAAAACCGTCTTCAAGAAGAGACATTCAAAAAACCAGGAACCTGCATATAACCTATTAATAAAAGAGCCATTTGTTACTGGTGCTTGTCTTTAAAGTCTTGAGTGATTTAAAATTTTGGTCAAAGCCTTTAAAGAAACTGTATTTTCAGAAATTGACCCCCCAACAGTAAGCACAAACACTGATGCTCATCCAGAGTTGCATCTTGGGAAGGGTGAAGATATGGATATCAGCATTGATGGGGAGGATTGTCTAGCTAAAAAAACATTCAGGCAGTTCTCTGGCAAAAAAGTGAGTAACTCAAAATTTTAAAACTGTTTCTGAAAGAGTTCATCAAATTAACCAGAAATAATGTAACTGATTCTTAATTATTGACTCCTCAATAAAAGTTTTGTTTCGCATTGCTTATTTACTGTTTTACAATTATGTACCTTATCTCGTGTGTGATGCATAAAATGTGAGTAAATTCTAAAGCTAAGTCATCTAAATTTTTAATTTCAAGTATGACATAATATACCAGTTGGTGAATTTTCTCTGTATCAGCTATAATGACTGTATTTTGATTGAAGGGAAGCCTGACAGCAGATGAAGAGGCAGCCTTGATGTCAGCATACCATTATGAGAGAGCCACCACTAATATTCACCCTTACTTATCGTCCATGGTTAACTATGCTCAGCCAGTCAAATTTCAGGGCTTTAAAGTAGCAGAAGGTAGGCTTTACAGACATGGCAGTTCAAACTGAGGATCAATGAATTGTAATTTTAGCATTCTGAGGGCTTGACTTAATTTTCTTAAAAAGGCCTTAAATACTAATGATCTTTTTTTTTGGACTTGAAGAATATTATTGTATCAGTATTATATAATGGCATACATACTTAGTTTATCAAGTTCATTTTCAACATAGTGTGCTTGTCACATTTCCCAAGGAAAAATGTTCAAAGACAATTAAGTATTAGTAAACAGATATCCACTGTTGCTTAAAAAAATACTTGTAAATTGGGGTCTAATATATTGCTAAAATTATTTTTACCATAAAAGTAGAAGACTTTAGTGTTCAATGTTTAGAACTTCCTTAAAAACATTTGAGATATATTTTTAGCTCAGCTGAACTGAAGACTTAAGGGAGCTTTTCTAGTCGAAGTTCGCCATTTGTTTATCCGTTAACTTTTTTTTAGCTCACCTGAGCTAAAAGCTCAAGTGAGCTTTACTGATCACCTATTGTCAGTCTGTCTGTCCATCCGTCCGTCTGTAAACTTTCACATTTTCAACTTCTTCTCAAGAACCACTGAGTAAAGGGTTAATTAATAAAACAAAGGGCCAAGCCCCCTTCCAGGGTAAGATAATCAAGAAAAAGCAAAACTAGGGAGAGGTCATTAAAAAATCTTCTTCCCATGTACAACTGTGCCAGAAAAGCCAAATTTTGTGGAAGCTCCATGAGGTAGTGTAGATTCTGAATTGTTCAAATCATGGCCCTTGGGGTTAGGGTTGGTCCACAAAAGGAAATTGAAGTTTTCCTTTGAAATATTTAGGAAAAATCTTTAAAATCTTGTTCGCAAGAAGCACTGGTCCAAAAAAAGGTGAAACTTAAGTGGAAGCTTCCTGATTAAGTCTAATTCTGAATTGTTTACATCATTGCAGAAGGGGAGGGGTATAGGGAATCAAAGTTTAAAGGAAAAACCCTTTAAAAATCTTCTCAAGAAACACTGATTCAGAAGAGCAGAAACATGTTGAAGCTTTCTGAGGTAGTGTAGATTCTAAATTGTTCAAATCATGTCCCGAAGGGGTAGGGTGGGGCCACAATGGGAGATTGAAGCTTCACTGAAATAAAAAGGAAAAATCTTTTAAAAATTTTCTTTTCAAGAAACCACTGGGCCATAAAAGCTGAAACTTATATGGAAGCTTCGTAAGGTGGAGTAGGTGTTCTAAATTGTTCAGATCATGGTTCCCGGGGGTAGGGGATCACAATAGGGGATTCAAATTTTACATTGAAATATATAGGAAAAATCTTTAAAAACCAAGAATGGATGGGCCAGAAAAACTGAAACTGATCATTGATGTGAAAGCTTCCTGAGATGGTATAAATTGTAAATTGTTCAAATCATGCCCCATGGGAGTAAGGGTAGGCCACATAAGGGAATCAAAGTTTTACATTGAAATATATAGGAAATATCTACTTCTCAGGAACCACTGGACCAGAAAAGATGAAATTAAGGTGAAAGCTTTCTGAGGTAGTATAGTGTTGATGTAAATTGTTCAGATCATGGACAAGGGGGTAAATTGGGCAACAATAGGGATTATTTATGAAAAATTTTTTAACCTCCTCAAGAACTGCAAAGCCGTGATGAATCACATTAATGTGGAAGCATCCTCTGGTAGTGTAGATTAATTTTTCCAAAATCACGGCAACTGTATATAGGGTGGGGCCACAAAAGGCGATCCAAATTTTACATAGGAATACATGTACATTGGAAATAAAATCTGATGAATAACAGTCTGGCCAAAGTTACTCAAGTGAGTGTTGTGGCCCATGGGTCTCTTATTAATGTTTTGATGTGTTAATAAGAAATGTTTTTCTTTGAAATCTTCCTCTTTATTTTTCAGAGCAAAATATTCATTATCACATGTCATCCTTCAATGAAAATGTAGGATTACAATACCTCAAATCTCAGGCCATTGAGCTTGTCAAGTATCCTTATTTCACAAATTCAGAGGTGGATGAAGTATTTTACAGAAGCATGTGTATATCATGATTATATACATTAAATCATATTTGAATGTAAAAATGCAAAATTCACAAGTCCCCCCCCCCCCCCCAAAAAAGGATTGAATCGGGAAATTTACTCAATGCATGTACATTGGTGGTTCATTTATCCAGATGCTTTGGATTCCAGTCAGAATCATCCAGATAGGTGAAGCGTCTAGACACCTGACTTGCATTAATTTTAACTATACATGTATATGGCCTTTCATACCAATGTCAATAAAGAAGATAGCTGCATTGTGCATAATATTAAATGTTGATATAAAATTATGGACTTAAGTGTAGGTCAATATGCGGTTATAAGGACCCATGTCAAGTGATATTGACCGAAGACACATAAAGTGTTGGCAACCAAGCTTGTGAGGTCACTATCATTTTCTGTGTCTGAGGTCAGTATCACTTGACATGGGTCCTTATAACCAACTGCATATCGACCTACACTGAAGTCCATAATTTTTATGTTATATAATCAGTCAAAGTGAATAATCTTACACAATCTTAACCTAACAGACTTGGCTGTCATTTGTCACAATGGTAAAAAACATGCTTCTTATATTGTGATGTCATGGTCTTTGGTGCAACTGAATGGTGAGTTGTGTGATATCATATTCCACAGATGCGCTTACGCATTAATATCATAAAAGGACGAATATCATGTGATATCCATTCAGCCAATGAAAATTACAAAAATAATCTCTTTATGTAATATTGTACATTATCATTTTACATAACATTTAAATTAAGTAAACTACATTTGATGTAACATTGATGTAACATTGTTTATCTGCTATTTATAAAGTTTATTCCCTTTTTGCTAATTTCTAATGATTGAACTGACTGGTATAGAGCTTCATGATCTACCCAATCTGTCCATAGAGTCATAATTTGAACAATTAACCATGCCAAATATGACATAAACTACACTAGCATATGCTTATCATGCCAAGCGAGATCACATTTATTTAGTGATGGTGTAAAATTTAATCAAGTTATTGATTGAATGTGATTACAGTAAAACTCGTCTAGTACGAACAAGGATATAGTGAACTTATGGATATAGCGAAGTTTTTTAGCAAACCGTGGCGAAATCTTTAACAATTCCTTGTAAAATTTTACGGATATAACGAACTTGGATATAGCAAATTTTACAGTTACAGAGAACTGATTTTGTGTCCCCTAGAAGTTAAAAATAACGAAATTTTCATCTTTCATAGCAAATTTTCAAAGATCTAAATTTTCAAAATATTGAATCGACATTAATTTTGTGAGTATTTATATTTGAAACTCAATACATCAGAAAACAATTACAATTATCAAGCCAAAAAATACTTATTTGTATATTAAGTCAGGTCTATTAATAACAATATGTAAAACTAATGTTACAGTTGTACTCTAACTGTAAATATTTTGCCAAAAACAATAATTTAGTGATATAAAATATTATTTCCCTTAAGCAGGGGTCGAAATTAACGGGAAATACTCGCTAGATGCGAATTGAAAACAGAAATTGTGGGTTAAAGGCGACCTGTGGTCGCTAACTTTTGCGAGTTTAAAAAAAAGGTAAAATTACCCTTGCATGTATAACTGAAAATCACTACAGGTATTTTCATTCATATTTTATTCTTTTTTTGCTATTAAATTCCTAAACAATAAAAAATTTCCAGGCAGCATGCTCCTATAGTTCGTAAATCTCCATAATCTTATCCATTTTGCAGTACTAGTTGACTAATTTACTTCCAAAAACAATTGTTTTTTACTAATCCGAATTTCCTCCATTCCTGTGTTTATGGTAAATACATGTAGATATCCCATTAAATTATTTACGGTCACTCAATCAACTACAGGAAAAGTGTTATGTGATTTAAAAAAAAATATTTTTTCACTGTATTTAATGATTCAAGATGAAAAAAAATCTCAATTTAGATGAGCTAGTGCAATGACCAGAAAAAAAGGAAGATAATTAATTTAAATTCATTCTTCTTTTAATTTTCAATCATAATTATTGATTTAAATACGATTTAATTTTTCTATTGAGAATTAAACTTAAATTTTAAAAAGAATGACCCTCAATTTTTCAACAATTAACTAACTTTTCTTTCAATGTTGGTTACAAGTTACTTTTTCCCTCTACATTTCGGCCAGTAACTTTTTACTTGGGGGCTAGTGATTTTATTGCTGCCAGTAGTGGGCTAGTGCTTGAACTTTTTCGCTGAAATATGGCTGAAATATTGCCAACTCGGCATTAACCTATAATAATCAATCTTGAATTTTTTAATTGCACACCCCTGTATCCGTGCATATTTTGAAGCTTAAGCTAATTTCTTCTTGTGCAAAACGTCTTGTATAAAACGACTTAAATGCACGTACTCACAAGATGTAAATTAGTTTTCTATGAAATTATTGATATAATTCCTATGTTAATTACTATGACAAGAAATGCTAGTGAACATTTAATATTGCTAGTAAAAAAAAAATTCCACTAGGTAAAATTTGCTAGTGGTCAAAAAAGTTAATTTCAATCCCTGTCTTAAGTGTTATATATAGTGCAATTTCAATTCACAAATGTCAGAAAAGTGAGAGTCTCTGTGTACATATATACATATACATGTATTGAAATTGAACTACCTTAGGTTTAATTATGGACTTAATTATCACAGAAGCCAGGTGATCATCTTTTAAAAGCAGGCAGCCAGGCCAATATTTTTTACAACAATTAAAACCCACCTCAGGAAAGTTGACCAGAGTCAACAGACCAATGAAAAATTACTGTAAAAGTACTGGCTGATACTTTTTCTCAGAACCATTGGGGTTCCCATATTTAAAAAGAAAATCAACCATTCTAAAGCTTAAGTTTATTAAAAAATGCCTTCAAAGTTATAAAAATTATATCAATTTTAAAGCAAAATTGTTCCATTTTGTTAGTTGCCCACGTGGCACAGTGGTTAGAGTGTTTACTCTAGAATCATGGTATAAAGAGTTGATCCTTACATCACAGGATCAAATCCTACTGCGGGATGTGGAGATTGGTTCTTTGGATGAAAAACAGAGGTCCCTTGTCACAGTAGGTGCTGGCATGAAAAAGATCCCTCATTGCTCAATGGCCCTGAGTGCCGAGTATAGTCTAAATTTGTAGCCCTCCACCAGCAAGTGGTGGTGTCTTGATCCATATAAGTGAAAAATTTTTGAGAGGAACATTAAACAATAAACAAACAAAAACCTAGTGGTTACTGTGAAATCACTAATTTTCGTGGAGGTTTAATTTTCGTTGTTTTCGAGGTATGAAGAGACCCACGAATTCATGTCCACCACCAAATGTAAAATGTCATATACATAACTACTCAACAATTCTTCATCCACGAAATCTAATCCCCACGAACCCATAGATTTTCCTCAACCCACAAAAATTTGACCCCACGAAAATATATGATTTTACAGTATCTAACTTACTGTCGCTCTTTTGTGGTGGAGTCAAGGAAGCTCTAAATCACACAAGATTTCCAGGCATAACATTGTTTGCAGTAGTGACAATTGATTCGAACAATCATTATGCCAAAATTACAATGTATTGCTGAGGGTTGAACTCCAAATAGTATGTTGTCTAATTGGGAATGTTTAGAGTATTTAATCAGCTTCGGAAAGTAACAATTTTTAGAAAGAAATGGTTGATTTTAATTAGAAGAGTTGGCTTAAGTGAAAAGTACAGTCAAACCTTGTTATCTTGAACTCAGTGGGACCGAGAAAAAACTTCAAGATATTCGAGGATTCAAGATATCCAGGGTAAAATACTTAATAAAAGGGGGTTGGGACTTCCAGATTACTTTGACATATCCATGGTATTCAAGCTATCAGTGTTCAAGATACCCAAATTCAACTGTAGTTAATTAGAAGGGACTTAAGTGAAAAGTATCATCAAAAATATAACACATGAGGACTAGCTCTTCTCAAGTTTATTAGTGTGGTTCAGTGAATGTTCAGCAAGATATTTCACCAGGACTTCTTTGCATTGTATTTAACAGCTCAAAACCCTCATCCAACGGACGTTTCCTACCTTCACTGTAAAAGAGTTTGTTAAAGTAATTGCAATATCAAGTATTGTTTAAAGTACATGTATAACTGAAACTCAGAATTATCTGCCCCTGTTTATTTTGCTAGATTGTCAACGTACAGAATGCATTTTAACATTAGACTGGATCTATAGGACATTACGATATTTTAATGATAGAACATAGTATCTAAGGTCAGGTCATCTCATGGGTCAGGTGGAGGTGCTTTGATTCTGCTTGAGGAATGTTGTGATAATTGTCTAAGAGGTCTTTACCAAATTTCATTATTTCCTCCAAGCCAATTAAATTGGAGTTTTATCAACAGAGATATGATAATGAATTTTAAAAGAAATGGCACAAAGTTGTATTGCATGATTCTTTATGCAAAAACATTTAGGAATGTGATGTTGTACACATGTAACTAATATCAGATTAGACACTTTGTACCACATTTCTATCCAAAGCATTAGCTGTATTGCTTATTAGTTCAAAATAAGCAACTGCATGGCAAAAGTAATTAAAGTGTATCTTGATACAGAAATTCTAGGATTTTAAAAAAATATATTTCTTTGGACAAAAAATCCTTAATCTTGTTCAGCTACAATAAACGCCAAATGAGTCGAATCTATCCAAGGGGAGGTCGAGTAGATTCCAGTAATTACATGCCACAGGTAATATGGATTCTTGAACTTTATTTGAAGGTTAAGTTTTCATGCTATTTAGACTAAGGAATTTCTGTTATATAATCATAATTATATTGAATCTTACATCTTAGGTAAATTATATTAGCAGTATTGTTCAATGAGAAATACGGTTCTTTATTTTTTATTCTGATTTAAGTTATTCTGGAATGCTGGATGTCAGATGGTAGCACTTAACTTCCAAACTTCAGATCTAGCCATGCAACTTAATCAGGGAAAGTTTGAGTACAATGGAAACTGTGGGTGAGTGTCGGAAATTTAAAGACTGTGTTTCAGTGTCATTTCATTTATAGGTGGATTAATTTATTTATCTGTCATTCTGTCCATCAATAAGTCTAATGTTTTTAGCTCGATCATCAGAGCTGAAAGCTCAAGTGAGCTTTTCTGATCATATTTTGTCCCTGTATAAACTTATCACATTTTAAACTCCTTAAGAATTACTGGTCTAATTTCAACCTAACTTGCCACAAAAAATCCTAGGGTAAAGGGGATTCCAGTTTGTTCAAATGAAGGATCATGTCCTCTTTCAAGGGGGATCAAAAAAGAATTGGAGAAAATTTAATGGTTTTAAATAAAAATTCCTCTCTAGAATCACTGGGCCAGAAGAGATGAAACTCATATGTAAGCTTCATTACATAGTGTAGATTCAAGTTTGTTCAAATCATGACCTCGGGGGTAGGATGGGGCTGCAATAGGCAATCGAATTTCTCGAAGAAATACAGAGGAAAAAATCAGTAAACCCTTGGGAGTAGGATGGGGATTTTATAGGTGATAAAAGTTTTACATTATGAATATATTTGGAACAAATTTCTTCTCAATAACAGAGTAGCCATATTAAATTATATTTATATAGAAGCAACCACAGGGGTAGAGTGTGGCCACAATAGACTGTCAAAGTTTTACATAGAAATATATAGGCATATTAAGTTATATTTATATAGAAGCAACCCCCAGGGGTAGAGTGTGGCCACAATAGACTGTCAAAGTTTTACATAGAAATATATAGGAAAAAAATCTTCAAAAATCTTTTTTCAAAAACAGCAAAGCTATGGTTTGTTATATTAATTTGATTTGAATCATCCTCAGGTAGTGTAGATTCAATTTTGCTCAAATTATGACCCCCAGGGATAGGGTCAAGCAACAATGGGGGATCAAAGTTTTACATCGGAATTTATATGAAAAAATCTTCAAAATCTTTTTCTCAAGAACCTGAAAGCCATGTTTAGTCATGTTTATATAGAAGCATCTTCAGGTATTATTCAAATCATGACCCCCTGGGGGTAAAGTGGGCCACAATAGGCAATCAAAGTTTTCGAAGGAATATAGAGGAAAAAAATTTAAAGAACAGCTCATGACAAGTAATATTAATTTGGAAGTATCCTCAGGTAGTGTAGATTCAAGTTTGTTCAAATCATGATCCCCAGGGGCAGGGTGGGCCACCTTGGGCAATCAATTTTTAGCTCACCTGAGCCGAAGGCTCAAGTGAGCTTTTCTGATCACTTTTTGTGCTGCGTCCGTCTGTCTGTCTGTAAACTTTTAACATTTTCGACTTCTTCTCAAGAACCACTGGGCCAATTTCAACCAAACTTGCCACAAAGTATTCTTGGGTGAAGGGGATTCAAAATTTTTCAAATGAATGGCCATGCTCTTTCAAGGGGAGATAATATAGAATTAGTGAAAAATTATTAGCATCTTTTAAAAATCTTCTTCTCAAGAACCACAGGGCCAGGAAAGATGAAACTCATGTGGAAGCATCCTCAGGTAGTGTAGATTCTAATTTGTTCAAATCATGACCCCCTGGGGTAGGGCGGGGCCACAATGGAGGATCAAGGTTTTACATAGAAATATATAGGAAAAATCTTTAAAAATCTTCTTCTCAAGAACAGCAAAGCCCTGATTGGTCATATTTATATTAAAGCATCCTCAGGTAGTGTAGATTCAAATTTGTTCAAATCTTGACCCCCGGGGGTAGGGCGGGGCCACAATGGAGGATCAAAGTTTTACATAGATATATAATGGAAAAATTTATTTTAAGAATCTTCTTCTCAGGAACAGCAAAGCCCTGATTGGTCATATTTATGTGGAAGCATCCTCAGGTAGTGTAGATTCTATTTTGTTCAAATCATGACCCCCGGGGTAGGGTGGGGCCACAATGGAGGATCAAAGTCTGAAATAGAAATATATAGGAAAATATCTTCTTCTGAAGAACTGCAAAGCCATGATAAGTCATTTTGATATGGAAGCATCCTCAGGTAGTGTAGATTCAAGGTAAAATGATGAACCCCGGGGAAAGGATAAGGCCACAATGGGGTATCCAAAATTTTACATAGGAACATATAGGAAAATATCTTCTTAAGAACAGAAAATCATGTTTAGTCATTTTGATATGGAAGCATCCTCAGGTAGTGTAGATTCAATTTTGTGCAAATGATGACCACCAGGGGTAGGGTGGGGCCACAATGGGGGATCGAAAGTTTTACATAAAAACATATAGAAAAAAATTTCTTCTCAAGAACAGAAAAGCTATGTTTAGTTATATTGATATGGAAGGATCCTCAGGTAGTGTAGATTCAAGTTTATTCAAATGATGACCCCTGGGATAGGGAGGAGCCACAATGGGGGATCAAATTTTTACAAAGGAATATATGGGAAATTTTTTTTAAAAATCTTCTCAAGTACAACAAAGTCATTTGTTATATTAACATGGAAGCATCATCAGGTAGTTTAAAATTCAAGCCCCTCCTCCCCCTCCAATAATCTTTTCAACTGAACTGATTTGTACTGATTTGTGCTTTTGCCTAGCCAATGTGCTCAGGTGAGCGATGTGGCCCATGGGCCTTTTTTCAAATGATGACCCCCCCCCCCCCCCCCCCCAGGACTAGGGCAGGGCCACAAGAGAAGATAAAACTTTTACAAAGGAATATATAGGAGAGAAAAATCTGATGATCAAGTGGCAGCACCATATTGACTCAGATGAGCATTGTGGTCCATGGACCTCTTGTTGGCTCTTCTGAGCCAAAGGCCCAAGGAGCTAATGCTGTGGCCATTTGTGAGGTGTGTGTAACTTTTAGGAATATGGGCCATATCTCAATAACCCCTTGGCCAATTTTTTTTTTTACAAATTTGTCACAGAGTATTGTTGGCTCGAAGGTTTTAATTTATACTAAAAATAGGGTTGTGGCCCTCAAGCAGGGGGAGACAATTTTCACCTCTGTTTTATTTTGCCCCTTTCACCTTACTCGCAGGTGGGCGAACTTAAAACAGGGGGAATTCAAAGAACACAGTATAATTTCTTAAACAGAACTGTGACTGGGTGAATATAAAATGGGGCAAAATTGCTTGCAAGTTTGATAGGGCCAAAATAACACGGGGTGAAAATAACCATGTATACAGTATTTTGGACACTGTGAAGCCTAGGAACATTCATCCTTGTCAGTTGATGCATCTTGGATTATCAAAGTATGTCAACTAAAAAGCAGGTCACAATAACCTACTTTTGAAATTTTATGGCTTTGTCTAAGTAAGTCGAGGCTTAGAATCATGTTGCGTCCTGGGTTCTTGGAGTGTTTCAACCAAAATGTAGGTCACTATGACCTATTTTGAAATTTCACAATTTTATTTCAATATTGAGGATAAAAAGAGGCTTAAAATAATTAAATTTTGTTATAGTACCCCCAATTCAGTGCTAACAATATTTTAAGTTCCTGACAATTTTTCATTCTAGGTATGTTTTGTAGTACTGAGATTCTATGTAAGGATTTTTATTTCTACAGATATTTACTGAAGCCAGATTTCATGAGGAGACCTGACAGAAACTTTGATCCATTCCTGGAAAGCACAGTGGATGGTATCATTCCAGCACAGTGTTCAGTACAGGTAACAGCTCAAAATCATCACAATTAGGGTCATCTGAGCTGAATGCTCAAAAGAGCTTTTTAGCTCTTCTGAGCCAAAGGCTCAAAGAGCTAATGCTATGGCCATTTGTGCGGTGTGCGTAAACTTTTTAGAATATGGGCCATAACTCAAGAACCCCTTGGCCAATTATTGTCAAATTTGTCACAGGGTATCCTTGGCCCAAGGGCTCCCTTTTATACTAAAACTGGGGTTGTGACCCTTTAACAAGGGGAGATAATTAGGAAAATAGAAACAAAAGTACTGGTTGCTAAAAAATCTTCTTCTCAAGAACCACTGGGCAGATTATCACCAAACTTACACAAAAGGATGAGGATATGTTGTAGATTAAAATTTGCACGGGGATTTACCCTGGGGCAAAGGGTGTGGTCTCAAGGTCACTTCAAAGTTGACCAAAAATGACATTTTATTAAAATGTTGATATTTTGCTTACTATAAGGACTAGGATCATCAAATCTTGTCAGTTGGTGCATCTAAGGACCTCATATCATGTTGACTTAAAAGTAGGTCACGGTGACTTACATTTTAAATTTTGCGGCCATTCTTTTTCAAAATGATTTAGAGGCATATTTTGAACAATTTAAGGCCTATGATCATCAAACTTTGTCAGTTGATGCATCTTGGGTCCTCAAAGTACGTCAACTAAAAAGTAGGTCACCTTGACCTACTTTATGAATTTTATGGCTAATCTTTTTTAAAACAATTAAGGTCATTAATTTGAATACGGGGAGGCTTAGAATCATTAAATCTTGTAAGATGATGCATCTTGGGGCCATAAAACATATTTATTAAAAAGTAGGTCACAGTGACCTACTTTTTGAACTTTGCAAGCATTCGATTTCAAAGCTTTTTAGAGGCATAATTTGGACATTTTAAGTCCTATGATCATAAAACTTTGTAAGTTGATGCATCTTGGGTCCTCAAAAAAGGTCAACTGAAAAGTAGGTCACCGTGACCTACTTTTCAATTTATATGACTATAATTAAATATTTCAGGTACTAATTGGCTTAGAATCATCAAACTTTGTCAGTTGATGCATCTTGGGTCTTCGGAGTAGGTCGACTAAAAAGTAGGTCACCGTGACCTACTTTTGAAAATTTATGGCGTTAATTAAATATTTAGGGTACTAATTGGCTTAGAATCATCAAACTTTGTCAGTTGATGCATCTTGGGTCTTCAGAGTAGGTCGACTAAAAAGTAGGTCACCGTGACCTACTTTTGAAAATTTATGGCTTTAATTAAATATTTCGGGTACTAATTGGCTTAGAATCATCAAACTTTGTCAGTTGATGCATCATGGGTCTTCGGAGTAGGTCGACTAAAAAGTAGGTCATCGTGACCTACTTTCGGAAAATTTATGGCTTTAATTAAATATTTCGGGTACTAATTGGCTTAGAATCATCAAACTTTGTCAGTTGATGCGTCATGGGTCTTCGGAGTAGGTCGACTAAAAAGTAGGTCACTGTGACCTACTTTCGGAAAATTTATGGCTTTAATAAAATATTTCGGGTACTAATTGGCTTAGAATCATAAAACTTTGTCAGTTTATGCGTCATGGGTCCTCGGAGTACAACAACTTAAAAGTAGGTCATGGTGACCTACTTTTGAAAATTTATGGCTTTAATCAAATATTTCGGGTACTAATTGGCTTAGAATCATTAAACTTTGTCAGTTGATGCGTCTTGGGTCCTCGGAGTACAACAACTGAAAAGTAGGTCAAGGTGACCTACTATTGAAATTTTATGGCTGTATTTAATATTTTCAGGAATTATTTGGCTTAGAATCGTCAAAATTTGTCAGTTGATGCATCTTTGGTCCTCGGAGTAGGTTGACTGAAAAGCAGGTTACCGTGACCTACTTTTGAAAATTTATGGCTGTAATTAAATATTTTGGGTACTTATTGGCTAGAATCATCAGACTTTGTCAGTCGATGTATCTTTGGTCCTCGGAGTACACCAACTGAAAAGTAGGTCACGGTGACCTACTTTTGAAAATTTATGGCTTTAATTAAATATTACAGGTACTAATTGGCTTAGAATCATCAAACTTTGTCAGTTGATGCATCTTGGGTCCTTGGAGTAAAACAATTGAAAAGTAGGTCACTTTGACCTACTTATAAAATTTTATGGTTATGATTTTAAAAAATATTTTAGGTATTAATTGGCTTAGAATCATCAAACTTAGTTGATGGGTCCTCAGAGAATGACAAGCGATAAGTAGGTCACCATGACCAACTCTCAGGTACTAATTGGCTTAGAATCATCTTGGGTTCTCAGAGTGTGAATTGGAATTTCAAGGGTTTATCTAAATATACAGGATACTTCCAGGCTTCAAATAGAAGTGATAGGTTGTACAGTTTATCAGAAGAGCGATTCAAGGCCCATGGGCCTCTTGTTCAAATCATGACCCCCGGGGGTAGGGCGGGGCCATAATAGGGAGTGCAAGTTGTACATTGAAATTAATAAGAAAAATCTTTTAAAATTCTTCTTCTCAAGAACCACTGGACCTGAAAAGCTGAAACTTATGTGGAAGCATGCTGGGGTAGTGTAGATTCTAAATTGTTCAAATCATGACCCCCGGGGGTAGGGCGGGGCCACAATAGGGAATCCAAGTTTTAATTGAAATATATAGGAAAAATCTTTAAAAATCTTCTTCTCAAGAACCACTTGGCCAGAAAAGCTGAAACTTATGTGGAAGCATGCTGGGGTAGTGTAGATTCTAAATTGTTCAAATCATGACCCCCGGGGGTAGGGTGGGGCCACAATAGGGAATCCAAGTTTTACATTGAAATATATAGGAAAAATCTTTAAAAATCTTCTTCTCAAGAACCACTTGGCCAGAAAAGCTGAAACTTATGTGGAAGCATGCTGGGGTAGTGTAGATTCTAAATTGTTCAAATCATGACCCCCGGGTGTAGGGTGGGGCCACAATAGGGAATCCAAGTTTTACATTGAAATATATAGGAAAAATCTTTAAAAATCTTCTTCTCAAGAACCACTGGGCCAGAAAAGCTGAAACTTATGTGGAAGCATCCTGGGGTAGTGTAGATTCTAAATTGTTCAAATCATGACCCCCGGGGGTAGGGTGGGGCCACAATAGGGAATCCAAGTTTTACATTGAAATATATAGGAAAAATCTTTAAAAATCTTCTTCTCAAGAACCACTTGGCCAGAAAAGCTGAAACTTATGTGGAAGCATGCTGGGGTAGTGTAGATTTTAAATTGTTCAAATCATGACCCCCGGGGGTAGGGTGGGGCCACAATAGGGAATCCAAGTTTTACATTGAAATATATAGGAAAAATCTTTAAAAATCTTCTTCTCAAGAACCACTGGGCCAGATAAGCTGAAACTTACTTGGAAGCATCCTGGGGTAGTGTAGATTCCAATTGTTCAAATCATAACCCCCGGGGGTAGGGCGGGGCCACAATAGGGAATCCAAGTTTTACATTGAAATATATAGGAAAAATCTTTAAAAATCTTCTTCTCAAGAACCACTGGGCCAGATAAGCTGAAACTTACTTGGAAGCATCCTGGGGTAGTGTAGATTCCAATTGTTCAAATCATGACCCCCGGGGGTAGGGCGGGGCCACAATAGGGAATCCAAGTTTTACATTGAAATATATAGGAAAAATCTTTAAAAATCTTCTTCTCAAGAACCACTGGGCCAGATAAGCTGAAACTTACTTGGAAGCATCCTGGGGTAGTGTAGATTCCAATTGTTCAAATCATGATCCCCGGGGGTAGGGTGGGGCCACAATAAGTACTATGGGGGGGGGGAGAGAGAGAGAGAGAAATCAGGTGAAAAACAGGAAGGCCAAAGTTACTCAGGTGAGCGCTGTGGCCCATGGGCCTCTTGTTAATCAATTTGTTTAAATACCATGATGGCATATTTATAAAACACATTTTTGTTTTACATAAACAGGACCTTTTACAGACAACAAGTGTTTATTACTGATTAATCTTACACAGTGTCCATTACATGGACAAGACCTGTATGTCACACATTTTATATTTCTCACACCTATGAAACTTAGTTTTCATGTAGAAACCTCATTACTGCTTGTATACACTATGTGGTTTGAATATGTCATGTATTTCATCCACAAAAGACAACTGATAGGAATAGCCTCACTCCTTTGCATTTGGCAACTAGCTGTTTATTTGAATCATGACTGCCAGGTTGGGGACAGGATAGGGTAAGGCTGCAATAGAGGATCAGAGTTTTACTATGGAATAAGATAGAAGAAACCTTTTCAAGAAAAGCAGGGGCACTCTTACTCCTCCATGGCACCTGATTCCACCTCTGATGTTTGCTCTGCTCACAATTTGTATTGTTTCAGTGGACTTTGAGCTTGATTGCTGTTCGTTATCTTTATATATCATTTCAAAAGAAGCAACAGATCATACCACCCCCCCACTAAGATTCAGTTTGAGAGCATCCTCCTTTCATAGACTTGCACAGAATTTATTCAATCTTATTAATCACTTGCCTTAATCTATTATGTACACAAATTAAACTCTTACTCTGTCTTCAGACATGTAACTATGCAGGAACATTAAAAATTCTAGTTTTTTGTTTGAAAATGCTATATATCAGACAAAAAAATAGCAATTTTCACCATTACAAAATATTTTCAAGATTAAGACAAAAATCCAGAAACATTAACTTAGCAATAACAAAAAATTTTTTCACATGTAATATAAATCCTGGGGTTAAGCATAAATCAGGGAGCAATTTTTACCTAGATCATGTTTACTTCTTCTGTAGAACAGGAAGGCCATGTTAATCAAGAAACATCAGTTGCTGTATCTGTAGAGGAATGAACCACTGGGCCAAATCAGTCAGGAATGTTGTAGTTTTCAAAAAAATATTTTTTTATTCATAAGTTCCACATAAGATTATACACTTTAGCATGAAGACTGACCATGCAGATTGTGCACATTTATTTGGCTTGTACATGCAACTTTCTTTGTATTGTCAAGTTCCTTGTTTCTTATCAGGTCCAGTGAGAACTTCAATGTGCAATGTCAGTTAACTGAAAGAGTTTATGCAGAACCTTTGGTATTTGAAATGTTTACATATTGATGCTTAAGGACAGATGATACAAACCAAAAAAAATGGATGCATAGATTAATTTGTATATATTTTTGGACCTATATATTTTGGTTGTAAATAATGCAAATAATACATTTCTGAAATATTCAGAAATTGTAAACTCACAATAGTGTTCAAACTTCACCTTTCTGCAATCTTCCTCGTAAATCTTAAAACTTTTTTTTTCACTTTAAATCCCATTATTGTGAAACTTTGAATGGAAAATTAAAATCTATGCAATTAAACTTATTCATTTTACTTATATAAACATGACATGAGTTGTTATTTTCAAGATTTTTGATAAAGGTTTGTTTGTATCATCTGTCCTTAAGTTATAGTTCTCTTGTTTAAATTCTACTAGTGAACCATGGGTTGACCCATCTTAAATCTTGATACATTCTCACATTGTGTACACATTCTACAGGTTTTATATAAGCCAACACATCTTATACATATTTGCTGACTTGTCTTAAATCTTGGGCCGATCTGTCTGGGCTGATTGTTTGGGGTGGCGTTGAGTCCACATGCATAAATACCATTATGTTGTCTAGTGAACATAAAGTCCATAAGGAATTGTAAAATTCAGAGTTCCAATTGGGAATGAAGTTGATCAAGTGAAGAATAAATTCTTGATATTTAGGTGACCATCAAGGCCTATTTTTCTTTTTGCAATTTCCTTCAAACCAATTTGGTATTAATGCATAAAATTGTGTTTTAGATTATATCTGGGCAGTTTCTGTCTGACAAGAAAGTTGGGACCTATGTAGAAGTAGACATGTATGGACTGGCCACTGACACAATCAGGAAAGAGATGCGAACTAAAGTGGTGCCAGCAAATGGACTCAATCCTGTGTATAATGAAGAAAAATTTGTGTTTAGAAAGGTATGGATACCAAATCATGAGTAAATCATAAAATTATATACAATTTTTTTTAATGAAATCAAATAATCCCTACAAGATTGCTGAATGTCATTTTTGTATGGCATCAAGCTTTTGCTGAAATAGTTCCTTTTCACCTCAGCACTCAGTTATTTAGGTAATTAATTTCCTTCGCTAAACTAAAAAGTCCATAACCTATTCAATAAAATGTTTGAATTGATCTGTATTAAACAAAATTTTTAAAAAATTATTTTAAACTTGCAACTTAAAATTAAGTGAAATAAAAAGTTGACTGTAGTACACTTCGGTGCTACGGGTGGATCTCAAATGAACTGACAATATGCTATCTGATTAGATTGTCAAGTTAAGAATACATTCAAGAAAGGAAGAAACAATGCTGTTGATTTGATTAATAGAAGCATTGTAATTGAATAATACTGAAGATATTATAATATTTTTCTGAAATATAATACTTTTTTCCCCGATGATACACAGCCCTAGTTTTACTCCACTCCTGGACATTGGACACCTGGACTTCATTCTATATGTTACAGGCTTTCTTCTCTCATAGAGAAGCACCAATCAGGTTGGAGCTTTCACAAGTTGACTTAAAATGTAAGCAGTTGACACCACAATGCATGTGTTACAGGTTGTCACCAAAATGCTTATTGTAATTGGTTGAGAAATAAGAACAAAAATAAAGATTTTTAATTTCCCTGAAAAACACCACTGCAGCCAGCCTGTAAAATATTAAATAAAGTTTGTCAGGGGTCCCACTTTGATGAGTGAACTCAGGACCTCTGATGTTGTGAGGATAAAGTGCAGTCAGCCTTTAAATTTTTCACCTCATTTTGTCAGTTTTCTTAGATCATAAATACTACAGAGAGTGATTAAAAACCAGAAGTCTATGATGAGACTGTTGCTCTACTGGTTTGTACTTCTAACAAAGGAAGAGAAAAGTAGCACTTGGACTTGAAACTATACAATAGCAATGAATTAGAATAATGATCCTTGGTTTAGTCTTGAAATCAAAAACAGATGTAAAGAATTATTTATCATAGTGTAGTTTACTTGCGTGCCAAGTAATTTTGAAATCAGACAAAAATTGGAGGCGGAGTAGTGTTTTGAAAATATTTCACAGAAATATCTTTTAAGCTCACCTGAGCTGAAAGCTCAAGTGAGTTTTTCTGATCACCTGTTATCCGTCGTCTGTCCGACTGTAAACTTTTCACATTTTCAACTTCTTCTCAAGAACCACTGGGCCAATTTTAAATAAAGTTGGTACAAAGCATTATTGGGTGAAGGGGAGATTAATTAGGGCCCCGCTCTGCGGGTGCCCTATAGTGATCAGTCCGTCCGTCCTTCCGTCCGTCTGTCCGTCCGAGATCTCAGTTGTCCGGAGCATATCTCCTCTCTCCTTGGCCCAATCTGGCTCATACTTCACCCACAGAGTGTCTATGGGTAAAGGGTGTGCAGTGACTTTGAACCATGTTTCTAGGTCAAAGGTTAAGGTCATAGTAGAACTATATGCAAAATCCTTGTCCGGAGCATATCTTCTCTCCTCTTGGTCCAATGTGGCTCATACTTCACTCATAGAGTGCCACTGGTCAATGAATGTGCAGTGTCCGGAGCATATTTTCTCTCTCCTTGGCCCAATCTGTCTCATACCTCACCCACAGAGTGCCTTTGGGTATACGGTGTGCAGTGACCTTGAACCATGTTTCTAGGTCTAAGGTTAAGGTCATAGCAGAATTATATGAAAAATCCTTGTTTGGAGCATGTCTCCTCTCCTCTTGGTCCAATGTGGCTCATACTTCACTCACAGAGTGCCACTGGTCAGTGGATGTGCAGTGACCTTGAACAATGTTTCTAGGTCAAGGGTCAAGGTCAAAAATAGCCTCTCTGTTCAAAATTTTTGTTTGGTGCATAATTTCTTTCCCTTAAGTCCAGTCAGCCTCAAACTTGACCAATTGGCTTAGGGTACGAAACATTTGTGATTTTCCTTCCATATTTTGATAGAGGATATGCAACAATTTTCATAGAGGATATGCAATATTCGTAATTTTTGTGCCGTTTTTTTGATAGAGGGTATGGAGCACTCGTGATTTTCGTGCCATTTTTTATTATAAAAAGGATGACATAGAAGCCCTTTAGACTCAAACGACATATCCCTTAATAGTACACAAATGTTCCTCTTCTAAATAAACCCTTTTCAGCTACCTTACATTTTCATGTTCGTTGCTGAAAGCGGGGCCCTTTGAGATGGAGACCATCTCAATGATATCTAGTTTTTTTTTTTTTTAAAGAAGAGCCAAGTCCCTTTACAAGGGGAGATAATCATAAAAAAACGAAAAATGGGATGGGATCATTAAAAAAACTTCTTCTCAAGAATCCTTGGGCCTGAAAAACTGAAACTTATATGGAAACATCCTTGGGTAGTGTAGATTCTAATTTGTTCAAATCATGACCCCCAGGGGTATAGGGAGGATAGGGAATCAAAGTTTTACATTGAAATATATAGGACAAATCTTTAAAAATCTTCTTCTCAAGAACCACTGGGCCAGAAAAACTGAAACTTATGTGGAAGCTTCCTGAGGTAGTTTAGATTCTAAATTGTTCAAATCATGACCCCTGGGTGTAGGGTGGGGCCACATTAGGGAATCAAAATTTTACATTGAAATATATAGTAAAAAATCTATTTAAAAAATCTTCTTCACAAGAACCACTTGGCCAGAAAAGCTGAAAGTAATGTTAAGGCATCCTTGGGTAGTGTAGATTCTGAATTGTTCTAATCATGACCCCTGGGGGTAGGGTGGGGTCACAATTAGGAATCAAAGTTTAACATTGAAATATGTAGGAAAAATCTTTTTGAAATCTTCTTCTCAAGAAAAACTGGTCCAGAAAAGCTGAAACTTATATGGAAGCATCCTGAGGTAGTGGAGATTCTAAATTTTTCAAATCATGTTCCCAGGGGATAAGGTTGGGCCAGATAAGAAAATCAAAGATTAACATTGAAATATATATTAAGAAAAATCTTTTAAAATCTTCTTCTCAAGAACCACTTGGCCAGAAAAGCTAAACTTATATGGAAGCATCCTGAAGTAGTAGTGTAGATTCTAAATTGTTCAAATCATGGTCCACATGGGTAGGGTTGGGCTTCTTTAGGGAATCAAATTTTTACATTGAGATATATAGGAAAAATCTTTAAAAATCTTCTTCTCAAGAACTACTTGGCTAGAAAAGCTGAAACTTATGTGAAAGCATCCTTGGGTAGTGTAGATTCTAAATTGTACAAATCATTGTCCCGGGGTAGGGTGGGGCCATAATTGGGAATCAAAGTTTTACATTGAAATATATAGGACTTTCTTTAAAAATCTTCTCAAGAACCACTGGGCCAGAAAAGCTGAAACTTATATGGAAGCATCCTGAGGTAGTGTAGATTCTAAATTGTTCAAATTATAATCCCCAGGGATAGGGTTGGGCCACGTAGGGAAATCAAAGATTAACATTGAAATATATAGGAAAAATCTTTTAGAATCTTCTTCTCAAGAACCACTGGGCCAGAAAAGCTAAACTTATATGGAAGCATCCTGAAGTAGTGTAGATTCTAAATTGTTCAAATCATGGTCCACATGGGTAGGGTTGGGCTTCTTTAGGGAATCAAATTTTTACATTGAGTTATATAGGAAAAATCTTTAAAAATCTTCTTCTCAAGAACTACTTGGCTAGAAAAGCTGAAACTTATGTGAAAGTATCCTTGGGTAGTGTAGATTCTAAATTGTTCAAATCATGACCCCTGGGTGTAGGGTGGGGCCACATTAGGGAATCAAATTTTTACATTGAAATATATATCTGGACTTTCTTTAAAAATCTTCTTCTCAAGAACCACTGGGCCAGAAAAGCTGAAAGTAATGTTAAGGCATCCTTGGGTAGTGTAGATTCTGAATTGTTCTAATCATGACCCCTGGGGGTAGGGTGGGGTCACAATTAGGAATCAAAGTTTAACATTGAGATATGTAGGAAAAATCTTTTTGAAATCTTCTTAAGAAAAACTGGTCCAGAAAAGCTGAAACTTATATGGAAGCATCCTGAGGTAGTGTAGATTCAAAATTGTTCAAATCATGATCCCCCGGGGTAGGGTTGGGCTTCTTTAGGGAATCAAATTTTTACGTTGAAATATATTGGACAAATCTTTAAAAATCATCTCAAGAACCACATGGCCAGAAAAGCTGAAACTTTCGTGGAAGCTTCCTTAGGTAGTGTAGATTCTAAATTGTTCAAATCATGACCCCCGGGAGTAGGATGGGGAAACAATAAGTATTACAAGGGGGAATCTGGTGACGAACAGCAGGTTAAAGTTACTCAGGTGAGTGTTTTGGCCCATGGGCCTCTTGTTTAAGTAACCATGGCAACACCATTCATCGAAATCAAGAATTATGTATCTTAGTGTAGTCTACTTGTGTGCCAAGTTATTGAATACAGAGCTAAACTGTATGAGGAGAAGCATTTAAAAAATTGTTAACAGACAAACAGACAGACAGATGATGGACACCTTACTATTGCACAAGCTCTCTTGGTCTCTGACCAGTAGAGCTAAAAATGTGGAGATTTTTGAAAATGTTTTCAGCTTCTTCTCTGGAACCAGTGAACCAATTTTGGCATTTAGCATCTGTGGGTGAAGGGGAACAAAATAATTGTGAAATTCATGGCCCTGCCCCTCCCCTGGGATCTTAGGGGTGGGGCTAAAACCATCAAAATTAATGCAGTCTTTAAAAATTTTCTTCTGAACTCTTTAACATCAAGCAGTCAAACTGTTGGCATGATTGTAATAAGCATTGAGCCCTCTGCCAAAATTGTGAAATTCTTATACCTGGGGTCAGGGGTTCTGGTGCTAGGGTGGGGCTATGTTGAATATATAGTGAAATGCATTATTCCTGAAAAAATCTTCTCCTCTGCACCTTGGTATTCAGGAAACAAACTAATTACATAGATAGGATGAGCAAGGGTGTTTCTTCCAAAATTGTGAATTTCACGGCCCCTGGGTCATGATTTCTGGTGTTAGGGTGGGACTCTATTGATTATATAGTGAAAATGCATTAATTCTTTGAAAATCTTCTCTGTTCATGGGTATTGAGTAAACAAACTAAATGCATAGTTTTGAAGAGTAAGGGTGCTTCTTCCAAAATTTCGAATTCCCTGGCCCTTGGGTCAGAGGTTCTGATGTTAGGTTGGGGCTCAATTGTTATAGTAAAAATGCATCAATTCTTTGAAAGTCTTCTTCTCTTCTCCTGGGTATCCAGCAGATAAACCAAGTGCATAGTTATGATGAGCAAGGGTGCCTCTTTAAAATTATAAAATTTGTGGCCCTAGGGGCATTGGTTCCTGTGGGGTGGGGGCTCTATTAAATATATTGAAAATGCATTATTTCTTTGATAATCTGCTCTTGGGTATTAAGTAAAGAAACTGAGAATATAGTTATAATGAGCAAGGGTTCCTCTTCCAAAAATTGTGAATTTCATGGACCCTGGTTTAGGGAGTGTTAGGATGGGGCTCTATTGATTATATAGTAAAATGAAACATTAATTCTTTGAAAATCTTCAACAAAGTGAATAGTTTTGATAAGCAAATGTGCCTCTTCCTAGGCTCTTGTTTATTATGCCCCTGGATCGAAAGATCCTGGGGGTATATTGTTTTTGTCCTGTCTGTCTGTTGTCAACTTTTACCTTGCCCATAACTTCTGATTAGTTGGAGCTATGACTTTCATATTTCACATGTGTATTCCTTGTGACAAGACCTTTCTTTGGGTACCATCGTATTTGACCTTTTGACCTTGACCTTGGAGTTTGACCCACTTTTGCAAAATTTTATGAAACTTTAACCTTGGCCATAACTTCTGAACAGTTGGTGCTTGGGATTTCAAACTTCACATGTGTATTCTTTGTGACAAGGCCTTCCTAAGCATACCAACAACTTTGACCTTTTGACCTTGACCTTGGAGTTTGACCTACTTTTGAAAAACTTTAACCTTGGCCATAACTTTTGAACAGTTGGTGCTTGGGGTTTCAAACTTCACATGTGTATTCCTTGTGACAAGACCTTCCTTTGGATATCAACCTCTTTGACCCTTTGACCTTGACAAAGGACTTTGACTTACTTTTGAAAAACTTTAACCTTCCATAACTTTTGAATGGTCCGAGCTAGGGCTTTCATACTTCACATATGTAATCCTTGTAACAAGACCTTCCTTTGGATACCAACCACTTTGACCTTGACCTTGACATTTTACTTACTTTTAAAAAACTTTAACCTTGGTCATAACTTTTGAATGGTTGTAGCTAGGTCTTTCAAATTTCACAGGTATATTCCTCGAGACAAGACTTTTCTTTTGGTACCAACATTTTTTATCTTTTCGGCTGGATTTTGACTTGCATTTGAGAAACTTTAACCTTCACCATAAGCTGCCATACCGGGGCATCAGTGTTTCACAAACACATCTTGTTTTATTTTATACTTCTGTGGATCCTTTACAGTGTTGTATTATACTCAGGAGACTGTTAAAGCCCTTGGGCCTCATGTTCAAATTGTGGCCCCTGTATATAGGATTTGGCCACAAAAGGCCAATCATATAGGAATAGGATATATAGGAATAGACACTTATAAAGGGGGAAAATCTGATGAAGAACAGTAGGGCCAGAGTGAGTAAAATGAGCATTGTAGCGCATGGGCCTCTTGTTTTGCAAAAACACATTTTCTTTGTTTGAACAAATCAGAGAGAGAAAAGAGAGGAAAGAAAAATATGTCCAAATTAACTGTTTTTAAATGCACGAAAGATTCAAAGACCGGGGAAACACATTTTTTGGTGATTTGCAGTAGAAATTAAACTCTAAAAAGTGGATTTAATTCAGATGGTCAAGAATATTTCTTATTTGCATAGTTTCATTTAAAATATTTGCCTTCAAATCATCTGATAATGAATTTAAAGTGATATGAACAAAACAAGTTTCAGTGAGTATATTACTCCTTGGTATCATGTCAAGAAAAGTGTATAGAGGCAGAGGAAGTGGACATTAAAATTGCAAAGATATTGTCAAATGTCATAAAACTCAAAAGACAGTGTCTGATAACAATATAATGTCTCAGCAAATTATCAACATAAGCTAAAATTTTTAAAGAAAACTTTTGTTGTTTAATGTTCCTTATAAATTTTGTAAGAACAGCATACATAGTATTAATTCTATCTTACCAGTCAAAAAAAGTATTTTGATAACTGCTCATACATGTACATATTCAAATATTAGGAAAAATGGTGATTTAAGTGAGTGTTGTGGCCCATGGGCCTCTTTTTTAAGAAGAGGTGCAACCTTTTTCAGTTTTGCTAATTTAAGTAGGGTATGAGTTTCTCTTGAAATAATTCTGAAAACTTCATGGAATTATCACATGCTCAAATGTCTATATACCCTTATAAACTTAAGATGCACAAATTACCATATAGAAATTATGCATCTCCTCAGATCTAAGATGATTTGCTGAAATTACCACATGATTCAATGTATCTACACCTTCATAAACCAAAAATTACTTTTTCTGTGACAGGTAGTTTTACCAGATTTAGCTGTCCTTAGAATAGCAGTATATGAGGACACTGGCAAGCTAATTGGTCAGCGCATTCTCCCACTGGATGGATTACAGTCTGGCTATAGGTACATCTCATTACGAACAGAGGGAAACTTCCCACTGTCACTACCAACCATATTCTGTAGGATTATCCTTGAGACATACATACCAGAGGAAGTGGGAAGTAAGTGTAGGACCTTAGCCAAAAGCTCAAGTGAGCTTTTCTGATCGAATTTTTTCCATTGTATGTCATCCGTTGTTGTCATCATCATCTTTGTTGTAAACTTTTCACGTCTTAACTTCTCCAGAACCACTGGGCCAATTTCAACCAAACATGGCAGAGAATATCCTTGAATGAAGAGGAATCAAATTTGTTCAAATGAATTGAAAACACCCTCTTCAAAGGGAAGATAATGAAGAAATAATGAAAATTGGGTGGGGTCATTGAAAAATCTTCTCAAGAACCACTGGGACAGAAAATAATGAAACTTATGTGAAAGCTCCATTACATAGTGTAGATTCAATTTTGTTTTATACATGACCCTCGGGGAAAGAATGCGGTCACAATGGGCTATTAAAGTTTAATATAGGAAAAAATCTTTACTAAAACTTCTTCTCAAGAACAGCAAAGCTGTGATAAGTCATATTTATATGGATGCATTCTGCATTCTCAGGTAGTGTAGATTCAAATTTTTACAAATCAAAACCTCTTGGGGTAGGATGGGCCGCAATGGGCAGTCAAAAATTTATGTAGGAATACATAGAAAAAATCTTTAAAAATCTTCTCAAGAACGACAAAGCTGTGAATAGTGTAGAGTCAAATTTAATCAAATTATCACCCCTGGAGATACAGTGGGGCCAAAATTGGAGATCAAAGTTTCACATAGGAATCCATTGGAAAAATCTGTAAAATTCTTCCTCTCAAGAACATTAAAGCCATGATTGGTCATATTTATGTGGATGCATCTGCAGATAGTGTAGATACAAATATGTTCAAATCATGACCCCTAGGGAGAGAGTGGGGCCACAATTGGCAATCAAAGTTGTACATACAAATGTATAGGAAAAATCTTTAGAAATATTTGTGTCAAGAACAGGAAAGCTGTGATTAGTCTTATTTATATGGAAGCATCCTCAGGTAGTGTAGAAATCATGACCCTGAGGGTAGGGTGGATCCACAATAGATAATCAAAGTTTCTCATAGGAGTATATAAAGAAAACAAATCTGCTGATTAAGAATAGTAGGACCATATTGACTCTGGTGAGCATTGTGGCCCATGGGCCTCTCGTCTTGGTTTCTGTCCGTCCATCTGTCTTTCTATCTGCAGACTTTGCATATTTTGAACTTCTCAAGAACCAGTAGACCAATTAAACCCAAACTGACCAAAAAGCCAAACCTTGGGTGAAAGGGATTCAAGTTTATTCAAATGAAGGGCCACAGCTTCTTTCAAGGGGAGATAATTAAGAAGTAGTAAAAATTTAAAGGCATCTTTCAAAAATCTTCTTAAGAGGCCAGAAAAGATGAAAGTTCTCATTACATAGAGTAGATTCAGATGTGTTCAAATCATGACACCTAGGGTAGGGTAAAGTGATCAAAGTTTAACATGGTAATATGTAGGAAATGATTTTTTAATCTTCTCAAGAACAGCAAAGTCTTTTCAGGTAGTGTAGATTCAAGTTTGTTAAATAATGACCCCTTGGAGTAGGATGGGATAACTATAGGAGATCAAAGTGTTACATAGGAATATATAGGGAAATATCTTTTTAAAAAATCCTTTTCTCAAGAACAGCAAGGCCAAGATTAGTCATTTTTATATGGAAGCACCTCAGGTAGTTTAGATTCAAGTTTGTTCAAATCATTGGCCCTGGGTGTACTGTCGCCTATAAGTTGGTTTTTTTGGCAGTTAAATTTTGTTCACAACTCTGTTTCCGACTTCTAAAAGATTGATATTTTTCTGGACGGCAAAATATGGTATCTTTAAACCACAAAAATTATTGTTTACAAAAGTCTGGACGTATCATATAATTATGTATTCTAAGATAGTGCATAAAAGTACAAGTATTTACATATTTTATCTATAATTTTATTTTAAAGATGTACACGCTATATAAACGCTGATGTTTTATGTGAAACAAAATTATTACTTGATTTGAGAAACGTGATGTGTAATGAAAAATAATACTTTTCACAAAGTTTTATTAAATAAGTCGTTTTAATTACAAAACAATTAAGCAAGATCTGCAATAAAGAATTCAGCCTTTTTATGAATATTGATGAAGGAAGTGCGTAAACAGTATATAGATACGCATGTCAGCGGGAAATCATAGAGGACGAGTTACGTTTCATTTTGACTATGATTATGAATAAAAGGTCAATATCTGTCATTGCAAAGTACATGGTTAATACTGGTTGTTTTAAAAGTAAAGTATCTTTAAGCGTTAGAAGTTTGCCATCCGTGTCAAAAGTTATTTGTATACCGAACAGCCTACCTCGTTTTCTTGACGCCATTTTTGTTTATCGATCTAAAAGTAGGTGTCAAGTGATGCATTAATTTAAATAGAGGCATTACTTTCCTGGCAGGAAAATAAATAATTATAATTTGACATCTTTATAACACGTTCATTTTCAATTGTGTAATTTATTTTCAATTGTGTAATTTACAGTATTTTCGTAACTTTATTTGGTAAACAAAATAAATAAAGGATGACTGCACTTAACGCCTGTTTTTGGGTCTTTTTTGGTTGCTTCTGTTGCTTTTGTATCTAAACCTTATTTCACTTTTGTATGTTTATGAAAGAATCCTGTCAATTTGGAACCAAATTTAAATCTTAAAATGATTTTAGACTGTGATACAATAAAATAATTCAATGTTCTTTGTCCTTACTGCTTTCCAAATATAGTGAATTTACACTTACCTGCCCTTGATTGAACATTAGAAATGCATGAGAGGTGGAGCTAACATTGTAAGAATGTGTCTAAAATTAGACTTGATAAAATAACAATGACATGTTTGAAAAAAAAAGAACGTGATCACTCTTTCCAATCTCCCTCTCCATTCTGTATGGCACAAATACACTTCCGACAAAGGTTTCAAAACAAAATTAACAATATGAGTACATCAATATAATTAAAGCAGATTTTATATCAATGCCAGATGACACAACGTGTTCGAACACAATGTCCTAGTTAGCACAAAACATGCTACCTTACAAGTCAAGTGACGGAATCTCACCTGAGGTAAGAAATCACGTGGTAAGAGTGCAACGATAAACCGTTTGACGGTATATCGCGGTATATTTTTCCACGATTCAATTCACGATACACAAAACTGATACTGTTTTGTTTCCTTGTTTACAATTTCAAAATGGCTTCCGTGCAAAACCTGAAGTCGGCATAACGCATTAACGGCAGTTAAACTCATCTCCAGCATCTTACAGACCTCAGATTTAACACGGAGAAGGACTTTATGTGATTACTAGTTATAGATGTTAAGACAAATGATAAACCCTTTAGATCTAAATATATTTTTTGGTAATACACGTAATACACGATAACTCATCACGTGTGTATTTCAATGAAAATTCGCTGTCTTGTTGACTAAAACGTGTCAACACAAGAAATATGACAACTGGTTTTCTACGTAAATAAAAGGAATAAAAGAATGAATGTCTTCCTTTTTCATTCCAATTTAAAAGGAAGACTATTAGGAAAGGTACCCGTAGTTCCCTGTAAATGTTCATCACTGGTTTAGAATATTGTCACAACTCAAAGATCTACCTATCAATCTAGTTCAAGTTAACAAAATGATATTTTAATTATTATCAAAAATATGAACATTTGATATAACCCTGTCAAGTTTAAAAAATATTATGTCAAACTTGAAAGACTTTTTAACCTTTTCATGTATTGTGATACGTATCATATCATGAACTGAATACCGTGATACGTATCGTATCATGAGGTTAGTGTATCGTTGCACCCCTATCATGTGGTGAATTATAATATTCAATATGTCACAGTCCTTGGTTACAACACAAAGAGCGAATGTAGGAAGAAGCAGTTTTTTTCTCTTTTTAACCCTGAGCGCATGTTTGTCTATTAATCTCCTTCTGACACATTATTATTTACGCAAATACTGTTAACTGTAGAACAATAGACAAACATGTGCTGACTATGTATAAAGTCAGTAAAAAAGTGGGCGTCCTCATTATCGAACGGAGATTCAAGAAATTGTGATGACCCCTGCCTTTGAAAACAGATTCGAACTTCGTAAATACACACTTTTATTAAACGTGATTACATAAAATTGTAGATTGAATGTTGACCATTCTTGCAATAAAAAGAAAAATGATTGTTTTGAAAGTTTATTTTGTCGCAAATTTCGCATGCCCTTAAGTGCAGTCATCCTTTCAAACTAGAAAGTTTTTGATAAAAGATTTAACATTGTTTAAAAATAATTCAAAATATAATTCTTGACTGTATTATTGTTTATGAAAATAATTGTTTCCCATGTACACATTTGTTTTCTTGGGGCATTGCCACTAAGTTAACACAGTGTTAGGTAATCCATACAGGTAATTAAAGGTGCTTAGACACAGATTTGAACTTAAAATTTTGTCAAATTTTCTGTATAATATCACGACTTATATATTGCAATAGCATTTCACATGAAAATATAATTAAAAACTTATTTTATCTGGAAATTATTGGAACTACGAATTCCGGCAAGCGTTTGATTAACACATCTTTGCACTTAAACAAATTTTAACTTTATCCTTAATATTTAAGAAAAGCAGCGATTTTGTTATGTATTAATGAAAAATATTACATCTATAATCCAGAAAATTCAGAGTAGAAATGTTTAAAAGCAAAACCAAATCACCAGTATTGTCAGTCCGTGCTCTGTGATGTGTACAGAGTTTAACAAATTGAACACACCCTTGAAACGTAAACTGTTTTTGTAAACAGGGCACGAGCTCTGTTATCGTTAATGTTTACGATTCACCAGGTATGTTCAGTTGTTAAACTCTGCACACACCACTGAGCACGGACTTACAAAAGACTGTGAGTGGGTTTTGCTTTCGAACATTTCTACTCTGAAATTTCTGGGTTATAGTTTTACTATTTTTCATTAATACACAACAAAATTGCCACTTTTCTTAAGTATTAAGAATAAAATTAAAATATGTCAAAGCGCAAAGATGTGTCAATCCAACGCATCCAGAAATTCGAAGTTTTAATAACTTTGAGATGAAATAAGATTTTTATTATATTTTAGTATGAAATGCTACAGCAACATATAAGTCATGAAATTATACAGAAAATTTGAGAAAATATTAACTTCAAATCTGTGTCCAAGCACCTTTAAGAGACAATAATTGTGATGCTAACGAATGAAAACTTATCATGGTGATTGCCACCAATAGTTCATGTTTAAATAGATCATGTATAAATTAAAAAACAACATGTATCGCTTAGACTTGGAGACTCTCGTAATTATAAAATTCCACTGTCATTTTGGAAAATATTACAGTCAAACCTCGTTATCTTGAACTCAATGGGACTGAGATAAAACTTCGAGATATCCCAGGGTTTGAGATATCGAGGGTAAAATACTTAAGAAATATGTGGTTAGAACTTCTCAATCACTTCGACATATCCAAGGTATTCGAGATATCCGTGTTCCAGATACCGAAGTTCAACTGTATTTGATTCAGAAACAGAGAAACATTATAGCAGTTACCTAATTTTAAAGTTTTGGCTATAATTAAATATTTCAGACACTAATTGACTTAGAATTGTCAAACTTTGTCAGTTGATGCATCTTGGGTATTCAGAGTGTGTCAATCAAAAAGTATGTCACTGTGATCTACTTTTGGAATTTCATGGCTATATCTAAATATTTCAGATACTTATTGGCTTAGAACCATAAAACTTTATCAGTTGAAGCATCCTGGATCCTAAATTGTAAAAGATAGTTACCTACTTTTTGAATTTCAAAGCTTTATCTAAATATATCAAATAAAAGAGGCTTAGAATAATCAAACCTTGTATGTCAAAAAGTAGGTCATGGGAACCTAATTGTGTAATTTCAAGGCTATGTCTTAATATTTCTGATAATAAGAGGATTATAATCATCACACTTTGTCAGTTGATGCATCTTGAGTTTTTAGAGTGTCAACCAGAAAGTATGTCACCATGACCTACTTTTGGAATTTCATTGCTATATTTAAACATTTCAAATACTAATAGGCTTAGAATCATCAACTTTGTCATTTGATGCATCTTGGGTCCTTGGAGTTTGTCAACTAAAAAGAAGGTCAAAATGACATAAAAATACATAAAAATATCTTCTTTTAAACTGAGCTAAATGCAAATTTTAAAAAAGTGAGATCAAGGACAAAGGAAAGATCAAGGTAAAAAAGTTTTGTTGCAGTTGAAGGCTCTCACCAAATATGTATCAGTATATAAAGTTTTATCAAGATAAATTGAATAGTTTCTTTGAAAATGAGCTAAATGGAAAGAGGGAAGGATGGAAGATGAACATGACAACTTCTATATGCCCCGACCATATTCATGGTGGGGCATAAAAAAATCGGCTGATTAAAAACAAGAAGGCCATAGTGACTTGGGTGAGTGCTGTGGCCCATGGGCCTCTTGTTTTAAATCATCAGCAGATCGAGCCATGATGTTTCAGGTGACTGTTGTGGTCCATGGACCTTTTTTATAGTAGCAATTGAAATATTCTGCTATTAAATCTGGCTTTTTAAACAGGGATCATAAATGAAGTAAATTATCTTGTGATTTCAGTATTGGCTGACATTTTGGCCAATCCTCAAGACAAGAAACAGAGAATGTTTGACAAGTTTGGTTACGACAGTGAGTCCATTTCTGATGCCCCAGTGCTTCCAAAAAATGTTAGTAAAGCAGAGTTGAAACCAAGCACAAATGGTCAACTGGCTCTTAATTCCAATAACCAGCAAGCAAAGATTAAAGATGAAAAGAAAGGTGAAAAATTTTATTAGGTCTACTTGCATGTGCAGAAACATTTAGTTTCTCAGTGGTTCAGAATCTGCATGAAAAATGTGACTTCATTGACAGTTGTATTATTTTATATAGGCTAAGCATATTTGGTTCACATTTACCAATGTTTCCAATTTTCATAAATTTTGGCCATTCATTTTAATAATTATCACATATTATGTTACTCTGGGTTTCTTTTTCCCTTCAGTATAGTAGATTATGATTAGAGGAGAAGTGTATCAAAATAATTTATAAAGAACATCTTATCACTCTTTATTTGTTCAAATTATGATACATGTATAATTGTTGCAGATGATTTAAGTTTCCCAACTCTTACAAGGGAAAGTGTGAAGTCAGATAAGGTCTTTCAAAAGTTGTTAAAGAAACAGCAAAAAGAACTCCAGTTAATGAAAAAGAAGCATCAGAAGGAAAAATCTGCCATGCATAAACAACATTGCTTAGTTGTTGATAAAATTGTGATCACGCAGGACAAAAAATTAAATGCCATGGAGAAAAATAAGACTAAAGGGTTAGTACAAGATTCACTATTTTTAGGTTGTAAAGTAAAAGCAAACTGAGTTTAAACAAAATGTAAATTAAGTGCCATGAGACTTGGATTTTTACTTCTCTTTTCAGTGATGTTGCGGATTCCAAAGTGTTGGTTGATGATCATAAAACAGAGGTTTATATTCAATATTATCAATTTAACACATCATGTATTCAGATATTTTTCATTTTTTCTTTGTTTTTTTTTTGTTTTGTTTTGTTTTTTTTTTTTAGATACATTGAGTTTTATTATAAAGATTGTTCATTTATGTTTATAACTAGAAACAAAACAGAATTTTGTGAATGCTGATGCAGGATACATTTTTAGGTCACCTGAGTCAGTCAGGTGACCTATTGCTATCCGTTTTTGTCCATCGTTGTGTGTTAACATTTGAACATTTTCAACTTCTACCCTGAAACCGCTCAACCAATTTCTACCAATTTTGGCATATAGCATCTATGGGTGAAGGGGAACAAATATTGTGAATTTCATGGTCCCTGCCCCCCTGGGGCCTGAGGGGTGGAGCTAGCTGCAATAATGTAGCCCTCTCCAATTTTTTTTAATCTGATATTTTCAGGAGAGGGCTACAATTCCATTGCATCTCTGTAATGGTGCAAATATATTTTTTAGATACGGGCGACTGCAGGCAAAATAAATTGTTTTTGCATTCAACTTACTTCCAATAAGACGGAATTTTTATTCACTATCAACATCATAGCCCTTTTTAAGCGAAAACCAAGTAAAATAAATCTGCGTGTTTACCAGTCGTTTTCTTCAGCAGCCATGACAGTTCTCGCGTGATGTACAGAGACTTCCGCTTGAATTTTAGAAGCACTTGATAAAGTAAATGTGGGTGTTGATAAATGTTTGTGTTGTATGATATCACTAAACATCGATAAATAAAAGCATCCCATGTGATATTTTTTTCATAAATAGTGATATTTGTGCTTAAAATAAGGGAAATCCTAAACGATCCGCTCCCCTAGATCCCGATTTCTCATTGGTTGTCCCAAAATAAAATCGATCAAGGTCAGTAAACATGGCGGATAAATTCAAGTTGTGATGTTGACATACACGAAAAATAACCGATATAAGGATTATTCTGGATATTTTTGGATCAATTCATGTCTTGCATAACTACATTTTATGAGTTCAGGTAAGATATGTTAATAAAATACCCACTTACTGACAATTTGAGCCGAAATCTGTGCGGTAGTGAATCACTCCCGCACTTGCACCATTACGGAGATCCTAAGGAGTTGTAGCCCTCTCCCAAAAAAAAAAAAAAAAAAAAAAAAAAAATCGGAGAGGGCTACATTATTGCAGCTAGGGTGGAGCTAAAACTACCAAAATTAATGCTATCTTTAAAAATCTTCTTCTTTACTCCTGGACATCAAGCAGTCAAACTGTTGGCATGATTGTAATAAGCATTGAGCCCTCTACCAAAATTTTGAAATTCATGGCCCCAGGGTCAGGGGTTCTGGTGCTAGGGTGGGGCTATATAGATCATATAGTGAAAGTGCATTAATTCTTTGAAAACCTTCTTCTCTGCTCCTGGGTATTAAATAAACTACCGTATATACTCGCCTATAAGTTGGTTGTATTTTTCAAGCTTAAATTAGAGGGATTGACCAATATAACACAACGCCTTTTTGGTATGGGTGCAAGATGTATTTATTAAATCACAGTTGTGCAATAAACGTCATATAAATGAACAGATATGATACAAGTCTTTTGTACAAATCACTAGTACAGTCCACTATTAGCTTTACTAGCACAGGGGAGGCAGAATGTTCTAAAGTTCGTATAGTGGTTAGTTATTTCAGAGTCTCTCTTCTCTCCACCTGTCCAGTCTATATATACTTATTTCAAATCTAAATTATTCAGTATATTTTATCAAGAACATTGGTCAATTATGAAATTCCGTCAATAAGGTTACTAGTAATCTGATTTTATCGATTATTAATATACAAACAGATTCATTAGTTCATCATTCAATTATGAAAATTGTATCAATGCCGGAATATTGAATTACTTCATACATACAATTAAGAGCCATTCTCTGTAATGACTTGAACTTTTATATAGGAGCTGTGGCACGCAAAGTCACAGAATTTCTCCAAAATCTCTATGATAAAAGTCTTTGATACCGTAAACTCAAATCAGGCAAAAATTGGTTGCTACGTGTCATGGTTACCATAGCAACATGTCCTAACGTTTGAAAAATGGCATTTTTCAACATGTTCAGAGTCCCCCAGTTAACGTTTGCAGCAAAGCAAACAAGTGGCAATGACTGTTTCTGAAAGTTGAAGGCCTGATGTCTTAAATGCATGATAAACATGTTTGGTAAATCAACTATTACATACGTTACTATGGAAACGAAGTATTCAAAAGTAATAATTTTGTTCATTTAATTTTATAAGGTCATATACTTAAGAATAAAAACAATTATAGGTTGAAATGCAAGCAAATGATAGACAAGATATCCTTATAACATATACCAAGGACGAAATATGATATTTCTTATAGGTTGGCAACGGTTGCTATGGTTTATCTACCTCGAAAGGATTTTAAATTTACTCTTTTAGTGTTTTAATCTTATCCTATCTTTTTAAAAAGCATATTTCTATATAAGTGATGATCAATTTTTAAAGGCATTGGTGTGACCCTAATTTTCACATTTCAAAAAATTCAAACTCAATTCTTTAAATAGAGCGTTGCTATGGAAATAAGCCGAAAAAATATGCATAAAAATTTGAAAAATATTCTGTTTCCTTGGATACGCACCCTTGTAAGTAGATTCCCAAAACTTTTATGATTGATATATATAAACAACTAACCTGACTTTGAATTTTGACTACCACCCAATCTCTAACTGGATGCAAAAAGCTGGCACATAGGGTTTAATATTGATATAAAATTAACAAAATTGAACATTTTCCCTTCTTGGTAACCATAGCAACAGTGTTGTATTTTTCAACAAACTTTATCAATATATGATATTCAACTTTATCACATATTTACCCCTTTATACAGTGGATATAGCTCATTGCATATCGTTTTCATATCCATACTATGTATTCCTACGCCGCGTGACGTAATGTAAATAAACAAATCCATGTGCATGATGGAAAGAAGAATTCCAAATAATTCAATTGTAAATATTGATGGAGGTGGTTCAGGTTTGGTGAAATCTTCTAAATTTGAAAATGATGAAATTATTTATGAAGTCGAAATTGAGGGTACAGGTCTGACATTGCCATTTCCAAGTTATCATCTCAAAATAGTGAATCCTGTCTCGCGGCAGACGACGTCTGGATCGCGATTTGAATTAATAGACGAAAAATGATATTGATAAATATATCAATGATCAAGAAAACAAAAACACATGGAAAAAAACTTCTGCTGACATGAATTTGCTAAAATCGTTTCTTGAAACTCAAAATGAAAACAGACCCATAGAAACAATGCCTCCCTCTGAATTGAATAACATTTTGTGTAAATTTTTTTTGAGTGTCCGGAAGCCTGATGGCTCAAATTATGAACTAAACACATTGCGATCTTTTATGAGCAGCTTTGATAGACATTTACGTAAAATGAAGTATGGATGTCAGATTGTTTCAAGCATAGAATTTGTTAAAGCGCGCGAAGTTCTCAAGGCAAAACAGCGAAGTCTTAAAGGCGAGGGTAAAGGAAATCTATCTAAAAAAGCAGACCCATTAACTGACACCGAAATAAATAAACTGTGGGAATGTGGTCTGTTAGGGGCACAAACTCCTGAGAGTATATTAAACTCACTTTGGCTATTCAACACGATTTATTTTGGACTGAGGGGTTCAGATGAACACAGATCCATGTCGTGGGGTGACATTTGTTTGCAAACTGATATTACTGGCGTAGAATACTTAACATTTAATGAACGCCAATCAAAAACCAGACAAGGCGTAAACCCAAGGATGTTCGAGTAGTCAAACCCAAAATGTGGGCAAATACTGACGCGCCGGATCGATGTCCTGTTGCTATATACAAAAAATATTCAGAAAAAAGACCTGATGATTTTTCAAAACCCGATAATCCATTTTATTTAGCTACACATACCCAGCAACACGCAATGTCCATAGAAGAACAATGGTTTAAAAGACAGCCAGTCGGCGTCAATAAATTGTCATCTTTAATGAAAAGAATGGCCAATGCAGCAGGTATTGGTGGAGACAAAAAACTCACCAACCACAGCGCTAGAAAACATTTAGTGCAAAAATTAAGCGAAAACAACATACCTCCAAATCAAATCATGCAGATAACTGGCCATAAAAACATCCAATCCAGAAACAATTACAGCAGCATCAATGAAAATCAACACAAAAGTATTTCTGGCATCCTTTCGAACTCAGCACCTCCTGTAAACAACCCTGGATCCGCCACATTCAATTGGATACAAAACAATTCTATCACAAATACAGCTGTACGGAATACAACTACATCAAACACTGGCAGTTCCATGATTGTTAATGTCTCAGGGGGCATTCAAAACTTCTTGAATGGAGATGTTCACGGCGGAAAAATTATTGTAAACATCCATGAATGTTCAAACAAAACACCACGGAAAAGGCCGCGTGTCATCTATGACACGGACTCGGATGACTAAAGTCAATAATAATTGTAAATGACTTGATTTGTCAAATCTAACGTTATTTCATATTTTTGAACGAATTTTCATTCATGAATAAAAAAATTCTTTCTTTTATTTTTCTACGAACTATTTCTAACAGCGTAATATTATTTACGTATGTTATTTGGTTTGAGGTAACCGAGAGGGAACTTTGAATTAGAAAATATTTGATCATGTTGATAGTTGAACAAAAATATGTGATAAAAAGAATCTCTCATGGTTTGTGGTTGGATATGATTTTTATCCAACTCGTTGTGTGTTTAGTTCTACCAGTTAAGTAGTATTCAAGGTGAGTCAAATAATATGTTTCTTGATTAAAAGGTAAGTAAATTCCTAAAGGAGCAAAAAATATCACTTTAAATGACTGATGCGTTGTTTCCATGGTTACAATGCAAAGTAACATTTAATCCCAATTTTTCTTATGTCGTCGGTGTTGCAAGGTTCCAAGGATGCATATGTGTTAGTCATGAATTTTATTGTTTTTCCTCAAGATAGTAGCATTAACCCAATCATAGCCACAGATTTTGCATGGTTACGCTGTGTTACCATGGCAACCATGAAAGTTATTTTTAGAATAATATTGCCAATACCTAATTACATAAGGTCAAATATTTTTTTATTGTTTTTCTTAGGTTGTTGATTGAGTTTGATCATGTAACATCTATCATTGGTGAATATTGAGCGTTTTTCAGCATTTTTCAGCATCTAAAATGTATTCCAAATGTACCCATGGTTACCACTTACTAAGAGATAAATTCTAAATAGTTTCTTTATAGCATAAGTGGCAACAAGGTGTCATGTTTTTGGGAGAATGGTTTGTTTGTTTTTCTTAGTCTTTATTAAGGCGTAATAAAGATTCAAAGTGGCTGAAAAGCTCAATTTTTTCAACTTTTCTGGCTGTTATCATGGCAACCAAGACACATAGCAACGAAATTTTATTTAATATCTGTTTCTGGTGTCAAGTTGTAATAATGGGCAAAGTTTCATCAAAATCGGTGACCATGCGTGGCAAAGAAGTTTAAGTGGTTACAGAGAATCGCTATTAATATGTAGGAAAAGAATATATAAGAACCTATATGGTTCTCAAGGACATATAAGGATTATTATGCCTTTTACACATATGTCCTTATGAATCAAATACACGAACACAACATTTAAATTTATGTATATATATTAAAAGTTAATATATAGTTTATTTATACAATTGTGTTACATTAACTAAGATACCAATCTTTTTATAACTTGCGTATAAGTCGGATAAAGAGTTTTGGACCAAAGTTTAACTCCAAAAAAACTTACTTATAGGTGAGTATGTACGGTAACTATAAGTACATAGTTATGATGAGCAAGAGTACCTCTTCAAGAATTGTGAATTTTATGGCCCCTGGATCAGGGGTTCTGGTGTTAGGGCGGGGCTCTATTGATTATATAGTGAAAATGCATTAAGGACAGATGATACGTTCCTTAATATTATATAATTTTTTCCAAGATTTTTTATTGAAGCACTGCTACTTTAACATGTTTACTCACAAAAAATTGAGGTACCTTACCATGCATTTGTGCAAGCTAGCAGAGGATGGTGTTTCCTATAGAATCCTTCTGGAAACATCTTGATTTGCCAATATCAAATTTTTTAGTGTGTTGATTTTTTAAAGACAATTACAAAACAGTTTAGAAATCACAAGGTAATTATAAATTTGAATATTTTTCATAATTTACGAAGATATACAACTGAAAACAGATATTTGAGGAACGTATCGTCTGACCTTAATTCTTTGAAAATCTTCTTCTCTGCTCCTTGGTATAAAATAAACTAAGTAAGTACATAGTTATGATGAGCAAGAGTGCCGCTTTCAAAATTTTGAATTTCATGGCCCCAGGGTCAGGGGTTCTGGTGTTAGGGCAGGTTTCTATTGATTATATAGTGAAAATGCATTAAATCTTTGAAAATCTTTTTCTCTGCTCTTGAGTATTAAATAAACTAACTAAGTACATAGTTATGATGAGCGTGGCTGCCTTTTCCAAAATTGTGAATTTCATGGCCCCTGGATCAGGGGTTCCGTTAAAGGTGTTAGGGCGGGGCTCTATTGATTATATAGTGAAAATTAATGCATTTAATTCTTCGAAAATCTTCTTCTCTGCTTCTGGGTATTATTTAAACAAAGGAATGCATAGTTATGATGAGCAAGAGAGTCCCGCTTTCAAAATTGTGAATTTCATGGCCCCAGGGTCAGGGGTTCTGGTGTTAGGGCAGGTTTCTATTGATTATATAGTGAAAATGCATTAAATCTTTGAAAATCTTTTTCTCTGCTCCTGGGTATTAAATAAACTAACTAAGTACATAGTTATGATGAGCAAGAGTGCCTCTTCAGAAATTGTGAATTTTATGGCCCCTGGATCAGAGGTTCTGGTGTTAGGGCGGGGCTATATTGATTATATAGTGAAAATGCATCAATTCTTTGAAAATCTTCTTCTCTGCTTCTGGGTATTATTTAACAAAGGAATGCATGGTTGTGATGAGCATGGCTGCCTCTTCCAAAATTGTGAAATTCATGGCCCCAGGGTCAGGGGTTCTGGTGAAGGGGGGCTCTATTGATTATATAGTGAAAATTAATAATTTCTTTCAAAATATTTTTTCTACTCCTGGTTATAAAGCAAAGAAACAAGTGTATAGTTATGATAAGCAAGGATGCTTTTAGAAAATTTTTAAAACTTGTGGTCCCAGGGGTTCTGTTGTTTCTCTAGGGGTGGGGAGGTGGGGGGGGGAGGGTCTATTGATAATATAGTGAAGATGTGTGAATTCTTTGAAAATCTTCAACTAATTGCATGGTTATGATGATTAATGTATTTATCCAAATATGTAAATTTCATGACCCTGGGTCATGGGTTCTAGTGTTGGGGTAGGGTTGTGTTAAATCAATAGTGAAATTGCATTATTTCTTTGAAAACCTTCTCTGGTCCTGGGCATAAAGGAGGCAAACAGAGTAAAAGTTTTAATAAGCAAGGGTATTTTTACCAGAATTTTGAACATCTAGACCATTTAGTCAAGTGTTCTGGTCCTGGCCAGGGCTCTATTAATTTGTATTCTACGGACCGGAGTGAAGTTATTCCCCTTTGCCATTCACCTTTGATAATTAATCACTGTAGATAATGTATTTGAAAGGTTAGTAGAATAAGAGAATTATGCAAGAACATTTATTGTATAATACAAAAAGTACTTTCATAGTTTTAAAGATCAGGTACTGTAAACCAACTTTTATTCGCGTGCGAGAAATATTCGCGATTTTCGCGACCTACTTTAACTCGCGAATATTAATCGCCGCGAACTATTTATTTTTCCTTGTATTTGTAGATAATGTTTCCTCAGTCGCGAAAATTAATTGTTGCGGATTGATTTTAAACTGACGAATCGCGAATAAAAGTTGAAGCGAATAATAGTTGGTTGACAGTATACTTGGAAATGATAGATGAATAAAAGTGAAACACAAATAACTTATCTTTTTAAATGTTCTTCAAAGGCCAAGTGAGGCCAATGTGAGAGGTAATAATATGTGGTTAAAAATAGATATTTTGTTAAAAGTTTGCATGGTAATAGTGATAAATGGGGGACAGATAGATTAGATACTAGACCAATTATTTTGTTGATGCTAGTCATACTATTTTTCTTGCTTTTGGGCAACAAAGCTTCATTTATCAGTTTATGGATCCTCTAAATTGTTGTACTCAGGTGACCGTTAAGGCCCTTGGGCCTCTTGTTTATTTTCATATTCACTGAAGAATTATGTAAGCAGTACATGTAAAAGTTATGAAAAAGAGAAATACAATTTTTAATTCTAATTTTAATCAGATTTCAGAGATGGTTACAAAGCACACTAAGGAGTGGTCAGATGTTTCTCTTAGACAGTTGAAAGAAGAACATGATCTTCTTAAGGAACATGTAGTTCAACAGAATGTCCTTCTAAAAAAACTGTTTGAAGCAGCTCAGCAAGTTCAGATCAAAGAGCAGGAGGTGCTTAATGACAGGTCAGACTCGCTTATTGATACATTGAGTCACAGTTATCTAAGTAATGCATGGAATCTGTTGTCATATGTAGTAGACTCGAATGTCTAAGTAATGGAATCAGTTTGTAGCTCATTTGAGGCAAAGGCCTTTCTGCTCAAAATGTGTCTGTCATTGTTAATGTTATCGTAAAATTTTTCACGATTTCATGTTCTTGTCCAGAATCTTTAAGGCAACTAAAGTGTAGATTCAAATTTATTGATGTCTGAGTGTTGTGGCTCATGGAGCTCTCTTGAAAATGCAATGCATGTTGAAACATAATCTTTGGTCCGAATACATTTTACTTAAATTTTTATTTTATTCTTCTTTGTCAAGTAGAGAGGAGAAGGAATTAACAATAAAACAGTCCAAACAATCCATGGAGTCGAGCAAAGCTGTGATGAATGATAAGACAATCAAAGCCAAGGCTGAGAGAGAGAGGTTAGTGTTTCCCTTGTCTATAATAAACATATACATTTGGAAAACATTTCACAGTGTTTGATCTGTACTCTACAGAAAAAAATATTTTAGCTTAATTTAATAGGATACAGAAAAATTAACACAATTTAAAAAAGTCATTTTTACATATTAAAAGTCAATAAAATTGGGCATTTTGTTCAGTTCACATTAAACGATGGGCTTAAGGAGGCTCATTACACCCACAGTTTATTTTAGATTTCGTTACAGCACCAGTTATTATGAAGATTTCAAATATACGAATGGAGGTTATGATAGGATAAATATTTTTTAAAGATTTTTTAATCTTTTTTCTGATTTTGGTTAAATGTTCTTTTTCAAGTTTCTGATTGATAGTATTGCAAGAATCTCAGTGTCAAGTGATGGATATCATCTTCAGTTATGTAGGCAATATAATAACACTTCATAATAATCAACATTATTTTTATAAGAAAAAATAATTTTCTCCCAAAAAAGAATCAATGTGATTTTCTTCTTAATTTTTGCATGAATAATTTGGAAAATCAGTTATAAGTAGACAAGGAATGTATATTTATGAATAACAAGTGACAAATTGAATGAAAAATGTTTTAAGGAAATGAAAATTCAAATTTAAAAAATAATTGGAATAAAAAGTCCACTTGCAAGAGTTATCTTTCCTAAATCCCCCTGACTCAAAACACTCAGGAACGGTTGAACATATCGGACTCAGAATAAACTAAAATTTCTAGAATGAATATACATTTTTTAAAGAAAAAAAGACAAGCACACAAACCAACAAGAGTACAGTACTCTAAAAGCGCAAGTCAATTATAATTTATTTCAACGAGGTTGTAGATTTCAACTCGATTTTCCTCTATACGTACATGTTGTCAGTGGTAGAACTTGCTGCTTTCGCCATGAAATTGTACACTACTTGGGTAGCGAAGATTTGACTGTCATTCTCTTTGGTCTCTACTTAAAAATAACCCTTCTTCGTTTGTGATTTATAATGAATCCGTTATCTTGTTCTCATTGTTTACAACACCGCATGTAGTCTATTTTTAGAGCGTTTTAAAGATTTGGATCATCAGCAAAGCGAACCTGTACAATTCGTCCCCAGGAGAAAACGGGCGAAACAATGGAGGTTTATTTTTCTGTGTAGTACGTCATCAAAAAGTGGTGTAATGAGCCTCCTTAAGTTTCTTCTTGAACAATTTTTTTTTTAATGGTTCGATGAGAATTAATTTTTTTATCTATTTTTTAGGAGGATTAAAGAAATTAGTGAAAATAACATCAAAAGATTCACAGATGAACGTAAGAGATTGAAAATAAGACAGTCAAAACAAATAGAGAAGCTGTTTCAGAAACATCAACAGATGATGGAGAAGTTCATGCAGGAGTGCACAAAAGTAAAGATTGCTCTAATTCATTAGGGCCCCACTCTTCTGGTGCCCTACAGTTATCAGTCAAACCATTCAATATATATATGTATATACATGTATATATATCACTTGTCCAGAGCATCTTTTCTCTCCCCTTGGCCCTATCAGCTGACTCTTACTTTACCTGTAGAGAAAATGAGCAATGATCAGAAGTCAAGGTCAAAGCACATACAGTGGAGCCTCGTTTATCCGGACGCTTTGGTTCCAAGTCCAAATAGTCCAGATAGGTGGAGCATCCAGATATCTGAAATGCCTAGATTTCAGCAAAACTGCCTTTCATACCCTGAATAATACTGGATTAAATGCAAACCCTGCCTGGACTAAAACTGCATAAATGTTGCATCTAGAGATGTGCACTAGTAGATTATTTGTTTAGTGTGGAACTGTGCTTTACTTAAAGATAACATTCGTTTTGTTGAGCTCTGTAATCTTGATTACCTATGTTTGAATTTTGCAATCATTCATGGTCAAATTGTTTTAAGATGCTCTCTTGGAAGGTTGAAGCCTAAAAACGTGAAACATTGTCAGTTGATGCATCTTGATGCTTCTTAGTATGTCAAAGAAAAAGAAGGTCACAATGACCTACTTCATGAAGTTTACAGTTTTTCATTTTTAATGCATTTTAGCCAAATATTTCAGATACTATGAGGCAAAAAATCACCAATCTTGTCAGTTGATGGATTTTGGTGTCTTGTACCCCCATTATTTGCCAATTCAGAAGTAGGTGACAGTGACTCTTGTGCAATTTATCAGAAGAGTGATATTAGGCCCTTGAGTCTCTTGTTACATTTTGTCCCATGAGTATAAGTTCAGTTTCTCTTTTGCTCAGGAGGTAGAAAAAGTAGAGATGATGTTTGAGGAGGTGAAACTAGCAGCCCGTCCAGAGACGGATGTTTGATGAGGAGGTGAAAAATGGAGACTTGTAAGGTGATTATGCTCTATGGATTTAACCTTTCTATAAACTAAAATATAGGGTTATGAAAAGCTTCAAAAACAGGGATTTTTTATGCTGTTCCCTATTGCCTATTTGATTATTTTAAGCTCTTATTAGCCAAAGGCTCAAAGAGCTAATGCTGTGCCATTTATGCAGTGTGTGTGGTCTCAAAGCCACTTAAATGTTGACCTTTAAAGGACTTATCGCATGTTTCTAAATTATTTGAAATTAAAAGCGTATTACATTCCTTATGACCACAGGTTATAAATTCTATGTTTTTACTGCAGATAAACCGCGGTAATTAACCAATTATTGACTCAAATAAAAACCCCTGAATTAAAAATCTAAGTTAATTAGATAGCGATCACGTGACCCTGTGACGTCAAAGGCGACAATGGCTGATCAGCTCTTCACGTTAATCTTACTAAAATATACGCGATACATCCTGAATTTTCTGCATTGTGGACGATCAAATCACTGATTTTATCGATATGAAATTGAATAACCAACCTTATATGTTAGAATTGTCAGCAAGAAAAAATCTGAAAAATTTGTTAACATTGTAAAAATAGCAGCGACGATAGTGAGAGAGATGCGGCGAAGACAAGAAACTGGCCATCACAATACAATTTGATTTGTCATCTTATCACATGTATTAACTTATTTGATTCACAAATTTAACATTATATAACTTTGTTATTCTTCGTTTTTAACATAACATTAATTTATGCAAGTATGCCTTCATATGTTTTGTAAAGGAAGGCGGTCTTGAAAAAATAATTTCCAGTTCACGAAACATCGCCATAATCGGAACTACAGATTCTAAATGTTTGGAATAAATAACGAAAATATCTCAAAAGCCTTATACCTTAGAACTAGTTAATGTTTCTATAGTAGTTGAAAAGCACGTTAGGAATTAATTTTTTCCAGCATTTCTCATAATTAAGCTGCATTTGTCATTGATAACTCCTCTAATGGTGTGCATATTCTCATCTCTCTATCACTGAATTATCGCCTATGACGTCAGAGCAGCATTTCGCCGAAATCCGACTGAAATATGCATATTGCCATATTTGAATTTCAACTCTCAGTATCTCTTAAAATATGCTTTCAACAACGTTTATTGTATTCATTATTTTAATAAACAAGGTTGTAGATAATATTTTTCATAAAATTACGATTTTTGAAAGATCATGCGATAAGTCCTTTAATGATATTTTATTAAAACTTTATTTTTTCCCAATATAAAGACCAGGATCAGCAAATTTTGTCAGTATATGCATCATAAGGCCCCATGCAGAGAATGTTGATCAAAAAAAAGTCACCATTACTTAATTTGGGAATTTAAAAGTTACTCATTTTCAAATTGTTTAAGATGCATATCTTGAACAGGATAAAGCCTTGGATCATCTGTCTACTTTGCCAGTCAAATGGTGCATCATGTTGGGGTCTCAGGGTGTGTCAACTAAAACCTGGATCTCTGATTTACTTTCTGAATTTTACAGGGAAATATTTTCTTTTCACTTATATATTTTGAAAACTAGGACATGCAAGGTCAACAAATCTTAATATTTGTTACATCTTAGGGCTCTGAGATGTGTCCATTCAAAAGTAGGTCACTGTGACCTACTTTTTTTAGCTCTACTGGTGTGAGACCAGAAGAGCTTATGTGATAGTAGGGTGTACGTAGTCTGTCCTGTCTGTCTGTAGCAATTTTTCAAAACACTACTCCTCCTACAATTTTGGTCCAATTTCAATAAGACTTGGTACACAAGCACACTGTACTAAGATACATAATTCTTTTTATCTGTTTTCGATTTTGGTAAAGAGTGTTGCCCTGGTTACTAAAATTAGAAATTTCTTCAAAATTCTTTCAAAATGCTACTCCTCCTGTAGTTTTGGTCCAATTTTAAAGATTTGGTACACAAGTATACTGTACATAAATAATTCTATTTGTTAGTTTTTTTATTTTGACAAATGGTGTTGCCATGGTTACTAAAAAAAGAAATATCTTTGAAATTCTTTTAGAATGCTACTTCTCATACAGTTCTGATCTGATTAGACTGTACTAAGATACATCTTTTCTTTATTATAAGTACACACCAATAGAGCTAAAGTCTCACCAGAGAGTTCTGGTGAAATAATAGTCATACTTTTGAACACATACTCCCACTTCTACAACAAGCTCCTGATCTCAGGTAATTAACTTCTAGTTGGGAGAAAAAGTACAAAAATAAACATATACGAAAATATCATCATTTAATTTCCAAAATATGCAGATGGCACAGCTGCATATTCCTCTAGTACCGAAGATGGAGCCTCCGGGATATAAAGTGCTACAAGAAGAGGCAGATGGATCCGTCAACAATTAGTAGAATTAAGGACATTTATTTTTATGTAGTTTTGTTTCTTTACTACATATCTTTCTTTTCTTTGTAGAAAATGGTCTGTGTTCTGATTGCCATTGTGTCAGTGATTATAGTCCTATCTGTCAGATCCCACGTGCCAGCTTCAAATAAGCATTTATACAAAGACTGGAAATTTGTTGCCAAAGAATATGAACAACTTAGTTTCCCTTGTTACCTGTACTTCCATTTTCTATTGATTTACACTTACTTTGAATTTGTCTCATTGATTTTGTACAGATAGGGTTGTTGAAATTATTTTTTTTTCTCCTTCTCTTTCATTATGTTGTTACTGTGAAGTATGTTGGGTTGATGATATGCTGTATACTTCTTCCATTGTTGACATAGAGTTATTATTTTTATAGCATTTACAATGTATGGTGTTTATTGTGTATAGACCTTATATATTTGAATTTATGATTGTATATGAAAATTATCTTTTTCGCTATTAATTTTAATAAGAATGTTCTTTTATCACTGTCTCTGTTATTTTATAGCCAATTTTTAGGTATGTTTATAAGGTCTGTTTTCAGAATTATAATTTTGTGAATAATCCACCAAGGCCTGTAGAATAATGCTTTTGATGTGAAAAGACATTTATACTGTTGCTGAAAATTTAAACCATCACACTAGGACAAAGGGCTTTGTCTTAAAGCCACTTCAGAATTGACTTAAAATGATACTTTGTTAGAAAATTTTGATATTTCCCCTCTTCAGGGACTAGGATCATCAAATCTTGTCAGCTGATGCACATTAGGACCTTGGATATGGTAATCCATATGCAGGTGACAGTGACCTACTTTTTGAATTGTATTAAATGAATATCTTGGACAATGTGATGCCTAAGATAATCATCCTTGTTATTTGAATTATCTTCGAGCCTCTCGGTATGTAAACCAGGAAGTAGGTCACAGTGACCGCCTATATATATATATATATGAATACTGTGTCCTGCTGGGTCACTAAAGCTAAAAAGGTAATGTGACTTGGGGCCCCATGGTGTATAAATTCAAAAGTAGGTCAAAGTGACCTACTTTATTTTTAGGTCACCTGAATCTCTCAGGTGACCTACTGCTATCTGTTTTTGTCCATTGCTGTGTGTTATTCATTGGTTTTACATTTTCAAACACTGCTCTTCTTCAGAACTGCAAAACTAATTTCAACCAATTTTGGTATATAACGTTCATGGGTCAAATGGAACATGTAACATGGTTTTCTTATCTCTGCCTCCCCAGGCCTGAGGGGTTGGACCAAAATTATCAGTCAAACTGTTTGTATGCATAAGATAAACATTTAGCTTAAGAACTGTAGCTCTCTGAAAAAAAAAAATATTCACAGACCACAGAGCCACCCAGTTGACATCTGCACAAAGCATGTTGGACCAAATTGTCTTGCCACTCAAAATGGCAGTTTATATAATTGAAATTTTCATTGGTCTCAATTACAGGTCCAGGAGGACTATTAATAGCTGTTATGAGGAATGTTTTATTATGGACATGGTATACAATATGTTAGAAGCACGGGCTAGGGTTAGTAGTATTTTGAGATGGCAAATTAAGTATATGGAGAAATAGATTGAGAAACTGTGCACTTTTTATGTGCAATAAATATACAATTTTTTTTCAATGGGTGGTAACTGTAGATCTCTGGTTGTCCATCCCTATTTTTTCAGACCAAAGAATTACAGATCTGCAGCTACATAAGCATTGGTTCCCCTTTTAAAATTGTAATATCCATGGCTCCAGGGTCAGGGATTCTAGTGTTAGGGGTCTGTTGATCATTTGGTGAACATTCAGAAATTCTTTAAAATCTCTCCTGTACATTTAACAGACAAACTACATGTAAATGCATTGATATGATGAGAAAGGGTGCCTCTTCCAAATTGTGAAATTCATGGCCCCTGGTGGGTCCGGGGTTCTGATGTTAGGCTGAGGCTATTTTGAACATATAGTGAAAATTCATAAATTCATTTTTTTTTTTTAAAAATAGACAAACTAAGTACATAGTTATGATGAACAGTAGATCCTCTTCCTAGATTGTGAAAATCATGGCTCCTAAGTCAGGGTCTTGGTGTTAGAAAGAGGCTGTGTTGATTATGTAGTAAAATTCATTAATTCTTTAAAAATCCTCCATCTCTGCTCCTGGGCATTAAGCTGGTAAACCAAATACATTCTGTTTGTTTATATGTGCAAGGGTGTTTTTACCAGAATGGTGAAATTCATGACTGCTGGGTCAGGGGTTCTGGTGCTATTGATCTTGTAGGGAAATTTTTTACTGTACATGTACTTTTAAATCAGTTATTTCACTTTGAGTATTGGCCTATGATGAATCATCACTGTAGATAAGTGTTTTCATGGGTCACTTGAATAAAATATATAAAATAAATTTTAATAGGTCACTTGAATAAAGGAAATAATGGGTTCTACAGGTCACTTAAATAAAAGAATTATACCAAAAACTTTTTATGTAGTTTTTAATGGTCAGATGGTCAGGTAGACTTGTGAGTAATAAATAATTAAAAATAAGGTTAAAAAAAAGACAACAACAAAAAAACACATATTACTGAATGCCAGGAGAATCTAGTTACAAGGATTCTGAATTTGCTGTAATTTCATTCTGAAGTATTGCATTGGTTAGAGTTTGGTGACAGGCAAAAATGGGCAAGGAAATCTACTTTCAGAGTTGTTGTAGACTACTAGACTAACTGTTCATTGATACTCTCTTGTTTTTGAACAGTTGCAAGTATCTCCTCTATCAATTTATTTTACTTTATTTATACAATTTCAAATTGCAATTCTATGGATCCTTTATAGATTGTATTAGGTGACCTTAAGGCCATCTCCAGAAATTGCCACTCAAGAGGCATTTGTGTGTATTAAATTGGATATATATATTTATTAGAAGTCTCTGCAACAATAATAGGTTTAAAATGATCCAGTACCCCACTTCTACAAGAAATATGCAGCTGATTTTATTTTAGCTTAGATCTGTTTACACTCTTAAAGTGAAATAATCATTTGGACTTGGAATGAATTTGTCTTGATCAGTCTCTGTATCATGTAATTATATTTTCAATACTCTTGTTTCTTTTGTTAGATGATGAAAAATAATTTTATTACATAAAGTTTAGCATATATTTGTGTGTTTTATACTTGTCAAGTAAACTTCCTTTTTTTGAATATTATGAGGCTCATTTGTGTTCATAATTGAAAAAAATCAAGGTTATCCAAAGCCAAATATAAGCTATTTGAGATTCACTTTCAAGTGAACTATATGTAAATACAATGTTTAAGGAATCTGACGTCTTTATTTGGTTTGTTTATTTGTTTTGTTTTTTTAGCTCACCTGAGCCGAAGGCTCAAGTGAGCTTTTCTGATCACATTTTGTCCAGCGTCCGTCTGTCTGTCTGTAAACTTTTCACATTTTTGACTTCTTCTCAAGAACCACTGGGCCAAATTCAACCAAACTTGCCACAAAGCATCCTTGGGTGAAGGGGATTCAAGTTTGTTCAAATGAAGGGCTACGCCCTCTTTCAAGGGGAGATAATTAGGAATTAGTGAAAAACTAATGGCATCATTTAAAAATCTTCTTCTCGAGAACCACTGGGCCAGGAAAAATGAAACTTATGTGGAAACATCTTCAGGTAGTGTAGATTCAAGTTTGTTCAAATCATGACCCCTGGGGGTAGGGTGGGGCCACAATGGGGAATCAAAGTTTTACATAGAAATATATAGGAAAATATCTTTAAAAATCTTCTTCTTAAGAACAGCAAAGCCATGGTTGGTCATATTTATAGGGGAACATCCTCAAGTTGTGTAGATTCAAGTTTGTTCAAATGATGACCCCCGGGGGTAGGGTGGGGCCACAATGAGGGATCAAAGTTTTACATAGAAATATATAGGAAAATATCTTTAAAAATTTTCTTCTTAAGAACAGCAAAGCCATGATTGGTCATATTTAAATGGAATCATCCTCAAGTAGTGTAGATTCAAGTTTGTTCAAATCATTACCCCTGGGGGTAGGGTGGGGCCACAATGGGGGATCAAAGTTATACATAGAAATATATAGGAAAATATCTTTAAAAGTCTTCTTCTTAAGAACAGCAAAGCCATGATTGGTCATATTTAAATGGAAGCATCCTCAGGTAGTGTAGATTCAAGTTGTTCAAATGATGACCCCCGGGGTAGGGTGGGCCACAATGAGGGATCAAAGTTTTACATAGAAATATATAGGAAAATATCTTTAAAAATCTTCTTCTTAAGAACAGCAAAGCCATGATTGGTCATATTTAAATGGAATCATCCTCAAGTAGTGTAGATTCAAGTTTGTTCAAATCATGACCCCTGGGGGTAGGGTGGGGCCACAATGGGGGATCAAAGTTTTACATAGAATATAAGGAAAATATCTTTAAAAATCTTCCAGCAAAGCCATGATTAGTCATATTTAAATGGAAGCATCCTCAGGTAGTGTAGATTCAAGTTTGTTCAAATGATGACCCCCCCCCCTTCCCGGGTGGGGATAGGGTGGGGCCACAATGGGGATCAAGGTTTTACGTAGAAATATATAGGAAAATATCTTTAAAAGCTTCTTCTTAAGAACAGCAAAGCCATGATTGGTCATATTTATATGGAAGCATCCTCAGGTAGTGTAGATTCAATTTTGTTCAAATCATGACCCCCGGAGGTAGGGTTGGGCCACAATGTGTGATCAAAGTTTACAGAGGAATATATAGGAAAAAATCTTTTTCTCAAGAACAGAAAAGCCATGATTAGTCATATTGATATGGAGGCATCCTTGGGTAGTGTAGAATGAAATTTGTTCAAATGAGGGCCCCGGGGGTAGGGTGGGGCCATAATGGGGGATCAAAGTTTTTCATAAGAGTATATAGAAAAAACTTTAAAAATCTTCTTCCTAAGAACAGTAAAGCCATGATTGGTCATATTTATATGGAAGCATCCTCAGGTAGTGTACATTCAAGTTTGTTCAAATCATAACCCCTGGGGGTTGGGGGGGGCAAAATGGGGGATCAAAATTTCACTTAGAAATATACAGGAAAATATCTTTAAAAATCTTCTTCTTAAGAACAGCAAAGCCATGATTGGTCATATTTATATGGAAGCATCCTCAGGCAGTGTAGATACAAGTTTGTGCAAATCATGACCCCCGGGGGTAGGGTGGGGCCACAATGCATAATCAAAGTTTACAGAGGAATATATAGGAAAAAATCTTTTTATCAAGAACAGAAAAGCCATTATTAGTCAAATTGATATGGAGGCAGCCTTTGGTAGTGTTGAATGAAATTTGTTCAAATGAGGGCCCCCGGAGGTAGGGTGGGGCCTCAATGGGGGATCAAATTTTTACAAATGAATATATGGGAAAAAATCTGCTGCTCAAGAACAGCAAAGCCATTTGTTATATTGATATGAAAGGATCATCAGGTAGTTTAAAATTCAACAACCCCCCCCCCCCCCCTGAACTTTATACTGAACTGATTTTTGCTTTTTTTCCTAGCCAATGTGCTCAGGTGAGCGATGTGGCCCATGGGCCTCTTGTTTTTTGTTTTGTTTTGTTTTTTTGTTTGTTTTTTTTTGCGTATTAAACTACAAAAGAAAACCACTCTACTTTTATACCATGTGTAGCCTACACTGTCTTAAATGTACATGCAAAGTTACAATCCGGGTATATTCAGGGACCATCTCAAAATACAGTTACATTTACTATAGAATTGGATGGAGAAATACTTTATTCCACATTTCAATAGACTTTTTATGCTCAAAATATAATATGTGAAGAATATTACTATATCTTGCATTATATGCAAGAAACGCAAACATAAATTCTACCATCTGTGGCCCTTTTCACAAAAAATCTTACGACTAAGATGGAAGTTTGACAATTCTGTAATTTTTGTTTAATAAATATATTTATTTTTTTCTTAAATATTTTTACCAAGTAACTAAATAAAATAGAAATATAAGATTTTTTGATGTTCTACTACAGCTTAGATACTTGAGGAATGGGGAAAATTTTGTCTTAGTCATAAGATTTTTTTGTGAAAAAGGCCACTGGTTTCCAGAGGAGGCATCGGAGAAGGAGTATTGAATAAGCTAGGAGATATGGAACGCCAAATTAACATATATTCAAATATTTGTACCTATCTTCAAATAATTGTACCTATCTTCAAATAATTGTACCTATCTTCAAATGAATTGAAGATAGGTACAATTGAATTAAAGATAGGTACAATTGAATTGAAGATAGGTGTAAATAATCATACCTATCTCTAAATAATTATACCTAGGTACAAATGAATTATACCTATCTTTAATGGAATTACACCTATCTTCAATTCAGTTAAAGATAGGTTCAATTGAATCATACCTATCTCTAATTCATTTGAAGATAGGTATAATTGATTTAAAGATAGGTACAATTGATTTGAAGATCATAGGTACAATTGATTTGAAGATAGGTACAATTAGAACATATCCACAAAGGATTTGAAGATAGGTACAATTCAATTATACCTAGGTTCAATTCGTTTCGTGTTATTGAAAATAATGAACGCTCCCTTGGAGACAATATTGAACATGGAGGGAAACGTACAGAGCATACAGAGCGACGACAATGAGGATGAAAGAAATAAAGGTATGCATGGCCGTAGGAACGGGGGGGGGGGGCTGTGCCCCCCTCCCCCCCCCCCAATAATTTTGCCGATATATAGATTACTATAGTAAACATAGATACTATATGCTTGTGCCCCCTCAATAAAAACGCCTGATGACTTTTTTTTTTTTTTTTTTTTTTTGCTTGTCAGGAAAATTTTTGGTAGTGCCCCCTCAACTGTCAACTGAAAAATGTATGGCTGTGCCCACCCAACGGGGGGCTGGTATGTTAAAATGTGCAAAAGCATTATATACTCATTAAAATACACATGTATGTCAATAAGTGAGCGAAAAAATATATACCCAAGTACCCTGAAAGTGTGGGAGATCGGTAGACGTAATGGAAATGACGTATAATGAAGGGAGTAGTTATTATTGCCAATATCTTAGTAATTAAAGATTCAATTGTATTGTACCTATCTTTAAATCAATTATACCTATCTTCAATTCATTGCATTTTTACCTATCTTCAAATCAATTGTATCTATCCTCAAATGAATTAAAGATAGGTATAATTGAATTATACCTATCTCTAATTCATTTGAAGATAGGTACAATTCATTTAAAGATGAGTACAATTCATTTGAAGATAGGTACAATTGATTTGAAGACAGGTACAATTATTTGAAGATAGGTACAAATATTTGAATATATGTTAATTTGGCGTTCCATAGGGAGACGTAAACACCATTTGCAAGTGATAGCGGAATATTACTACATAAATAGGGAAAGTTGACAATGGAGAGGCAGGTCATTGGGTTTTTTCCATACCATTTAGTTGTTACAGTTGGCGCTTATCGTCTGTAGTCATATGAAACAGGTGTGGCAGACTTTGTGGTGTCTTTTATTTCAAGTTCACTTCGATATATGAAAGGACTGAATTATTGAGATAACATGATTTTTAACAAAGTAATTTTGTTGATGACCAATCACAAGATACGAAAATTTCCGAGATGTGCTAGACTCTGTGGTATTTTTATTTCAAGTTCACTGGGATATATCGAGTCGACATTTGAGTGGAAGTAACTATTGTTAATTGATAAAACGTCTCATGGCCGTAGGAACCGGGGGGGGGGGCGCCCCCCCCCCCCCAAATAATTTTGCCGATGTACAGATTACTATAGAAAACATAGATACTATATGCCTGTGCCCCCTCAACAAAAACGTCTGAGACCTTTTTTTTTGGCTTGTCAAGAAATTTTTGGTAGTTGATAGCGCCCCCTCAACTGAAAATGTATGGCTGTGCCCCCCCCCCCCCCCAACTGAAATTGCTTCCTACGGGCCTGCGTCAACGATATATCTAAATGCCGAGTTGAAAGCCACAAGTGTTTTCTCTTTCTCACGTAGAAGTATTTGAATACTGTATAGGGGGAAACTAACTCGTGGTGTTAATATTCGCTATATTCACAGTGTTAATAAATCCGTAAATTCAAGAAACAGTGAATAAGTTTTCAATAACATCCATGTTATATTTGAAATTTGAGAATAGACTAGGATAGGTACGTGGTCATTTCAGTAATAACAAGTCGTACTTGTCATTCATCTATTTTAATTACCACACCTTAATTCAGATCAGCAGATGTAAAAAAGCTGTTTTGATAGCCAATGCTACATGTATCATCAATCAAAATACGTGGGTCATAGGTTTTGATTACCTGTGTGTAACTATGTTACCACATGTATTTGTTACCTGCATTATCATGTTTTTATCGACATTTTGGTTTTAAAAAATCATTCAAATAACTATCGAACTTACTGAAGATGTGGAAGGATATTATTTCGTCGACCTACATTAACAAATTTCTTACCGTCCAGTGGTTTTTCGCCGCGATGCATTGTCCCTTTGGAAAGAAGATCTTCGGGTGTACATGCACTCATCGTAATAGCATGTAGGAAAGTCATTCGACATTTATAGTCAGGGACTTTTAATCACTGCACTTGCTTTAATTAGCCGTCGATTAATTATCAAATCTAACTATTTTATATAAACCTACCCTGTTGTTCGTGAAGTGAATACACAACGCTGATTAATCTCGTTCTAGCTATGCTATGGATTTATAACTGATATAGACGGGAGGAAACTTTTATTATATACCGATTCCGCGAATTCAACAAATCGCGATCGTGTCAGAGGAGAGAAAAACGTGAAAATTACAACCCGTGAAATTATTCCCCTATAAAGTAAATTTTATCCATCAAAGAGATATAAAAACAGGTCGGCTAATAAAGGAGCACAATTAGTGCCCATGTAAATTTCGACAAATTTCGAAAAAACTGGTCTCTGAAGACTACATTAATGTTTTTGATGAGGAACTCCAGCATCCATTGAATGTCAACTTCAGATTACATCTGTGTAGAATCGGAATGTTTTTTAACAAAGTAATTTTGTTGATGACCAATCACAAGATACGAAAATTTCCGAGTTCCATTTTTATTGAAGCAGTGCTGTAGCATAGAACGTCTGAAGTTTTTCCTTCACAGCGGTTAATAATTTTTAAGGAGTAAAGTTTGGAGCTTGGAAGGGCACTGCTTGACCCGGCAGTGTTTCTTTGTTTGTAAGGATTTTTATGAAGTTTAGGAATCAAGAATATATAGGATAGATCGAACTGACCTTGGTTGACTGGAATGTTAGAAGTATTAAACACTGAGAATTTCATTCTTAGAAACTGAACTGTGAGTATAAGTTGAATTTTCAGACATAGATCAGTCAAATTAAAACCTGGAGTTCTTCTAAAATACAGTTATAATAATGAGCCTTACAAACAAAGATACGATATTGTTACAAACCTTGACTTCTGGATCCATAACATATTGTTCATGTAGTCCTTCAAATTTTTGATCACCTCCGATATAGTGAAAATGGAAGGATAGATGGTTCGCATATTGCCATTTAACTTTCTAATACGGTTCTTCAATATTTCTAAAATACTAAATCCATTCTGAGGTGTCCAGGTCTTCTTCTATTCAGCCTAACGTCTGGCATAATCTTTGACAGAATTCATAATGATGTTCTGTCGCCAATTTGAAAGATCGGAACTCTTTGCTTGTAAGACCTTTCAAGATAATTGCTTTTAGGTTTTCAACTATATTAACAACACCGGTCATGACGTGTCAAGCAGGACTGTTACATTGAAGGAAGAAGAAGAGCAAGAACACTAGGATTTTGTTTCAGATGTTCAATATCTAGGCACTGTAAGGTTTGTTTATAAAGTATGGAAGCAACAGTTTGGGGATATCTATAGGAAATACAGGGTGTAGAGAACAACTTGAAATATGGTGGATTGCAAGACTGAACTTTTTTTATGATTAAGAATGTTAATAATGTTAACAGCATCTATTCCTTTGTCTGCAAAAAGTTTAACAGTGTTTAAGGAACCACTGAGTTGAGTCAAAATTATCTTCCGACACATGCGGTGGTTTAAAGAGCCTGTTCTGAGCAACATACATAATCACAAACACCAGCTTGTATCTGCAGTTGAACAGTTGAAAAATCTAAGTATGGACTTGCTTCAGCTGATCTTCAAATAGTCCATTCAAAAATTCCAAGGGAACTTGGTAAAGTTTATTATGAATGTGATGAAGACCTAATACATGTAGTTTATTGACACAAGGCAAAAGTGAATCAAGAGACATCATGTATATTTGGTCTATTATATGAGCTATGCTCAAAATACTGTAAAACAACTTTTATATATTCGCTTGCGAGAAATATTCGCGAGTTTCGCGACCTACTTTAACTCATCACACTCATCATTATTCCTGTTTTTTTTTTAATCATTAGATATTAAAACTTGTTTGCAACCATCTGTCATCTTTATGAGACATCACACTGCAGTTTTTATTATTTTATTTTATTTTTTTTTTTTGAGGTATAAAAAATATACAAATATTGTGTTACTGTAAACGTACTTTTATGTACGGGTTGTTACAACGCACTTTGAAAAAAAAAATAATTAAAGTGCGTTAATTTTGGGACCATGTTAACGCACTTCGAAAAAAAAATCCTTTTCAAAGTGCGTTAATATCGACTATATTAACGCACTTTGAAGAAAAAATGTGCACGGCTTGGTCAATATTCTTGAAAATTTTAAGTAGATAAATAATTATTTGAACCTGGTTGGATAACGTTTCGGTGATGACGTCAGGATCTGAGATATAGACGTTTTAAAGATTTTTAGGGGTTGTCTTGTTTCCAAAGGTTCTCGTAAATGTTAGAAAAGGGAAATGGGTCTTTTAGAAATAGTGGGGGAAGGATTGTTTAATAGCGCAGTTTCGTTTCTTTTTTTTTTCTTTTCTTTTTTTTTTTAAATTTTATCCAGTCTCTAATAAGTTCGGTAGATGTATAGGTGTCGATAAGTTACTTAAAGCATCGCATTTTTCTTAGGGAAAAGGGGGCAATTATGATTTTTTCCATACCATGAAAATTCTCTCTCTCTCGTCTACCTTTTTATCATATTCATCTATCTATCTATTGTGAACATATACGAAACAATGGTTGACTCATTTATTTGATAGTAAGAAAATAAACCTTAGCCACATTACTCACTCGACTGAAATTTTTATATCGTTCACTTATGACTTTTTCTCAAAAAAGTTATGCAGTCAGATTACTTCCAAATCTGTAATTTGATGTCATAAAAACGCTAGACATGTCAGATATCATGTTTCAATTACCATGTAAATGCCTTTTTTTCTGAGGAATCATTGTGGATACATTTTGAATAAAGGTTGTGCGGCTCTCTTCTTTAATATAATAGGGTGCATATATATTTTTTTTTCCAGGAAAGCTTATCTAAAATTTTTCATCGATTTTACGTCAACTCAAATTTATTGAGAGAAATAATATCAATTTCATACCAGTTATGTAAATACATATATTTGTGTTGGGAAGATAGAGAGTTGGGCTGAGGGACTTTCTACTTGTCTTCTCCTCGTTCTTGATGAGGGTATATCAATTCATCATTTTTTCGGAAGAAATATAACATATTAATGCCGTCTATTTCTAGTACTAAAATCTAAGTCCAGAATTTTTGTTTTATACGTATTTTTTCAAAGTGCGTTAAGTGTCTCCATGGTAAAAAATATTGATGTACACTCTTAACGCACATTGAAAAAAATTTTCAAAGTGCGTTGATTTTGTCCCAAATTTAACGCACTTTGAAATTTTTTTTCAATGTGCGTTGATTTTGTCCCAATCTTAACGCACTTTGAAAATTTTTTTTTCAAAGTGCGTTGCCACAACGGGTTAATAACTCCACCGAATCACAATTTGGCCTCCGCAGTTAAAAAATTACATACACATGTACATGTATTTCTTACATTGCCATTATATGCTTTAAATGCACTTTAAATACTTTGTGACAAAGAAGAAAATTTGCGACCACGCACAAAGAGTAATTAAATTAATCCAGCATGTCTACAGTATTAGATATGGACAACACCTGCTTGATCAGAGATGCCCCAACAGAAATGATTTAGACAGCCTTTTCACATTGACCTCATTAATTAATCTTTTAACACCCAATTTTATGTTAACGCCCTCAAAATCTACCTAATTCAAGATCAATAATATACCGCCTTTCTATAGCTTCTGATTTTATTGACAGACCAGCTACGTGGGCTACCTGATAATTTGAGTTTGCATGTATCTGGTCATGCGTCAAAAGCCCAAAAGGGCTGGGTATCGGTTGGGATTTTCGTATTGCGATATATTGCTATATTTGGAACTGTATTGCGATATGTATCGCAATATTTTTTATAACAGTTAAAAATGCTCTTTTCTTATTTTATTATCCTTCATTTATAAGCAGAGTGTATAAAACTTTTAAAAATATGTTGTAACAAAAAAAGTTCTAGTTGATTTCATTACAGTTTGGCAACGAAATGCAACCAAACAACAGAAACCTTTACCGTTTGGTACTGTTTGACACGATTGAAAACGTTTCTGACATCTTTAAAAGTTTCATATTTTACTTAATAAACCTAAAGCCCAAGCATTCGCCGGTATATCGGTACTGGTAAAACGTATCCCAATGCGATATTTTTTGTAAACGAATCGCTATATACCGGAATATCGATATTATTACACAGCCCTAAAAGTGGCCCAACCCTACCCCCCGGGGGGTTGGGGGGTTGGACGAAATTCAATTTACACTACCTGAGGATGCTTCCCTATAAATACGACTTATCATGACTTCATTCTTTAGAAGAATTCTTAAAGATTTTTCCTTAAGTATTCCTGTGTAAAACTTTGATCGCCCAAAGTGGTACAACCCTACCCTCGGGGGTCATGATTTGGATAAAATTGAATCTATACTTTCCCTGAAAACTTTCACATAAAATTCATCTTTTATGACCCAGTGGTTCTTGAGAAGATTTTTAAATTACCCCACCCCATTTTCATTATTTCTTAATTATCTCCCCTTAGAAGAGTCACCCATTGTGACCCCCATCCTACCCCAGGGGAGTCAAAATTTGTAAAACTTGAATCTACACTATGCAATGAAGCATACAAGTTTCACCTCATCTGGCCCATTGGTTTCTGAGAAGATTTTTCCTGTATATTCCTAGTACTGTATACAGGGTTATTTTTGCCCTTTCACACTTGCAAGTAATTTTGCCCTGATTTAAATTTGCCAGTCATAGTTCTTCATAAGAAAATATACTGTGTTCTTTGAATTTGCCCCGTTTTAAATTCGCCCACCTGTGACTAGGGCGAAAGGTGCAAAAATAAATTGGGGCGAAAATTTCCCTTTATACAGTATGTTAAACTTTGATCACCCCATTGTGGCCCCATCCTACCCCTGGGGGTCATGATTTGAACAAACCTGAATGTACACAATGTAATGAAGCTCTCACATTAGTTTCAACTCTTCTAGCTGGCTCATTCGTTCCTGAGAAGATTTTTTAAAGATTTTTTTCCCTACATGTATTATTCATCTGCAAAATTTTGATCGAGTATTTTGGCCCCACCATACGCCTGGGGAATCTTGATTTGAAAAAAACTTGAATCTACACTATCTGAGTATACTTCTATATATATGTAAGTTTCATCTTTTCTGGCCCATAGTTCTTGAGGTTTTTAGAAGATGGTGTAAAATTTTCACTAATTCTTAATTATCTCATCTTGGAAGAAGGTATGGCTCTTCATTTGAACAAACTTGAATCCCTTTCACCCAAAGATACTTTGTTGCAAGTTTGTTTGAAATTGGCCCAGTAGTCAGAAATGGAAAAGTTTATAGACAGACAGATGAATACCAGACAAAATATGATCAGGAAAGCTCACTTGAGCCTTCTGCTCAGTTGAGTTGAAAACACCTGTAAAATGAAGAAAATTTGTCTAATCTAGTTGAAAATACCAGGTGCACATCTTCATAATTATGGTAAATAGTGTATGAAATCAGACAAAACCATGCAAACAGTAGTTTTGAAGAACAAATTTGGGCAAAACCATGTCTACAGACAGACAACGGACATGCCGATTCCAATTTACCCTCCCCAAACTTTGTTTGCAGGGATATCGAACCCTCTCCATAAAATTATGACTGTGTTAGTCATATTGATATCAAAGCATCTCCATAATGTATTGATTTAAAATTGCTCTATGTGTATGGTACTTGGATTTCTCATAAAAAAAGTTCAGTGAAGTTTTATAGTTCAGAAAGTCACCAAGTTGTAATTTTTTTTATATAAACAGGAACATGTAATTTTTTAATGTCACTTTATTGTAGTAAAATTTAATTGTACATATATTCACAAACTCTCCTCGCATATCACAATTTGGTGTCTGTAAATTTGGCACACATCACAGAGATTCTAGCAATGGCTGATTTGTCATGTACCTCACACAAAAATCAATGAGTTCCACAAGAAAACAATCAAAAAATACACTAGAAAATTATTCTGTTACTGAAGAATGAATGAGATCTTCCATAAAAGAAAGTACCCCATAACTCATGAACGATATCTTCCATGATAAAAGAAAGTATCCCATACTCATATAGGGTATTCAAAACAGCAGTAAGTACTACAATGTGCAAATACACAGAATCCAATAAGGACAAATCTTACTGAAACTAAGCAGTCAGTTACCCTTTTTATAAAATGCTTGAAATATTCACAATTTATGTTCATAAAAAAGATTTTCATAAATTGTGTATTACTGTAATAATAACACACATTCTACAACCAACATTTAAATTTAAAGAATGCCTGCATATCTGGATCCTCCACAGATTTACCATTCACACCTGCATAAACTTCCTGTAGGACTTTATTCTTAAATTTTTCTTCCAAAATTTTCACATACTTCTCCAGAATGGCTAGAACGAAAAAAAAATTGCCTGAGTTCATATTTATGTCCTTTTTGTTGAATGTGATTATGTCTTTTATATAAAAACTTTAATTATACATCTATTATAGAATTGGTATGAGGAAAATATGTAATTATATTTGCATATTCTCTGTTTTCTCCCACAATATATGAACCTCAGCACTATCAGTTGCATTAATAGCACCATGAACACAATTTCTTCTGATATAAGTGCATTTCGTTTCTTACACTGGCGCAGTATAAGCTACTCCACTTTCACAACACATTCAGAAGTATATATATGGAATGTTTTGCAAAAAGATTAAAATTTAGTTTTTAATGGAATCCTTCGGAAAAAAAAGAAATTTGAAATGATTAAGATTACTGATTGAGGTGTTTTTAATTTTAAAACACTGAACGGATACTTTTAGTCAACATGTTTAATTGTAAAATAAAACTTTCTACAATTTAAACAGAGCTCTATATCTTAAATTTATTTGTTCATTTTTACGCATATTGTTGCAAAGAATGATAACTCTTCGCGCTAGGGTTTTTTACATTCAGACAGAGCGAAATTTCTGTAATAGTGTATCTATTTCAAGAACGATTTTAACTCTTAAAAAGAATTTTAAGAACTTAAGAAACATGAGGAAAAACATTCTTAAGTTAAAATCAATGTAAAAACATTCTCTTTTTTCATAATATTGTTATTTATAATTTTCCTCAGAGAGTTTCGATGACGATGTCGTCATGGTGCATCACAACAGCATCAAAACAAAAAATTAAGAATTTGAAGACAGGGCGGTTTGTATCCAGATAACTGTGATTAATAAGCAAATACCACATATATTGTATGTGATTTATTGGAGATAAAGTGGATAAGTTATTATTAATTTACTTTAGTTTACTAATTTTATTGTCATGTTTTTCTTCACTGGAGACAAGCACCCGTGCCCTTATGCAGGCCAGGATTTCCTCTGAATCTCTTGACATCACAGAATGCAAATATAAGTAATAAACAACGATTATTCAATGAACATGGTGTTATAAATAGCAATAGCTCTGCTGGCATATTTTCCATGATGCGCTAGTGCGCATCATGGAATATGCCAGCAGAGCAATTGCTATTCATATAAATGCCATGTTCACTAAATAACATTGTTAATATTTCTTAAATGGTTTCCCTTATGGCCTTTGGAAAAAACTCTTTCCTTTAAATTGATGGCTTCTCCATCTCAAGGAAATAGTTAAATAGTTCTCCTGAATGAAATTTAAAGGCCAAAGTCAAAATAGATAGAGGTATAAGTATATAAATTTTTGTTGATCACATTCAAAGTATTGAAGATTTTATAGCAGTTGTGAAATAACTTTTGGATCAACCCTTGTAGTTACTTGGGAATGGGCCTTCTCCAAAACTTTACCACTCATCTGGAAAATGTAGGTATATCCAGCATCTATAGCAAGTTTGGTAGTGTACTGCATCCCTAGATGCTTCATCATAATTATGATTTGATGATTATTGAAATGACACTCAAATTAAAAAAACATTTATTCAACACGATAGCCACGAGTGAACAAAAGATTTGTTACGGTTTAATACGATCACTACGATTTGTCCACTTTTGAGTCCCCGATTTCAATCATGGCGCCAATCGTGATAGTGGGAATGTAGCATAAAGAAGTGCAAGGGACTAGAATTTAAGGCCAAATGAACAAAATTCTGGAGAACTCAGAATCTGCATTAGACAGATTATACTGTATTTCAATCAATACTAAGTAATTTTTCCTCACCTAAGCCATAAACTTTTCCATAGAGAATCATGTTCTTCACCAGTCTCTTATCCTCATAATCCTCTGCCTTCATCAGAAGACGCACTATTTCACCAAGAATGTAACCATCATCAAACGTTGGTGGATCAGAGATGTGGAATTTACAGTAGACATCCACTGCTCCCTTGGGATCTGTCTTTGCTAACATTTCTGCTAATTCAATGCAGGCATCATGAACCTGGTAAAATATTTGGAGACATGTTCACTTGCTTTTGTGTAATACATGCATTTGAACATAGATTACTTTCAGGTACTTTGAAGAATAATAGAATATGCCTCCAACTCAAACCCTAATTAAGTTTACAAGGGGAAGACATCTATGAAAAAATGTTTACAATTTTTTCAGTATTAAAATATAAATGTACATATATGTAGAAAACTGACACAGTCATTTCAATTCGTCATTGCAGATCGATTTCAAATGGGCAATATCGCCAATAAAAGTTCATAAGTAATATATGTAGTTGGTTCACAGTAAAGAAAAAGATACTGTATATACTCGCCTATATGGTTCACATTTAAGGACAGTGGCAAGTCAGGGTTTTCTGGAGAAAAAAGGTTTAATACATGGGTTTTTTCACTTATGAAATAGTGATTGAGAGTGATCTCCCGTGTAGAATTCTCTAAGCGGTGAAAACCAATAAAGCGTATGTTACAGAGGTAAACAAAAGCACGTGTACTTCCTTCAACGGGTAGAATCATCTATACATCAAAAAAGAAAAGTAGTAATGGCTTTGTTGTACATTAATTGTACATTGTATTGAGGGACAAAGAGCCAACAGGCCGTCATTTACCATAGTTATGCTCAGTATGCTGGGAAGATTTGACATATGGTGAAAGGTAGGTCGACCATGCCGATTGAGAACAGTTCTTAGGATGTGTGAAGGAATCAGCATTAAGTAACTACGAATAAAAGTTAAAAATAAATCCATGCCAATATTTTTATGACAATGTGTTTCAATCAATTCAGTCAATTAAATGATAAAAACAATCAACCAGTCTCTTGACCAATTTTAGCTGTTAAGGGACGCAACTCAAAAATGATGATCGGTATCGGTATATCCATGTCTTGTTTCTATATATACATTTTTAGCCAAAATATCTACTGGTCATAGGAAATGAAGATACAATAATGTATATAATACAAAAACTCTATGAAATAAATGGGTTTTGAAGAAATATTATGGTGAAAAATTATGTAGGTCCCTTTTATCAACATTTTACATAGAAAATGCATTAAGAATTGTAAAAACACTAACTTGACAAAATCTAAAAAAGAATGTTGGATTGGTAGGTAAAACGATCCAGAATATAACCTGTTTAGTACATTTTAACCTACTCAAAAGTTCTTGAAAAATTCTATACAATAACCAGGAACCTTGCCAATGTCCTTAAGTCATATTTTTAAAGATATTTTGGAGGAATTTGCCATTGACTCACTTATTAGTTTTTTTTTGGTCAAAATCTGTTGACAGTTTCAGATTAATATTCTATTTTGTTATAGTCAGTGAAGAAAAGTCTCTATATTATAAATAGAGAAACAGCCAGCATAATTGATATTAGTTTCTCCAAAAAATATTGATGGTCATTTAATTTTCACTATGACTGACAAAAAGAGTTTCCCACTATAATACTGATTTTAATTCTGATCGGTAGATTGATTGTGATGTAATGATACCGTAGCAACTTCTAAAAATTATAACGTCACAATCAAAACAAAAAACCAAAAAAAAACCAGGTAACCCAATCATGGCAAATTGAGTGAAGATTCCCTAGCATTACAGTCAACGTGCAGATAATGCATGGGATACAGTCCAGTTGTTGAATGTTAATGAATTAAATCAAAATACTGTTTAATTGTTGATTTAATTGTTTTGTTTTTCATATAACAAAATGATTACTGTCTGTGTTTTTGGGCAACATTGATTGTTAGCCCACTTGCGATGAAAATATTACCCTCTGCTCCACATTTCATATCCCTTGGAAGCTAATTAACTCATAAGTCAGACATTGAGTTTTTAACCATAATTTAACTCCCAAAAATCTGAGATATACATATATAGGCAAGATATACAGTACCCCAAAATTTATAGAAATCTTTCTCTTATTGTTAAGTTTTACAAAATTTGAAAGCATTTCATGCAAAGCCCCCATTAACTATTCAACTTTTATGTTCTTACTTCTGGTGCCATAGCCATGACTTCATTGTAGAATTTCTTTGATTGTTCAGTATCTCCAGATGCAGAGCCCTATTTACTGTACATTAACTGTTAGAGTTTTATGTACTTACTTCTAGTGCCATTATAGCCATGACTTCATTGTAGAACTTCTTTGATTGGTCAGTATCTCCAGATGCAGAGCCCTATTTACTGTACATTAACTGTTAGAGTTTTATGTACTTACTTCTAGTGCCATTATAGCCATGACTTCATTGTAGAACTTCTTTGATTGGTCAGTATCTCCAGATGCAGGGCCCTATTTACTGTACATTAACTGTTAGAGTTTTATGTACTTACTTCTAGTGCCATTATAGCCATGACTTCATTGTAGAAATTCTTTGATTGGTCAGTATCTCCAGATGCAGAGCCCTATTTACTGTACATTAACTGTTAGAGTTTTATGTACTTACTTCTAGTGCCATTATAGCCATGACTTCATTGTAGAACTTCTTTGATTGGTCAGTATCTCCAGATGCAGGGCCCTATTTACTGTACATTAACTGTTAGAGTTTTATGTACTTACTTCTAGTGCCATAGCCATGACTTCATTGTAGAACTTCTTTGATTGGTCAGTATCTCCAGATGCAGGGCCCTATTTACTGTACATTAACTGTTTTATGTACTTACTTCTGGTGCCATAGCCATGACTTCATTGTAGAACTTCTTTGATTGGTCAATATCTCCAGATGCTCTGTATGCTCTGGCCAGTCCAAGTCTTGGATGGTAAGTTTTCTGGTTGATAGGGGCTGCTTTCCCACTGTCAGCTGGTTTAGATTCTGGTGCAGGTTCTGGTTTGGTTTCTTCTTTCTTCGGTTGTTCTGTGGCTGAAGATTTACAAAAAATTCAAGTTCAAATCTCAGACCTAAAATTCTGTTTGGTTTAAAACTTTGAAAAGAAATATATGATTAACATTTGATGGATACTTTAATTACCTCCTTTTTCTGATTATTTTCCAAATAATTTTGTAGATCACTCAGCAACATCAGATTAAATTATAGTTGTGCATGTAGTCCTTTGAAACTTAAATGGTGTTTTCATTCAAGACTGACATATGTGCATGTATTTGATTTATGTATTAATTCAAGACATTAATGTGGCTAGAAATTCAAGAGAATTGGTTAGGAATGGAACATTTTATATGTTACCTCCAGATTTATTGACAGGGGGTGTGGCTTCACATTGATGTGTGCCTTTACCTGCAGGGGGTTTTGATGTTGCTGGAGCAGGAGTTGCTTTTCCTGCAATAGCCTAAAAATAAAATATTTTTATCTCTGTATATTTAAACAAAACCTGAATGCATTTAAAAGTATATTTCTATAGATCTTTCAAAGAAATCATTTGTACTGACCTTGGCAGTACCCCCACCTCTAGAAGCACCTCCTCTTCCTGCAGTTGCTCCACCTATAAATAATAAAAGTTAGTTAAGCTGCATGTAATGAAACCAGTCAAAACTACTGCTTTTGTTTCAAATATGATTTCAAAAGATAATAATTCGAAATCAACTTATTGATTCCCGAACCTTTAATTTGCTAAGAAATGCAGAGATGCTGTATTTAAATTAGCAATATTCTTAATCATAAAAAAGTTCAGTCTTGTTTTCAACTTTAAGTTAGCTTATACACCTTGTGTTTCCTACAGATATTCTCAAACCACTGCATCCAAAATTTTCAATTATAAACAATTATAAACAAACTTCACAGTATCTAGATACTAGTATATTGTCCATCTAAAAGTAAATCCTCCAAAGAGTTCTTGTTCTTCCTCTTAAGTATAGTCCAGCTGGACACATCATTACTGGTGATGTAAGAATAGCTCAAAAGGATAACCTAAAAGCTGTATCATTTTAAGTATAGTCCAGCTGGACACATCATTACTGGTGATGTAAGAATAGCTCAAAAGGATAACCTAAAAGCTGTATCATTTTAAGTATAGTCCAGCTGGACACATCATTACTGGTGATGTAAGAATAGCTCAAAAGGATAACCTAAAAGCTGTATCATTTTAAGTATAGTCCAGCTGGACACATCATTACTGGTGATGTAAGAATAGCTCAAAAGGATAACCTAAAAGCTGCATCATTTTAAGTATAGTCCAGCTGGACACATCATTACTGGTGATGTAAGAATAGCTCAAAAGGATAACCTAAAAGCTGCATCATTTTAATTATAGTCCAGCTGGACACATCATTACTGGTGATGTAAGAATAGCTCAAAAGGATAACCTAAAAGCTGTATCGTTTTAAGTATAGTCCAGCTGGACACATCATTACTGGTGATGTAAGAATAGCTCAAAAGGATAACCTAAAAGCTGTATCATTTTAAGTATAGTCCAGCTGGACACATCATTACTGGTGATGTAAGAATAGCTCAAAAGGATAACCTAAAAGCTGCATCATTTTAAGTATAGTCCAGCTGGACACATCATTACTGGTGATGTAAGAATAGCTCAAAAGGATAACCTAAAAGCTGTATCGTTTTAAGTATAGTCCAGCTGGACACATCATTACTGGTGATGTAAGAATAGCTCAAAAGGATAACCTAAAAGCTGTATCGTTTTAAGTATAGTCCAGCTGGACACATCATTACTGGTGATGTAAGAATAGCTCAAAAGGATAACCTAAAAGCTGCATCGTTTTAAGTATAGTCCAGCTGGACACATCATTACTGGTGATGTAAGAATAGCTCAAAAGGATAACCTAAAAGCTGCATCGTTTTAAGTATAGTCCAGCTGGACACATCATTACTGGTGATGTAAGAATAGCTCAAAAGGATAACCTAAAAGCTGTATCATTTTAAGTATAGTCCAGCTGGACACATCATTACTGGTGATGTAAGAATAGCTCAAAAGAATAACCTAAAAGCTGCATCGTTTTAAGTATAGTCCAGCTGGACACATCATTACTGGTGATGTAAGAATAGCTCAAAAGGATAACCTAAAAGCTGTATCATTTTAAGTATAGTCCAGCTGGACACATCATTACTGGTGATGTAAGAATAGCTCAAAAGGATAACCTAAAAGCTGCATCATTTTAAGTATAGTCCAGCTGGACACCTCATTACTGGTGGTGTAAGAATAGCTCAAAAGGATAACTTAAAAGCTGTATCATTTTAAGTATAGTCCAGCTGGACACATCATTACTGGTGATGTAAGAATAGCTCAAAAGGATAACCTAAAAGCTGTATCATTTTAAGTATAGTCCAGCTGGACACATCATTACTGGTGGTGTAAGAATAGCTCAAAAGGATAACCTAAAAGCTGCATCATTTTAAAGAGTCCTAAATCCAGGGAGCCCTGATCTTTTCAAATGACTACAGAACTTCAATTCTATTACGAATTCTGTTGAGGAGTATGCTGAATGATCTCCCCATTGAAAAAAGGGCATTAGCTGTTCATTTAAACAAACTTGATTTGTCTTCACTCAAGAATGGTTCATGGCAAGATTGTTTAAAACTGGCTCATTGATCCTTGAGAAGAAGTGAAAATGTTACATCTCAACAGGTGACAGATGAAAGATGGATGGACGATCATCAAGCTAAATACTCGCATTGTCCAAAAAAAGCTCACAAGCCTATTGAGCATTCTCACCTTTGGGTTGTGTAGAAACTGCCCCTCTCCCTCGGGCTGCTGGTGCCCCTCGAGTGGCAGGTGCTCCTCTCCCAGCTGCTCCCCCTCCCCTTGCAGCAGGGGCGGGCTTTGCTGCTCCTCCTTTGGGAGCTGTTGGTGGGGGTTTCTTTGCTTCTTCTGCCTTTTTGGCCTCTTCCTCTGCTTTTACTTTGTCTTGCCACCATTGCTGTCCTACAAAAGAGGCAAAAGGGCCATAATGATCACTATGTCACCTTGGCCCTGCTGTTCTAAGAATATTTTTCTTAAATATATTTCTTTCTATAATCCCAGGAAAAAAAATTTTGAACTCATATTGTGGCTCCAACCTACATGTACATGTAGCCCCATGAGGTTACAACTTAATCAAACTTTAATCTTTACTACATGGGGATTCTTATTTTAAGAAAGACTAATGTGGCCTTGTTTTTTAAGAAAGATTTTCCCTATATATAATGGTCATTCAAAAAACATTTAGACTTATTTTTCCTAACTTTGTTATTTATCATCGTATTATAACCAAATTTGTAGATATATTTAAGCTATTTATTCAAATTATTTGAATTAACAAATTTGAATATATAATGATATTTATCTAAAATCAAAGACAGTGAAAATAAAGTCATGGAGTATGGTCAAATATGAGTAATTCACTAACAAAACACTTTATAATGTATATAGTCATACCTCTAATAAGAGGCACCCTTGCTCATCATATCTATACACTTTATTTGTCTGCTAAATATACTGGGATAGAGAAAAAGACTTTCAAAGAATAAATGCATTTTCACAACATGATCAATAGAGCCCTGCCCTAACTACCGAACCCTGACTTAGGGGCCATGAATTTCACAATTTTAGAAGATGGTCAATAGAGCCCTGCTATAACACTAGAATTCCTGTCCCCAGGGAACAGGGAATTTCACAATTTCAGAAGATTATCCTTCCTCATCATAAACATGCACTTAGTTTGTCTGCCAGGGGCAGAATAGAAAATTTTCAGAGAATGAATGCATTTTCACTGGAACAATAATCTAATACTTTTTAACCCTGACACCTTGACCATGTCCAAAATTACTTTTATGCAAGGTCAAGACAATCCTCATGACCTACCTTTATATCAAGTATGAGCCTCTAATGTTTCTCAGTTTCAAAACTATATCCATGCAGACAAGAATTTCATTTCTCTAATTCATGTTGAAGAAGATATATATGTACAATGAAATCTTTAAAAAGTCATAACTTCTTAAAATTTTATATGTATCACTTTTCATTCTTGTTCTTTAAAAAGTTTTCTTTTTTAAATCAACTCCTTACAAATTTAAGCAGCACTGTAATATTTTAGGAATAAAGACATTCCTCAATCTACAAATACATGTACAGCTTTAATTATTATTACATAAGGTTAAATTATCAATTCTAAAAAAAATAAGCTATACAAACAATATAGTCTTTTTTAAAAAAAAAAAACAACAAAAAACATGAATATCGATTAGAGTCATGATTTCATAAATAAGTAAAAATAAATGAGATTAGCTACATATAGATTCCAATTTTTTATTCAAAGTTTAACAGTAATGTCACAAAAAGTAATAAGAAGTTGTATAAATTTATAAGGGTGATGACAAAAGGGTAGAATTTTAAAAATCATAGAAAGCCTATAATTTCTTAATATTATAAAAAATTGATATTTGTATAATTAACAATCAAAAAAGGTCCAAAAATTACATAACAATTCATGCATCTTTTTTGTTTGTAGCATCTGTCCTTAAAAGCATTACATTTTGTACAGTGCTTAACTGATGTGAATGTCATTTTATAAATCATAATATCTACATTTGCTGTGTTTTTCTACAAAGCCAACTGTGAAATTGATTTGAAAACCATTTTTGTGTATACTCACGCATAGAAATATACACGGAGAAACTCGCGCTAAAGTGACGTCACAATGAGGCTACAGAGACGTTAATAAAAATATGACGATACAGGGCAGTGAGAAATTCAAACATTGAGTATATTTTTGGTGCTTTCAAACATGTAAAATGTAAATATAAGGAATGTTTTTAATTTTAGTGTGAATTATTGGTGTGTAAATCACACAGACTTGCACGTAGGCATATTTTTCATGAAGCGCTAGCGTGCTTCATGAAATATGCCTACGTGACAAGTCTGTGTGATTTACACACCAATAACTCACACAAAACTTAAAAACATTCCTTAATTAAAAAAATGGTTTCTTGGATTGTTGGTGCAACTTTGAGCCAAATGTATGATGATATACCAGTATACACTTAGATCACTGCCACATACCATACCTGTCAGAGTCTCGGGAGGATCTCCTGTTGCAGGTTTACCCTCCATACTGATGCAGGCCTGATAAGATTTCATGGTCTCATTCAAGATTTTGTTAGCAGTTTCCCCAGGAGGAGAGTTCTCATACTTCGCAAACTGTGAGGCTCCCAATCTATAGAGGGATAAGCTACTGCAGGGATTAAGGTTCACCAGTTTCTGACATGTCTACAAAATGAATGATGGATTGAGTGTTGTTTTACACCCATTCAAGAATCTTACACTCATTTAGAGATGTCACCTGCTTTAGGTGAAGTTTCACAGATTTTGACCTATATGCATTGTGCTTATGGTAGAGGGATCTTTATCATGCCAATAACTATATATCCTGACATCCTGCATATATATATATATATATAGAGAGAGAGAGAGAGAGAGAGAGAGAGAGAGAGAGTTACTTGGGAATGGCCCTGATCCCAAAACTTTAATCTGTTCAATCATTTGAATATGAGAGTCAGATCCTGCATCTGAAGCAGAAGTCTGATAATGTATGTGCTTTGAATTTACTCCTATACTTATTTGATCAGGATACAGTTTATAGCGAGCAGTTTATAGCTGAAGCATAAGTCTGATAATGTATGTGCTTTAAATTTACTCCTATACTTATTTGATCAGGATACAGTTTATAGCGAGCAGTGCTCGCCCTAACGGTCGCACCGTCAACATATTACTTATACTTAAAAATAAATTTGTCACGTCATCTTTTGTTTAACCTGGCCCAGTAAATTTTTTACTGGCCAACTTATTCAGCTTATTGGACAGCTACAGGTAACAATTGAATAATTGAAAACCAAAAAAAAAAAGATAGCAGACAGTTAAACAGCTGTTCATCAGCACTTGCATGGCAGACTTTAATTGATTACAATTGATCACCATCACCCCATGATTTGCTCTAAAAATTCAAAAGTTAATGAAAGGGGTAAAGAAAAAGCTCATAATGTGACTTATTCAAGTTAGGCTAATATAAAACAGTTATCCAAAATCAGGACCACTCAAGTACCTGTTCTTGAAGATTGAGCAAGTCTTCATTCATTGGGAGTGTGGAGTTCATGATAAGTGCAGACAATCTCTGGCAGCGCTGTTCAATGAGATCTGCATTTTTCACAGGGTCCTTAAAAAGGATGTCCAGGAGATAAGAATGTGAATCCAGGAGCACCCACTCTAGTTGTTTATAGGTATCACCTTGTGCAATATAGGGAAGGACCTGTGATGCCAGCAAAGCTGAGCTGTGGTATGTGGAAAAACAGGTAACAAAGATTACATTTTTAAACTCATCTCAACTGAATGTTATCTAGCAACATTAACTTTTAACAGATAAGAACAAATTTATTTTTGTTTTAAACTTAATATTTTTGATATTTTTAAGTAAAGCAGTCTCACACCAAATACCGGTAGATATTCTAGTAGTGATTATCCATAGATGCAACATTTATTCAATTTTTGGTCTGGGTAGTATTTTTAATTACTTCACATTTTTCTGCACAGTCATCTGAAAAATGTAAATAAAATTCAGCATCCTAAGCAAGTCTGGTAGTGTGCATCCTAAGATGCACCATCCACACAAGTTTAGTCAGCACTGAACTTAAAATCTTATTGGAACCTGAGAATGATCCTCTACAAAAAAAACTTTTATCTGGTCACTCATCAAAAAAATGTAGGTCAGGTCCAGAATCCAAAGCAAGTCTGGTAGTTTTCATCCCTGTATGAATCATCCAGGCAAGTTTGGTACATGTAGGGCTCAAAGTCCTTGGAAATGGACCTAGCTGCTCCAAAACTTAAACCTGCTTATTCATCTTGAAAATGTAGATTGGATCAAGCATCCAAGCAAGTCTGGTCATTTGCATCCCTTGATGCATCATCCTTGCAAATTTAGTAATAAAACCTTTAACCTGTTCATTCGTCCAAAAAATGTAGGTTAGATCAGCATCTAAAAACAGATATACAGAATTATTTATATAAGTAAAGTCTACATATGTACCAAGTCCTATTCAAATCGGGCCAAAATTGTAGGAAGAGAAAGGTTTTGAAAAAAATTCACAGAATTTCAATTTCAAGTAACCATGGCAACACCCTGTGTTGAAATCATAAACGAATAATTATTTAGCATTATGTACATGTATTATAGTCTACTAGTGTACCAAGTCTTATTCAAACCCAAACTGTAAAGAGTAAGATTTTGAGAGAATTTCAAAGAAATTTCTATTTATAGTAACCACGGCAACACTATTTGTCGAAATTAAAAACCGATACTTAGAATATATATCTTAGTATAGTCTACTTGTGTACCAAGTCTTATTTAAATCAGACCAGGAGTGCAGGAGGAGTAGCATTTAAAAGAATTTCAAAGAAATATCTTTTTTTAGTAACCATGGCAACACCATTTGTTGAAATCAAAAACTGATGCTAAGAATTACATATCTTAGTATCGTCTAATTGTGTACCAAATCTGATTTAAATCAGACCAAAACTGTAGAAGGAGTGGCGTTTTGAAAGAATTTCAAGGAAATTTCTATTTTTAGTAACCTTGGTAACTCCCTTTGTTGAAATCAAAAACCAATGCATAGAATTATGTATCTTATGCCCTGTTCACACGGAGAGTTTGATTCGAATTAAACGTAAGTTACTGTGAATTAAATTTGAACTGCGTTCACACGGGGAATTTAATGCGAATTAGTTTAATTCGAATTAATTTACTGTGCATTAAATTACTTCACATTAACTCCCTGTGAACGCTAAGCGAAGCTAATTCGAATTAAATTTTGACGCATGCGTAATGGCAAAATTAAGTCACATGCAACATGTCAGTGGTCAGATATAGGTACTTCTGCTATTTTTAGTGAAAAACAAAGGAAAATTATGTCAATCAATGAAATGTGTACAGACACTATGACATTATGTCAAATGGACCCTGCTCTGAATAAGGTGATGTGATCTGAAAATGACGTCATAATAGCCTTGCTGAATAGCCTAATACTGTAGAAATAAAACTTTACTTCGCATTAGTTTACTTCGCATTAGCTGTCGTGTGAACGCAATTTAATTCGCATTAGTTTAATTTGCATTATTTTACTTCGCATTAATTTACTGCAAATTATACTCTCCGTGTGAACAGGGCATTAGTATACTGTAAAACACTTATTAGCGAGAATTTTTTTTTTGCGTAATTATGTGAGAAAGTGGGCTCGCAAAAATTTCATTCTCACGTACATTAGTATTCCTTAAGATTATACAGAGTAATAACCATAATTCGTGAAAATTTTGTCTCGCTAATAAAGAGTCAATGACTATCTCGCGAAAATAAGGTGTTGCGAAAATTATTGATCTACAGTAGTCTTCTTGTGTACTTACTCAAATTAGACCAAAACTGTAGGAGGAATAGCATTTTGAAAAATTGCTTACAGACAGATGGATGGATGACGGACATCTTACTAATGCATAAGCTCTTCTGGTCTCTGACCAGTGAAGCTGCAAAATTCTTTATTAAAGGCCTCCCTGCAGTATCTTAAGCAAAACATATGCATGTAGTGATCGCTAATGATAAAAAGCCTGCTTAATGATAGAAATATCAGTAAGCGGTACAATTGCAATGTTTAATGCCATAAATTATTGCATTAATAGTTGACATTCTCAACCACTAATGCTAAATTGCCGCTTAATGAAAGAAATATATCTGATTAAGCATTGAGAATGTCAACTATTATTGCACTAATTTATGACACTAAGCGTTGCATTGCAGCGCTTTAATGATATTTCTGAGCAGCGTTTCATCATTAGCAGTTGCTACAATATGCATCATCCATGCCAGTTTGGGAAAGGGACAGATATTTCTATCATTAAGCAGTGTTTTATCATTAGCGGTTGCTATCATCCATGCCAGTTTGGGAAAGGGATGACATATAATTACATAAGAATGGCCTGCTCTAAAAACTTTGATCTAGTCACTTAAAAAAAGAATATATATTAAGTTAGTTGCCACACCTGGACAAGTCTGGTGGTATTGCATCCCTACATGCATCATCCAAGCCAGTTTGGTTATAGGGTAAGGGCAAATTGTTACTAAAAGATAAAAGAATATACACAATTGCTCCAAAAGTATTAATCTGTTCACTCATCCAAAGCAAGTTCCTAGATTCTTAGATGCATTGTCCATGCAAGTTTGGTCAGAGCAATGCAAATATTTCCTTTGGAATAGACCTGCTCCAAGGTTTCCTTTAGAAATTGTTGGTCAGATGGAGCATCCAAAGCAAATCTAGTAGTGGGCATCTCTAGATAAAACTTCGATGCAAGATTGGTCTGGAAAAAATAGTTACTAGCTTATAGTTACTTGCAGATAGACCTGCTCCAAAAAAATAAAGGGCAAAGGGGGGGATAGAAAATCTTCATTTTAGAACAAATGCATTCCAAATTGGATGGGAGGGGGGATAGAAGACCTGCCTTAATTACTTACAAAAATGAATCTCATTTCTATGTACTAGTACTGGTTTAACATGTCTTACGTATGAAATATGTGTTCTGGTGACATGCAGTCTTTGACATCTGTATTTTTCTGTAACAGCTTTCCTAAGTTAACAATTCCTCGTAGAAGATGAACATTTGATGATCTTAACAAATTTTCAGAATGTAATTCAGGTGGTATATCTCTGCAATGAAAATCAGTCAATTTTATTTACAGAGAATCTAGGTTAATGAAATGTGCTGCTCTCTAGATTTCAAAAGATAAAATTGTTTTGAATCACAGAACAAATATACTAAATAAACGAAAGATTTAAGATGTCAAAATTCTGAGAGAACAATTAAAGAGTACAGCTTCAAGTGTCAAAGATTTTTCCCAATGCAAAAGAATTAAAGGAAAACTATGCTAATTCTACAACATGCTCCGTCACCCAAAATTAAGATATTTAACATTTACATTTGACCATCTTTATCAGTCTGTTTTCTATTAAATCCTTTCATTCTTTTACTCTTAATTGGAAGAGTTACTCTGGGGAGGGGGATAGGGACTTTCTTTACTAATATGTATGAATCATATAATCCTCTTAAAAATTTCTAGATTTATTGATGTCAATTACTGCACACAATTATTTATTTTAGAATCAGTTGTTAGATATATTTTAAATTCCTTCAGACCTGACAGTGACTAGATTGAACATTTTGTTTCATTCTCAAACTCATTAAACCCAACACATTTATACCTAGGGTCATCAGAAGTCATAGCTGCCTTTGTATGTTGTGTCAGGAGTGTTTCCATGGCCTCTAGGAGGTAGAGGATTGTTTCTTTAGCTCTGGCACCAGGTCCATTTTTCTGTAAAGCGAGTGCCAGTCCTAAGTAGAACCTGGGGTAAGAAATTTGTAAATGTCATTTTGGTTTTTATAAATAATTTGTATTCTGTTCGTAACATAGATAATCCATATCAATTAACTACCAAAACTTGACATTGTAGATGATAACACAGGTTACCACAGTACTGCACATCTTAACAAAAACACCAGCTATATATCAATGAGTGTACTTATTTAAGTACAGTCCATATTTAAATGTCTTTGGCAAAGTCATTTAATAGAATGCTAATTCAATATCACTTTCAAAATATTATTTGATTTTATTAAAATCATAATTGTGTCAAAACGAGAGGCCCACGGGCCATATAGATCACCTGAGTATTATGTAACAACTTTTCAACATTTGAATTTGGTTCATGTTTTGAACCAGATGCCATGAAATTCACAATTTTGAAAGAGGCACCACTGCTCATCATAACTATACACTTTGCATGCTTAGTTTGATTACTTAATACCAAGAGGCAGAGCAGAGGAACAAAGAGAAAATGCATTTCCACCACATAATCAGTAATGCCCCCACCCCACTGGAACCCCTGACGCTGGGGCCACACATTTCAAAATTTTGGAAAAGGCACCCTTGCTCATCACAAATGTTTGATTGATACCAAAGAGCAGATTTCAAAGCATTAATTCATTTTCATTATATAATCATTTGAGCCACCCCTCCCTGGTACCCTTGACCCACGGGCCTTGAAATTCACAATCCTTGAAGAAGCACCCTTGCTCATCATAACTATGTACTTGAATCATCTGCATAATACCCAGGAACTGAAGATAGGATTTTCAAAGAATTAATGCTTTTTCATTATATAATTATTAGAGCCCAGCTCTAACACCAGAACCCCTGACCCAGGGGCCATGAAATTCACAATTTTGGAAGAGGCACCTTTCCTCATCATAACTATGTACATAACTCATTGATTTAATTCTCAGGAGCATAGGAGAAGATTTTCAAAGAATTCAGTCATTTTCTCTATATAATATATAGAGCCCAGCCCTAACATCAGAATCCCTGACCCAGGGGCCATGAAATTCACAATTTTGGAAGATGCACCCTTCCTCATCATAGGTATGTATATAGTTCATTGGTTTAATACCCAGAAGCAGAAGATAAGATTTTCAAAGAATTAATGCATTTTCACTCTATAATCATTAGAGCCCCGCCCTAACACTAGAACCCCTGATCCAGAGGCCATAAATTCATACTTTTAAAAGAAGCACCGTTGCTCATCATAACTATGTAATTAGTTCATCGGCTTAATACCCAGAAGCAGAGGAGAAGATTTTCAAAGAATTCAGTCATTTTCTCTATATAATATATAGAGCCCAGCCCTAACATCAGAATCCCTGACCCAGGGGCCATGAAATTCACAATTTTGGAAGATGCACCCTTCCTCATCATAGGTATGTATATAGTTCATTGGTTTAATACCCAGAAGCAGAAGATAAGATTTTCAAAGAATTAATGCATTTTCACTCTATAATCATTAGAGCCCCGCCCTAACACTAGAACCCCTGATCCAGAGGCCATAAATTCATACTTTTAAAAGAAGCACCGTTGCTCATCATAACTATGTAATTAGTTCATCGGCTTAATACCCAGAAGCAGAGGAGAAGATTTTCAAAGAATTAATGCATTTGCACAATATAATCAATAGAGCCCCACCCTAACATCAGAACCCCTGACCCAGGGGCCATGAAAATCACAATTTTAGAAGAGGCACCTTTCCTCATCATAACTATGTACATAGTTCATTGGTTTACCAAGGAGCAGAGGAGAAGATTTTTAAGAAATAATGCATTTTCACTATATTTTCAACAGAGCCCCATCCTAGCACCAGAACCCCTGACTCTGGGGCCAGTAAACTTAGGTGACCTAAAAGGCCAATGACCTACATTTGTGCCAAATTGGAGTCAACTAGAGAGAAGAATATATATATATACAATGAATAAATTAGACAAGTGAATCATTCCAGTTCTTCCTCTTTATATTTTATCTAATTCATCCTTTAAATCTTTTACATTAATTTAATGTTCAGTGAAATGCATATCAATTTCAAGTGAAATCATTGTGAAAAATTTCATGTTACATTTTCTTATGTGTTCTGTGGAATTTCATGGAGGCACAATCACACATTGTCTGTGTGCAACCCTCTATAAAAAGGATACAAAATCAAAGGAGACTCATATATTTTAACTCATTCAGCCCCGATCCCTACTACAGGCGGGGTATTTATCATACCGCTATTGGCCGATACCGACTACAGTAGTGTTGTTTACAATGTTATGAATGGCCGATCCCGCTTGGAGGCGAAGCCAACATAGGGTTTAGAAAAAGGCCTCTGATTGGCTGAATAATTGGATTTCAGCCAGAAATGTTGTGATTTATCCAATCAGAAAGGTTCTAACAAGTCTTTCTTAACTTTTACCTTATAAATATTCATAAAATAAAGGAAACAATGGAAAATGAAAGTATAGTGTTACTTTCAAGCGTGGCATTACAAACACAATGGTGGATGACTAAAAATATTCCATTATTTGTGAAGAAAATTATACTGATGAATTCAGAATTTTGTTTTCTTTGTTGTGTAAAAATTTTATTGATATAAGTGGAATAATTTAAGAGATACAAAGGTAAACAAAGCATGTGTTTGTTTATATCAAGCGCTAAGCATCCTCCTGAAATCTCTCTGGGGCACATGCTGATAACAGATGCTGAGGCACTGTGTAGATAAGAGTGGCTGGGGCTGAATGAGTTAATATTACTTGGCAAACTGATGTTTAGGATTCCAGTTCAATGTCACTTCAAGTCTCTTCACAGCATCGTCAAAGTTCCCCTGTATTACAAGCATACGTCCCACATGGAAGTTATAAATGGCCTTAGGTTCATCTAAGGTCAGTGCATCCATATATTTTAGATAGGCTTGGCCCAAGGAAGACTCCTCATCCTGAGCTTTTTGGGCAGCCATTCCTTCCTGCATATAGATCAATGTAAACAGTCTATACTATGCTGTAGATTCTTAAATATTTACATTTCCAACGGTCTTATCTGTGATAACTCTTTGAGCATTAAGTCTGTTCGTTTCTTGATATTTACAACTGAATGTAAATTTTGTCAAGTGAAAAGTCAAGTGCCTGATATGCATATCAATTTCTAGTGGCTGTAATTGTGTTAGTGGGTGGGGACTATGAAAATTTACTTGGAATGCCTCATGTATTTCATATCTATTAGACAGCATTTTTGATTTACATTGTATATTTTCATTTTTATGATCATCAAGACCCATGGGCCACTTGTTTTTAAGAAACCCTTAAAAAGACAATATTCCTCTCACCCTTCCTGCTCATTAAATATAACTCCTTGTGTAACTTAATCTTAGTATTGGCCCCAAACAGCAATAATTATTTACCTGAGAGGCCTGCTTGGATTTCCACACATATAAACCCATTACATGGTCTGCCTTGCCACTTTGGTTATTGTTCAAAAGATGATGATATTCCTCATCAATGGCCTTAAGTTGTAAAGCAATTGGGGCAGAAGCACTATCCACTCCTCGTAATTTACAAATGGCTGCACATTCCTCATCTTTTGAACTCTCTTTTGCTTCAAGGTTGAAGGATGGCAACGACTCACCACCTGCCTTTGTAATAAAAAAATGAACATAGAAGGAAATGTTATTTTCTTACACATAGACTTTCAAGTAAGTTCCACTAGGAACATCCTATGTTCATGATTTGAACAAACATGAATCTACACTACCTAAGGATGCTTCCATATCAATATGACTAAACATGTCTTTTCTGTTCTTGAGAAGAATTTTTCCCAATACATTCCTATGTAAAACTTTGATCCCCCATTGTGGCCCCACCCTACCCCTGGGGGTCATGACTTGAACAAATTTAAATCTACACTACCTGAGAGTGCTTCATATCAATATGACTAAACATGTTTTTGCTGTCCTTGAGAAGATTTTAAAAGTCTTTTTCCTATATATTCCTATGTAAAACTTTGATTCCCCATTGTGACCCAACCCTAAAGCAAGGGGTCATGATTTTAACAAACTTGAATCTACAATACCTGAGGATGCTTAAACATCAATATGACTAATCATGGCTTTGCTGTTCTCGAGAAGAAGATTTTTAATTTTTTTCCCTATATATTCCTATGTAAAACTTTGATCCCCCATTGTGGCCCCACCCTACACCCAGGGGTCATGATTTGAACAAACTTTATTCCACACTACCTGAGGATGGTTCCATATGAATATGACCAATCATAGCTTTGCTGTTCTTGAGAAGAAGATTTTTAAAGATTTTTTCCTACGTTTTCCTACGTAAAATTTTGATCGCCCATTGTGGCCCCATCCTACCCCTGAGGGTCAAGATTTGAACAAACTTGAATGTACACTACCTAAGGATGCTTCCACATAAAGGATCAGTGCACTTAAGCTATGAGAGTTGGATCCCGGTGCTTTCCCAATAATAAATTTCCGAAATTTATAAACTTTTTGAATCAGAATTATTAAACAATATCTTAAGAGCAGGGTTTGATATATTATATCACATAAAAATATTAAATAATGCCGAGCGACACTGGTTTTTGCGACAGGGGTCTAGCAGTTTTGTCACATTTCTATTGTTATTCATATGCATACCAGTTTTCAACGACATTGTTTACATCGAGCCGCAACTTGTCCATTCTTCTCATTTGCACAGAATGTGTATTTTTATCTAAACTTATACATATCCAAAGGGCAATGTTGGACAATTTGCGGCTCATATGTAATTTTTTAAAAAATTCTCCAAACTACGGTCAGGTTAGCTACTAAATTAACAGGTCACCGAGTGTCAACCTATTTTGCCCCGTTTGATATTATAATCATTTTACTCACGTGACATTCTACTGTTCGATATGCTTTCATTGTGTCTGTCGATGGACTTCAGGGCTGTACACACGGATATGTATTTAAGTACAAAATATGACTATGTATAGACTTTTAATACAGTGAATCCTAAGTTTTTTTTCGAATCTTATAAAACTGTATTAAGAATATAGGGCAATGCTCTATTTCTTAATACAAGTCTTAACTTACCTTTCATTTTTAAACCAATCAAAAGTACTCACGTTGTGGTCATCCTATTTTTATCGTAACAAAAAAAAAAAGCACGTGGTAAATAATGGTTGACTTTAGCAGTAAAAATATCGAAAAACTTGTCGTTTTATGGGAAGAAGATCAAAAGGAGTAACTACCTGTAATTGTAAAAGTTGCTCAAATGCAGCGTTATCTATTCTAAAGAAGTTTTCATAACTACTGGGGTCTTCTCTGCACCTCATCTAGCGATGCATTGTGTGCACCAAGTACATATACGAGTGTTCCATTACGATGTTGTTGGTTTTTTTTTTCAGTTTTAATGCAATGCATAATACGATAACAGATACTGCTAACAGAACCTCGTTTTCCATTATTGAGAGAGAGAGAGAGAGAGAGAGAAACATTGCAAGGGAAACACGTAGAAATCCCTAATGTCTATTAACAATCTAACAAAACATATAAACGCGCGTGTGTACAGGAAAATATTATAATACAAAGATAATACTTGTATTATACAGTAACGACAAATCTCACCGCTTGTACCGGCCTAAACAACTTCAAAATAATGAAGAATTTTGCGAAAATGTTATTAGGGTCTTAAAGTTTACCTTGTCTTCTTTCTGAACGAAATTCTGGTATTGCCAGTGCAAATCAAGTGCACGATTAGTATGTAGCTGTGTTAGCTCATGTCGCCTCTGTATTATGGTCTGCAGGCATCTACAGACACATCCCTAAACACTAGTTTCATACCTGACAATATTTGGATTGCCGAAATGAAAGAGATATTGAAGACATAAGCGTGTGATTATCGATATAGTAACGTTGTAGAATTTTCGTTGACCATGTTTTTTTAATCTGAAATATACTTGTTCCGTCAATAAAATGTTAATTTAAATTACAGATAGTTTGTATTTCTTGGAGTTTTCATGTTAACCTAGCGACTCAAATTTTAAGTTAAAATTTTATATTTCATATCCGAATGTTATTTATCTATACATGCATATAATAAAATATGTATCACCGTGAGTACTACATACATGTATAATTTGTTTCACTACACGTTTGTATTACTCTACGTACTACATGTACAGTGAATTAAGATTAAATGTAGTGTGACATCGAAGTCATGTAAATGTGAATCTTTCTTAAAACATACATTCATTCTTTGAATTGAAAAGCATTCAGCATATAAAACGAAAAATGATTATTAATAAGCTAAAGAAAAAAGAGGGGGCATTTTTTATCATATACGAAAACTTAAGATTGATCTAATTTGGTGCTAGGCATCAAACGTATGGATACGAATCATGAAAGTGATCAGTATGTATGGCCATGAATCATTTATTATTTCTGTGAATCATGAAACTACACAATCTTTCTCTCCTCCATTTAAATTCATACTGTAGAATCAATCTGGAAATAATGTGCAAATGTTTACATTCCACTTCCATGCAATTTAAATATCTCGCCCATTTGCGGGTACCTTAAATTCGAAAGTGGTCCAGTTCAAATTTCCGGAATTTAAGGCTTATACATGTTCTTTTTAATGACGTTGTGTGGAATTATAGCAATATGTTTAACAAAAAATTCAATGTATAAATATCAAAAGCATATGTATGCACAATAATCATAGATTAATTTAGCAATATAGTCTAATTTAAGGCTTAAAATGGGTGGCCGAAAAGGCTCCAAATGACACTCTAAAGTGCACTCATTCTTTCATATTTTCCAGCCCAGTGGTTCTTAAGAAGAAGATTTTTAAATGATGCCATTAATTTTTCACAAATTCTTAATTATCTCCCTTTGGAAGAAGGTGTGACCCTCCATTTGAAAAACTTCAATCCCCTTTACCTAAGGATATATTGTGGCAAATTTGGTTGAAATTGGTCCAGTTGTTCTTAAGAAGAAGATGAAAATGTGAAAAGTTTACAACAACAGACAACGGACAAATTTCGATCAGAAAGGCTCACTTGAGTCTTTGGCTCAGGTGGGGACCTAAAACTGTACTATTAGTTAATAATTAAGTGATGACAAATCAATTTGGGGGGGGGGGGGGGGGGGTAAGCTAATTTTGTCGAGTGTCTCTATACTTGCCTGATTTGCCCCCATCACTATGCAGACTAAGTCAAAACAATAGAGCTAGAGATCCATTACACTGTAGTAAGCCCATCTCATTCTCTTTCAAATTGGCCCTTCTCAGTCTTTGAAGAATATGTACAAAGATAAGGTATTTTTGTCTCATTTTTATTTATCTACTACAGTCAAACCTTATTATCTTGAACTCAATGGGACCAAGAAAAAATTGAGATATTGGAGGATTATTCAATTGACCTTTCAATTACATTATTACAGTATTTAACACCATAAGTGAATAACAAAGGGAAATAATTTCTCTCAGTAGAGTACAAAACAGAGCCCTGCTCAGCACAAGAACACTTGGCCAAACAGTCTAGAATTTCAAAAATCTAGTAAAAATACCCTTGCACATAACAACTTTGCTTTCTATTTCACTATAGCTTCAACACAGCCCTTCCTTAACACCAAAATCCCTGCCCCAGGGGCCATGAAATTCACAATTTTGGAAGAGGCACACTTCCTCATCATAACTATGCAAACTCAAAGAAATAATGCATTTTCACTATTTAATCAAAAGACCTCCCCCCATATCTGAAAACCCAGACACTGCCCTGGGTACAAATTTCAAAATTTTGGAAGAAGCTCCTTTGCTCATTACAACTATGCACTTTGTTTATCTGCCTAAATACTCATTAAAAAGGAGAATATTTTCAAAGAATTGATGCATTTTCACATTATAATCAACAACAGAACTCCATCCTAACACCAGAACCCTTGACCCAGGGGCCATGAAATTTACAATTTTGGAAGAGGCATCCTCGCTCATCATAACTATGCAATAGTTTGTTTGCCTAATACCCAGGAGAAGAAAAGTAGTTTTTCAAATAAATAATGCATCTTTACCACATACTCAATAACCCCCTCCCCCCACCAGAACCCCTGACTCTGGGGCCACAAATTTCATAACTTTGGAAGACTGAGGCACCCTTGCACATTATAACCATGCACATAGTTTATCTGCTAAATAACCAGAAGCAGAGAAAAAGATTTTCAGAAATTGAATGCATTTTCACTATATAATCAATAGAGCCCTGCCCTAACACCAGATCCACTGACCCAAGAGCCATGAAATTCACAATTTTGGAAGAGGCATCTTTGTTCATCATAACTATGTATTTGGTTTGTTTGTTTGTTTAATACCAATTAAGTAGCAGAGAAGAAGATTTCCAAAGAAAGAATACATTTTTACTATATAATCAATACAGCCCCCTCATCCCACCTCACCAAACCCCTGACCCTTTTGCCACAAATTTCACAATTTTGGAAGAGGCACCCTTGTTCATCATAACCATGCAACTAGTTTATCTGCTAAATATTCAGAGGGAGAGAAGAAGAATTTTAAAGAATATATGCATTTTCACTATATGATTATTAGAGCACCACCCTGGTGCCACGGATTTCACAATTTTCTTCAGAGGGCTCAATGCTTATTACAATCATGCCAACAATTTGTCAGCTTAAAGTCTAGGAGTATAAAGAGGGTTTTTAAAGACAGCACTAATTTTGTTGGTTTTAACTCCACCCCTCAGGCCCCTGGGAGATAGGGACAATAAAATTCACAATGTTTGTACCCCTTTACCCAATGATGGTATATGCCAAAATTGGTTGAAATTTGTTCAATGGTTCAAGAGAAGAAGCTGAAAATGTTCAAAAATTTACAAATGACTCACAATGCACATCACACTACGACGGACACTACGATGGATGAAAACAGATAGCAATGGGTCATCTGAGTGACAGGATATTGTGTCAAAAAAACTTGAGTGTGTGACAAAGTTTAATATTAATATCAAATTAAAATATATTAGTTAACATAAGCTTGAGTGTTCAAACTGAATCTTTTTATATATTTGCTAAATAATAATATTATACTTTCATGTTAAATACTAAAATCTGATTGGTTTAGACGCATTTAACAATCCGTAATGTTACCCTCAGCGTTAGCAACACACTTGACAACGGGTAACATTACGAAAATGTCACATGCGTTCAAATCATGCGCGTACGGTTCACCGTAGAATTCTCAAAGCGTCAGTTGTGCGTTTGAAAGAAGCCGAATAAATCGTCAATAAAAGCTTGTATCCGATGTAGCTTACTTGAAAACAATAAACGACAGACGAAACATCCTTGCGAGTGTAAACTTTAGACGATAAAGGACTTTTTGAGTAGCAAACAAACAATAAAGAGGTTGGTAAATCTTTTCCGAAGCTTTCTTATTGAGAAAAAATAGAAGAGGGGAGTTTGAAAGCTTTCTAAGCATGAACTTAACGACGATCTCCGAATTTTTCTTTTGACATCCGAAATCAATAAGACATTCAGTATAATAAAATAAATAGTGCACGTTTTTGAGGGTAACAGTTGAAATTGACACCCCTCGGAAAACCATTGTCAACCTCCGCTGACGCGTCGGTTGACAATGGTTTTCCTTGCACTATTTATATAATGTACATATATTTCCCAATACTGAAATAATGGAGTAAAGAATCTGTGATTCAGCTGATTCCATTCATACAGTTAAAAGTTTCAATGTAAAAATATCCCATAAACATCCACATTTTACCTCTTTTTTGAGTCCAAATAAATCTTCAGCATAGTATCTTTCCTCAAGCACTTGTCCCAGCCTCAAGTGTAAGGCTGCATCTTTTGGTTTGCATTTGATGGCACTGGCCAAGTTATATGCAGCATTGTCCAAAAAATCTAATGGTGTTTCTCCATGGGCCCACTGAGTAGACTGTCCTGTGAAAGATTTTATGAACAAAAGTTTCTATTTGCTTTATTACATAATATAAATGTACATCTTAAATGGAAACTAAACTACTAATAAACAAAGTTTATGCATGAGCTAAATAAATACTGGTATATGTTGAACTTTCAAGGTTTGCCTGCAAAATGAATATGACATTTGACCTCTCGGTATTACTTGCAGTCTTGACTATAAAAGACCAATATTTATTTAACATTCACCTGAGGTGTTGGAGTTATATTGGTGTTTTTACCTTTTAACATGTAAAATTAAACTTCAATGGCAATTTTACTTACTGGTACGTTTCCCATAAAAGTTCTTGTAAAGTAATATAAAACTAGAGGTACTTGGACTCAAGTGACTTATTGATTACAGAAATAAATGTTAAAAAATAACATTAAATACATGCATATTAAGTTTTTTCCCCAATTTAAATAATTACCCTTGAATGAAACACAGGCATGTAACATATGTTCATTTATTCAGAAATGTTAAAACCATTCCCTCTTTTTGTGTTATAACAAAAATTATTGCCACCATGAAATCTAACGATTCCACCATAGTTGTAAAATTGAGGAAGTAGGTCACTGTGACCCACTTTATGTTTGACACACTGTTTAATAGACACAATAATTGATCCATTTTGTAAACACAGCAAGTAATTTGCTTGACCAGGATTGACACCTTTGACGTAAGTCAGCGATGGCACATAACATTGGCAATCAAAAATGCATATTGAGATATTCAAACTTTGAATTGCTGAAACACCAAAAATACTAAATTTCTAGCAAAGAAATCTAAATGGATGGTATTATTAGCATGTAAACTTTGATATATTAAAAATTATTGAGTCATGATAAAAATCCTTTAAGTTTTATTGAAACATATATATAAGGCACACCTGATTTTGGCAGAGACTCAAAATACTTCAGTAAAAAGGAATCTGCATTCCCACACATTTCTGTAACATCAGTTTCACCAAAAATCTGTTGCAAGTTTTTCTCCCATTTTCTGACCTAAATTTTAAAAAAGAAAGATATATTCAATAACTTTATTCATCAAACTCTGATTTATTATTGTTGTTTTTTTTAACAGGAAGTCTCTGATAAGATTGGATCTCTACTGGTTTGCACTTTCAAAAAACAAGCCTAGAGGCCCAGGGGTCTTCACAGTCACATGAGTATAATATGATACTGTCAAGGATCCACAAAATAGCAATTCAATAATTAAAAAAGCAAAGTAAACTGTTAAAGGAAGATTTTTTGTTATCAAAAACAAGAGATATAGGACAATCAATGATCAACAAAAATGGTTCATTTGGTAATTAATCTGCAACAAATCTGAAAATTCTTCTTTTACATGCCAGTGTATGCCATCTCTGCCATTCTTCCCTAGCACCAAACTTAACAGTGAAGTCCTATAGAGTACATACATCCACCAGCCAAATGGCCTCTCTTTAAATAATATTTATAGTACAGTAAAACATGCTTAACGAAGTGCAAGGGGTGGACGATTTTGCTTCATCATAAAAATAATACATTATATCAGAAGTTATTTTGAAGTCCCTACTTCTTAATTCTTAAGTAGTTTACCGTGGATATCTTGAATCCTCGGATATCTCAAAGTATTTTCTCTGTCCCTTTGAGTTCGAGATAACAAGGTTTGACTGTATTTTCACCAAATGAACAATAGAGTCCCACCTTAGCACTAGAACCCCTGATCCAGGGGTCATGAGTTTCATAATATAGGTAGAGGCACTCCTGCTCAATATAACCATGCACTTAGTTTATGTGCCAAATATACAGGGGGAGCAAAGAAGATTGTTAAAGAATAAATGCTTTTTCACTTAATGATCAACAGAACTCTGACACAGCACAAGAACCCCTGACCCAGGGGTCATGAATTCCATAATTTGGGTAGAGGGTTCAATACTTATTACAATCATGCCAACAGTTTGACTGTTTGATGTCCAGGAGTAAAGAAGAAGATTCTTAAAGACTTCATTAATTTTCATGGTTTTAGCCCCACCCCTCAGGCCCCAGGGTGGCAGGGACGATGAAATTCATAATTTTTGTCCCCCTTTGCCCATAGATGCTTTATACCAAAAATGTTGACACCCAAAAAAAGGTCTTGTCACAAGAAATACACATATGAAATATGGAAGCCTTAGCTCCAACTATTTAAAATTATGGGTGAGGTTAAAGTTTTTGTGGACAAACAGATGGATAAACAGACCAAAAACTATGTGCCCCCATAATCAGGAAAACAATTTTAAATCAATTTTTAACAATCTTTCTTTTATTTCAATAAAATAATCATTTAATATTTCAATATTTAACTTTAATTACAAGAAGATTCCCCCACCAGACCAGAATAACACGTACACAATACCCACCTGTACAGAGTGGTTTAGTGGAGCTGTTGTACTTTTGAATTTGTCAGCGACATCCTGTAAATACAAAGAAAAATAACAGATTCCATGAATAGTCAATACACTTTATACTTATCAAGTTACTACATTTCATAAAACTTTATACTTTAAATTATGAAACTTTTTCATACTCTTTATTCAGTTGTATGATCAATTAAGTTGTCTAGAAACAAAAATGATCGGGGAAGAAATTCATATGGATTAGTTTTATTGAACTAGCTATGCATGAAACACATGTATTAAACTCCCTTAACCAAAAAATTGCTTTTAATGAATATTTGCTGCAAGACTGCTACAGATCGACATTTTGCTGTACATGTATTTTATCTTCCTATGTCTAGTGTCTATGTTGTTTGACCCTTGAGCTTTGACCTTGTGACTACAAAATCAACAGAGGTCATCTACTCCTCAAGGGGAACTAATGCACACCACGTTTGATGTCTGCAAAGCAAGGTGTTCTCAAAATATTGAGTAGACAATATCTTCCTAGGTGTAGAGAAATTTGACCCTTGACCTTTTGACCTCAAAATCTCCAGTAGTCAGACACCAGCTACTAAGTTTGATGTCTGAAAAGCAAAGGGTTCCCAAGATATAGAGTGGTCAACATTTTCCTATGTTTAGTTTGATAGCTGATCTTATTTTCTTATAAGTGAACGGGGTCATCTACTCCTTAAGGAGAACTAAAACTACAGTACAAGTTTGATATCTGTCAAGCAAGGGGATATTAAGATATTGCATGGCCAATATATTCCTATGTTCCGTTTGACCCTCGACATCATCAACAGTCATTTACTCCTTAAGGTCAAGATCTAGTAAATAAGTTTAGACTTTCTTCTTGGTGCTAGATTTATTATGACGTCATAATTGATTTAAACTTATTTTTTCCCATACTTTACAGCTTCAATAGAATTATGTAGAAAATAAAGCACTTTCATGGAATTCATTTGAAATCATGCAAAAAGTAACCCCGATACCCTTATTCCGTTTAATGTCATTTTAAAGTAGAGATCAAGAAGATATGAAAAACCGTTTTCTGAGAGACTGTAGGCAAAATTGACACATTTCCTTTGTCTGAGATGGAAAAAACTCCCATATTTATACCAGACTTTCTTCATTTTTCCGATGAGTTTACCCCAAAATTATGTCTGGATACACCTTATTCTACCAAGCTATATTCGTAAAGGATCATTAAAAGAATGTGTATCTCAGATTTGAGAAATCTGTGGGCACCTTTCATTCACTAGACCTTGACTTTAAGGGGAATCAATGTAGCAATTCTTGTCTATTGATGTCTATTAAGCAAAGGGTTCTCAAGGGCTCTCAATGAACTGAGTGGTCAGCATCTTCCTATGCCCAGTTTGACTCTTGATCTTTGACCTTGTGTCCTAAAAATCAATACGCATTACCACGGTATATACTTTTCAGGGGGTACCAGTGTGTAGAGTTTGATGTCGGTCTTATTGAGTGCACAACACTTGGTCTACCAACCAACAGGTGAAAAGCAATCTGCTCCTTTTCAAGGGGGCATTAAAAATACACTTTCTTTGCCATACTTAATCCTATATAAGAATACAAATTATTTCTTATTTAAATGTAATTGCATATTTATCAAATTAAAACATGTCTGTGTCATATATAGACAAACTAGAATTACAAGCATTTTAAGTACATGTAGGTCAATGTCCTTGTGCCTCTCCATTCCTTAAAAGCAATGAGCCCTTCTGGGGCCTCAGCTCCATTACTTTTGAGTATAAAGGTCAATTTGATATTTTTTTTTTACTCTACTCAGACTTTCTGATTGAATACTTAGTCATTCTTCAAGAAAAGAGCAGAATTAAAACTTATCTATTTTGACTATTGTATATGTTCTTTGTCATTGAAAACAATTTCAGTATCCAAATGCCAACTTTATTATTACATGCATGCAAGTCTAGAGTGAAAAAAAGATAGAATGATGAATAATCAACATATTTTTTTAATAAATTTACATGCATATACCGGTAATTATGATAAACATTCAATTTAGTTTTTAGGTTTGGAATGAATATCAATATGAAATTAAATTATATATATCTAGGATATTCAATGTTTTGTAGATGAATATGGAATTTATTTCATGAGTGGGACAGGATTTTTTTTAAATTTTCACGAGTGAAAATATCAAAAAATCCTGTCTCACGAGTGAAATAAATTCCATATTCATCTACAAAACAGTGAATTTTCTGTTTATTACTTTTTCTTTGATTTTCCCTTTGCCTATGTCTTAACCAGTGTCATAGGCTTGACGTCATAGTTGAGACGTCATAGCTTAGCAGTTGTGAGATTGAAAACATTTCATAGCATGGATTTTAGCAACATATTTGGGAAGAAATTTGCAGTTAGCTCTATCAAGATGGTTAGTTACTATCTCTATCTTATGACAGTCCAGAAATTATTTTTTACTTACTTTTATATCCTTTCACACTGTGAGAGAATATCATTTTGGTATCCTTTCACACTGTGAGAGAATATCACTTTTATTCGATAAATAAATCACAGTATTTCACTATTGAAAATGTAATAAAAAAATATATTTCATGAATTTCAATGTTCATGTTCTCAACATTCAAACACCATAACTAGCATGTCAATCATGTGACTTTCATTATATTATCAGATTATTTGCTTGACAATTTTTTTCTCTTGGCGAATTTAAAAAGTTTTAACAGCTGTTTTTTTTTACTATTACTAGGCTGTCTGAAATTATAAATCTACGTTTAATGTCAACTAAGAAATTCAGATCTAATATGAGAAAGGAAGAATACAAGCACCCTTGGGTGACAACCCTACTTAGACCTGATAATTTGTGATGTCTCCCTTCCAAACAGTCCATAATTGTATATTGAAAATTAAGAAATATATTGCAGCATGATTTTATATTTTTTTCCAAAGTAATCTAGCTGATACCGATTTTAGTATAATTTGATATTCTGACTTTTCAATGACTACTAGAGTAACAGGTTACTTAATACAATCCTAATTTTAATGAATGGAGATTTACTTGGACATTAACTTAATACTTAAAATCCACTTGTGACATCACTCTTTTATTTGAGCACACCATTACTATTTTTTGGGAATGGAGAGTTGCAGATAAGCTGAAGATAAGATTAAGTGACATATGACGCACAAACTTTGTCTATTATGATTAAGTTTCCCCTACCATACCTCTGTTGTGCTAAGCTTGATGGGAGTTTGCAATACGTTATTAAATTAGTTATATTTTAATAAGAAACTGTGAGGTGATGCTTGGTATCAAACCCAGTACCTTTTCTGTTATTTGGTAGGGTACACTTCTATTTAATCTACCAAGGTTGATCATGGAGTGGGCATTTTAAAATGTGCATCACAACACATTCTAAATGGTTTACTAGAACCTATATTATGGACTAAAAATTATTTAAATATATAATTGTCTAATTCAAACCTATTGCTTTCATATATATATACAAACAATAATTAAAAGCCTTTAAAACAGTGGATTTTGAGTATGAAAATATCCTGTTATCCTTCCATACCTTATAGGCAATGGAGCCTTAACCCCTTCAGGACTTGTCTTATCCGACATGCTGTGGGAAATAAAATCAATGTCGGATTAGACAGTGTGTCGGATTACCAAGTGTTGAATATTTCTTAGCATTGATTGGTTCAGATGACTTCAAAAATCATTTTCCATTAGGTTTAGAGTACACGTGTATTTAATTGTCAAAACGTGGGCATAATTGTGTCTTTCTTTGTTGTATAAAATATACCTTCGTTAATTAGCATTTCTTTGAGCATTAGTAAACTCTGTAGTAATATATCTATATGATGTTTTTTTTTTAATGGACAAAACAGATGGAACTGCCGATCGCTTCGAGATGTTGCAATTTAATTTTTAGCATTTTACTAAAGCAGTAGATATTAAAGTAAATATTTCTTTTACATGTACCTTCTTTACACAGTGGTATTTTTTTTTTCTACACTACATTTCTCTCCGATTTTTCTCCATTGTTTACTTCTCAACATGTATTAATACTGTCACGTGACTTTTCATACAAACGGGACGTAACTCTAAAACATTGTGATAGCGATTGATTTTTTATCAAACAGTCAAAATATTTTAACATTAAAATTATTTTAATGGGCAGCTTAAAACGGTATTTTTGCTTCTGGCAAATCTTTTATGTGCACAACCATACTTAATTCAGTGTATGTTAACCCGGAAATGAAACTTTTTCTATTAGACAAGATGTTGCATTCAACTTGTATATTGTCTACATGTTACGCTCGCCGTATTTTTTTTTCTCCACATGGTTTTATGAAGGACTGACTGCATGTTCGATTTTAATTTCAAGCTAAAAATCTTATTTATTCTGTAAGGTAAATGCAATCAAAATATCATGTACTCTTTTTATTTTCTGTCGCGTGAATGCTATTTCTTAAATCCGAAAATAAAATTGATAACAAAAAAAAAATGATTGCCTAATTTTTGAATTCAAAAACTGATCATTTAACGCTTACATGAACACTTTCAAACTACATGTAATTAACTACTCTCTAAGTAGACCAATCTTGTGGCCAAACGGGACATTCATGTTACCTGGCCAGGGACTAATTACGGAACACCTGTTTAATTATGTCGGATTACCCAGGTGAAATCATAATGTAATTATCTAGTTTTGTTAACAAAAAAGCACCGGAATTCGGAATGTACAGTGGTCGGAATATACAGTGTTTTGTTGTATATAAAATAAAAGAAATTTTTGGGAATAAAATATGAGGTCGGAAAGTCCAGTGTGCCGGATTGCACAGTTGTCGGATTGGACAGTGGGCACTGTACAATGTTAGAGTTGTTTGTTTGCAGTGTGTACTTTTGTCCTTATTGTCCTTGTTGCTTTGATTTTTAAGGTAGCATTAACTTACTTCCACTGGGGGAGCGATGTTGCACTTTTCAATTTCAGCTGCCAGTTCTGAAAACTTAGCTGGATCTAACATCTCTATGGCAAAATTAAAAAAAATAGTTGCAAGTTCATAACATTCCATTCTTGACTTTTAATAAAAATTAAATTTATTCTGAATTTCAGTTATATATATCCACCTATTAATAACTACATAATCTAGTGATATTTCAATAATTCTCCTAAACTTAATCTTTATATAAAATTGTTCTTACTTTTATTTGTGAGTGGAATTGTAGCCATGGCAACTGCAATCTTTTTATCTAATTCATAATCCACAATTCTCCAGTCCTTTCCCAATGGCATCCCACTCAATGGGTCAATTTTAGACCTGCGTGTTTTCTCATCAATATTTGGAGCAGAGTACGTGTTCTTGGGATTACTTCCTCGAATGGTGATTGGACGATAAAGAACACTCAGAGTAAATGGACATTCAAATTCTTTAGCAAGCTTTTCATCCAACAACTTCACAAATCGGGGAATCTGTTTTCTAATAACGTCCACGACGTAAGTCTGAATTGAATAGCATTTTTTTTTCTGACAACATTCAAACAAAAGGCATATGGGCTACAATGCTCACCTGAGTCACTAAAATCCTGCTGTTCTTCATCAGCATATTTTCCCCAATAAATTAATATGTAAAACTTTTACTGCCTATTGTGGGCCCATCTGACCCCTGGGGCCAGGTCACGATATGAACAAACCTGAATCTACACTATCTGAGGATGCTTCCATATTAATATGATTAATCAGGGCTTTATTTTTCTTTAGAAGAAGAATTTAAACTTTAGGTTTAACACTATATATTCCTATGTAAAACTTTGACCGCCTATTGTGGCCTCACCCTACCCCTGAGGGTAATGATTTGAACAAACTTGAATCTACACTAATAATGTAATGAAGCTCACATATAAATTTCATCTTTTCTGGTCCAGTGGTTCTTGAAGATTTTTAAAAGATGCCATTAAATTTTCGCTTATTCTTAATTACCTCCCCTAGAAAGAGGGCATTGCTCTTCAGTTGAACAAATTTTATTTCCCTTTGCCCAGGATGCTTTGAGGCAAGTTTAGTTGAAAATTTGGCTCAGTGTTTCTTGAGAAGAACTCAAAAATGAAAAAAGTTTACAACAATGCCAATGACATTAACGACAATGTCAAATTTTGATCAGAAAAGCTTGCTTGGGCTTCATACTCAAGTGAGCTAAAAAAATATTAAGAAAGTTGAATAAGAGCTACTAACATGACAAGGAGCCTCTTCTGCATGTTTAAAAAAAGTAGCTAAACTTACAGATTAAAAACACCAGTTTTGTCTTTTGAACCAAAACATTCATGGCACGCTTGATCTGGCTACACCATAGTACACAAGGTGTAGATAATTTACATCATATATAATCATTTAAAATTTAGCGTAATATAGTATATTCAATATGGACATCTAAAGAAGATAGGTGAACAAGGAGCGCAGAATGCCTATAGCTTCAGATATATAAAAATCATAATCAGTTTGTGAATATAGTATTTAGGCCAAATAAAAAAATATGTGTGGTTCTGGTTACACGTCCAAACAAATTAGGGTAGGTAGGTAGGTTTTTTTTTTTTTTTTTTTTTTGATATAATAAACGTCAAAAATATCACTGAATGTTCTTGAATTAACTATTGGTGATATAGGTGAGATAATACTATTGCTTCCTTTCAAGTGGTGACATATGTAACTGACAAAACACTTGTACTACATGTTGAAACGATGTTGTCAAAGAATGCCACCATTGCTGAAACTAAAACTAATACTGGAGCCAATGAGGGAAATCAGGGAAAATTCTGGAAATTTGAAAATTGTCAAAAAAAAGTTTAAGGTCAGGGGTATAAAATAGGGACGGTCGGGTAACCGGAACCACACATATTTTTTTATTTGGCCTTATGGTAAAGTTGTCATTACATGTATTAAAATTTATGAAATTATGATACACAAAACTTTTCTGAGGAAAATTATTCTGTTATTAAAAAATAATGTGGTATTCGTGGGGTTCGAACCCTAGCAATAAAAATCTTGAGTACCATTTTCCTTTAAGACTAACACGCTAACCATTAGGACTTCAAGTATTTCTCGAAAAGATGCGATTGTTGTGTCATAAAAGTGTATTTTTGAGGTATAGTGGGTCTTTGCTCCATGTTTTTGTTGACCAGAAAATGTATGTTTTCGCAAACTTTGAAGATAAACTCTGAAAAATATGGAGCGAATCAAGACCCACTCATATCGAAAAATTGTGTATTAGTATGAGAAAATGATCCTTTTTGCCCTCTCTGGTGTGTGTATGCTATTTCATAAGCAAAGTATACTTTAAATTTAGATGAAATATCAAAGAAAATTTTGTTATAATTGAGATTTAATTTTTCACCTTCATGTTTGTTGCACTATAGGCACTGTGCTCACCTTGTTCACTCCTCTTCTTTCATTGGCGGCTTTTTGTAGATTTTTTTTTTAAGATCCCATTGTGAACAGCTTGTTAAATCCATAAAAAATATTTTATAGTTTAAGAAATCAATAAAAGTTTTATAAGAAACATATTTATATCCTTCTATTATTAACTACATGTACATAATTAAATATCTGGTTCTGCTCCAATTATTGCCCAAAACGTTTCCTATGATTTTACAATATACCAAGTGTTTTTATTTGTTCCATAAAATGCACTGAACACAAGAATAAATTACTTTCCCCTAATACACTCAATCAACTAATCAAATACTAGTCTTAATGGTTATCTTAAATTAAGAAAAAAATTCTGCAGTTTACCATCTTGATATATTTTTCAGCCATATTGAATTTTTTTTTTTTTTGCATTTACCAACACATGTCCTGTACAGTGTATCGGTGGTGCATTAATCTAAAAATGTACACCTTTGCACTTGATTATGGAAAAGTGCACACTTTGTGTAGACAAATAAAGCTTGCCTGTAATTTAAAGTATCAAAATATAACAATATAAACTGTCAATTTATTAAGTTTTCGGAGCATTGCTGACTAATAAGAACTTTGTTAATTTCTGTGGAACAATTCCAAAAATTCTTGCCTTTTTGTTTGAACCATCAGCTGATGTCACCTCTATGGAGCAATTTGTTTCACCAACATTCAGTGCTGTTGGGGTGCCTGGTTTTTCACCACAAACAAGCACAACATTTTTAGTATCTGGGGCAACTGGTTTTAGCACAACTTCAGCAACATTGCAAGGAAGAAGACCTTTAAGTAGAATAAGTAATCTGAATATAAATAAAACAGTGTATATTAACCTAACCAGATATAATCATAATCACAATGTATGAGTATACGTGTCTTAATTTTTCATTTTTCATGAAAATGAGAATTTTCGCTATATGTATGTATAACCAATGTGTTTCATCCATTTCTGAAATACACAAATGTATAATTTCTACACAGAGTATGTATTTCCTAGAAAATATGGAAATGGATTCGACATAAATAGAATCTAAAACAAATTTCCAATATTTGGATCATTATGATAGTAGTTCTCATAATTCTTCAATCTTTAAAGGATTCATAAAAGGCAAAACCATTTGTATTTAAGAAACACAAGTGACACTTCTGCACTTAATAAAATTGTGAGTGAATTTCAATTTAATCTCATAAAGAGATATCATAGTGAAAATGATATAAATCAAAATATAAAAAGAATATTAACATTCCTGATAATTACAATAGGGACACCGAATTCTTTTGATGGAAGATATTACTTAAATAACAAGAGATCCCCCAGGCTCTGGTTTTTGCAACAAAATACAATAATATTCTGAATGCCCAAAAATAAAATGGATATTATTAAAATACTTGCAAATTCTTTAAAAAAAACCCAAAGATTGCAATGCAATTTTTTCCAAATTTCCTTTTATATATACCGTCATATATTGTTGTAAATGCAGTAAGAATCTGGGTGGTATTCTCACCTTCTCACTCTCAGTTAAATGATGTGCAAATAGACAGATAGATAGATGGCAGATTTGTAGCCAATTAATAAACTATCAATTGAAAAATCATAAACCTCTTATCAAACATCCAAAACACAAAATTAGTATCCAGTCAAGTAATATGTCAGTTATGTGGCTGATGGGAGCCATTAATTTCTTAGAAAATCAGTCTAAATGTGTTCAACACCCACCCCCTACACATCTTCTACCCCTCTTTGTTTCAACATGAGGAAATATTTATTTACATGCAATGTTGTATAACAACAGGGAGAGACTGTCCCTGCAGCTGTTCACTAATCTTTACTTCACACTGCCAATGACAGTGGAAACTGCCAAGCTCAGGTTAGTTGATTTTTGGGATAATTGTGTTTTCAGTGATCAGATAAATACAGTGAAACCTGTCTAATCTGACACACACACTGGAAAACAAAGTTTGTGTCGGATTATAGATAGAGTGTCTGATTACACAGTGGAAGGACCATGGAAAATAATAAAATGGGAATATATAGGTTGGAATTCAAAGTGAAATGGATTGTACAGGTGTCGGATTATACAGTTTTCACTGTATTTTTATTAAAAGAAAAGTTTGAACTGAAGGTGCCCAGTTTAATCTGATTTTTTTTCTTTTTTTTTTTTGTATTGAAATATCTAACGGTATGGAAACAAGTTTTCATAACTTAATTACTAGTCCCTCTCCTTAATGTAGGTCGCGGGTTTGCTGACGTCGTTAAAACTGGGTACGCAATTTATATAATTTGGGCAACTTTCTTGTGCACATTTGATTATGACGTCACAATGAAAAAGAAAACTGCGATGATTTTTGTTTTATTAAATTCTTCAGTATATCATTATTAAGATATAACTTTTCTTGGAATTGGTAGTTTAGTGTTATATTATTTAAGCAACAACTTATCACAAATAATGAAGGCTTTCTATGATTTGTATAGTCGATACAATACTTAGATAAAACTTTTGTTGGAATTGGTAATTTAGTGAAGAAGGCTTATTACGATTCAAATGATCGACACTGGAAATATTAAAAAAAGTTTAATTATTTGTTATCAATCGCATCTTCTTGGGCCTTTCCTGCAAGCTTGGAAAAACAAGTGGTTGTTTTTCGGCTTGTCGGAAAGGCCCGAGAAATTGTGATTGATTTGTTTTCAATTTTATCGTGAAACAATATGGACACAAGGTTCAACTGACCTTTTTTCCTTTGATTCTATTTGAATTATCAGTTTGTTTTATTAAGAAAGAAGCCATTATTTTTAAAAAAAAAAAAAAAATCGCAAATACACCTGTTACATCAAAAGATTAAACTTTATTTTTAAACAGGATATTTTTAAAATATATAGATGTACAAGTTTATCATAAATTAAATACTGCTAACGCACGATGAAACATTAAGCCTTTTTTTTAGCGACACTGACCTCCCGTTAGGGGACAACTATTTGATTCTGAGGGAGAGGGGGGGGTAGTGGCAAATTTTACCGAGTAAGATTGTTTATTTTCATGTAGGTGAAGGACAGATTATTTATTTCAAAAAGCAAAAAAAACAAAAAAAAACAAGGACAGATTATTTATTTCCAAAATCTGTAAGCCCCCCCCCCCCCCCCCCAATGATCGTCCCCTAAGCAACAGCTTGCAATGCTGTTACCTACAGATTTTATTCACTACTTTGCTTTCCATGTCCAACAAGTAGAATTGATGTTTTAAAAAAAACTGGCTGTTGATTTTATGTCAGATAAAATTAATTTTTAAATCCTCGTCCCATTTACTCCTCTGAATATGTGGTATGTAAAATAAATATTTTGTTTAAATATATACTGAAAATATATTGTATTTAGCCGGGACGATATTTGGCAGAAATTCGTAGATTTGAGCGCCTTGTTGAATGGTCTAAATAAAAACATTTTATATACTTGAATTACCATGATTACTTGAATTAAAGGATACCTTTTTCCGCCAGCACGCTTGAAAAGAAAAATACACAGCCAAATGTAAGGATATGTCTAATGCACCAAAAAAAAAAGCAAAACAAAACAAACAGAAAAGAAACGGTAAGAAAACAACACATAAAGAAAGTAAATTGGAAGAAAGAAACTATATAAAGGATTGATTGTTGTTTTACGTCCCTTGCGAGAATTTTCACTAATATAAGACGTACAAAAGCCCTAATCAGAAGAGAAACATGTCCAATAATAATTTCACTGATATTGAATTATTATGATATGATTCACGGGTTACTTCAAAGCAGATAGATGTGAATTACTTTTTTATAAAAATTATTTTTCTGCACTGAATACCGGATAGATATTCACGACGTCAAGCATGACGTCGCGATATTTTATGACGTCATTCTTAAAAATATACATTTTGCGATATAAAAGCAATTATCCACATTTAAATTACGCGAAAACTAACTCGAAGACATATTAATTTTTTCACATTGATTTATTTCAAATCAATTCTTTGTTAAAATACCAAAGGGAAAACAATTTCGTCTGCACCATTTAAAAGTTCTTGATATTTTTTTAAACAAAATCTTGCCTCAAAATGAGCTGAAAACGACGTTTTTCTTATATAATTCAATAGAATAACGTCGAAAATGTAACAACAACAATGGCATGTTTGGGATTTAATTACACAAAAACGATGCAGATGAAATTTATAACATTTTCAGAGAATATAAAATGAAGGTAGAGGATTAATATAACTAATTTTCAAGGTATGTTTTCGGACACTTTTAAATGGCCTGCAAACCCACGACCTACGTTAAATATTACAATATATAAATCATGATCATGCAATTTATATCACAGAAATGTGAATTTTCACAAACTGTGAACATTATACTTTTTCCAGCTGTCCTAATAAATGTATTAATAGTGCTTTTCATACGATGCTTCTTGTCTGGTTATTTTTAAAAGTACAAGCTAAAATAAGATTAAATCAAAACTCACAATTGCCTCAAAATGTGCTAGTCGTGCATGAACTTTATAATGAAACTTCTGTAAATATATTTCGTTTGGATGTTTATTTTTTTTAGTTCTTTTGGCAGAGAGCAGCATCCACTACATCAAGTATATAGTCTATATACATGCACTTGATGTAGTGGATGCTGGCTGCTCTTTGTAACGTAGATAAATGTGTTTACTGTGATATACATCCATATTTAGCATTAAATGAAATCTACACTAACTTGTTCATACATCAATTCACATCAAATATTATCATAGTATGCTAAATATAATACATTTACAGTAAAAATTAGGCCATGATGAAACTGTTCTTATTTTGTGTGCACTTATTTTCTGCAAGTTTACAGTACTGATACAAGTTTAACTTAATTGGTACTGATCTTTGTCATAACTATCACAACCTACACCATGCATGCAGTGCCTGTAATATTATACAGTTATCGACTGGGTATGAGGGCAACATAGGATCTGTTGGACCTGAAGATGAAAATGTTGCCCGAGGCCTCAGGCCAAGGCAACATTTTCACTTTCAGGTCCAACAAATCATACGTTGCCCGAATCCCAGTCTATAACTGTTTTGTTATACCCTTCACTTCAGATAGAACAATTAAAATGACAACATTAGAACAGATTTAATCAATAGATAATAAATTACTTTCTTTGGAAAATTTTGGCTTGATCAATAAAAATAAAACAATAGCACAAAATGAAAAAATTAATAATAAAATTATTATATCACAAAAATTATTTATCACAAAATATTCTCTTTCAAATAGCATACCACAACTCTTGCTGCTCTAAACTTCGGCTTTAATTTCTGTGTCGCCGATATTGAACGACGATTATTTACTTGTGACTTTGCAGTGACATTGTGGTCTAACAATTCTTATGTTGGACTGGCAGGCCGGTCAACAATGAAATTGTTAGACCAATGCAATAACATTTCTTTTGTTGGACTTTTTATTAGTAATAAATATATAGAAAGATATTTATAAGGTATAACAATCTTTTTTCCTTTTGATTTACCTGTTGAGATTGGTTATTGGAGTATACTTTAAGTGTACCACTTACAGGAATAGCTGAGGACATCTGGATTAAACACAGGACTGATATTTCCCACGGACAGCTGTAGGTCACTGAGGAATGCATCTTTGGCTGACAACCTCTTTGCATGTATGAAATAATGTTTTATTGTCCCATCTTCCGAAGTCACCTCTATCTTTATATCTGTCACTGCACCTTCTTTAAGGGGGACATCCTTACCTCCATCTCCTCCCTAATTTATTGTAAATTAAAAGAAAAATATTAAGGATCAAAAAAGAAATCTGAATAACCTTAAAGTTTAATCAATTTGTCTAAATATTGTTTTTTTTAAATTTTGTGCATTTTGGAGTTGACAAATTTTAATAATTGCAATAGATCAGGCACACATCAATTTAAATGAAATGATATCAAGCTGTAGTAGACTTTAAATGGAGGATATAATTATTTATCATTGTGTGCAGATTTTATATTTGCTTTATAGCTTGCTTGTCAAGCAAATATATGGTTTGGTGTAAAATGTGGAGGATGGAGGCTCCAAAATGGAGTGTCACATAGTGCAAGGGGTGGGGCCTGAGACATGTCAATTTTAATACATTTGCCTATTTTATCTGTCATTCAGAATAAAAAAAATAAAATCTGTCAAGACTTTATTTGTTACTGTGGGATAGTAGGACATAAATCTAAACCTAAGTTTAGATGTGTAACAGGTGGGGAAAAATGTTGGCCAGACTGGGACTCAAACCCGGGACCTCCCGCTTACCGTGCGGGTGCTCTAACCACTGAGCTACCAGGCCGACGTACCCAATCCCTGTTACACTCTTCCCCCCTTTTTTCTTGAGGTTTTCCATCCTGAAAACCTCACAGAGACTCTTCTAAACCACCCGTGGGTTTTATTGTTGGGTGCCAAATGTAACAAGTGGGGAAAAATGTTGGCCAGACTGGGACTCAAACCCGGGACCTCCCGCTTACCATGCGGGTGCTCTAACCACTGAGCTACCGGGCAGACGTACCCAATCCCCGTTACAGATGTTTCTTTTACATTCAGTATCTTTTATCTAATAAAATTTAATGAAAAGCACAAGCTGCAGGTGCAGATCCAGTAATTTTTTATGGGGGGGGGGGATACAAATTTCCAGTTGGGGTTATAAATGAAGGATAAAACCAGAGACCTCAGAATGGAATACTCGGAAGTCTCTGGTTTTATCCTACCCCCAACCGGAAGTTGTATCCCATCTAAAGTCTTAAAATGTATCGAGGTAATTTTTGAGGAATAATGAGTGGATTACAATAAAGAGGCATAACCAGAGACGTCTGAAAGGATTTATTTGACAAGAAAAAAGTCTCTCGAAGCGAACGATATGATTTTAAGTAGGTTAATGACTGATATATGAACAAAATACGAGCTTGAAGCGGGGGTGCCTGACATTGAATTAGGTACCTTGTGGTAAAAATAAGTAGGGGTGCCCCGTATACGAAACAAGTGCCTGTGGTTAAACCGGGTCCGCAAGACATTTATTAATATATTCGATCAGTGCATATTATCTATTCAAGATATATTACTAAAGTCAGGTACTCTTCACACAATTGCTCTGAAGAAAATAGTTCCATTCATGATCAGTAGATAAAACATTACAACAAATATTAAGAATAATCATGTATATTTAATACGTTAAAGAAAACAAAATTAACGTTAAAAGATTTTAAGAAAATCACTTTTCCCCCAGAAAAGCAAATAAAAAGTTTTCATATTCCTACGCTCGCTGCCTCCTCAGTCTTTTTCACGAAAATATATAGGTCACACTTCCATTGATAATGATAAATCTTTTCGCCAATTATATTACTGTCATGATTATTGTTCGTTAATTGCCGTATATTTTCTTTTGAGTTAGAATGTTAATCATTAACTGTGTGTGTGTTTTTTCTCTCTTTTTTTAAATAACGGAATGGTTATTATGGTTAAACACTTCTCGGCAAAGCAACGTGATTTTCCGAGCTCGGAAAGATCTTCGCACGTGTGTAGACCTAGGCTATTTGGTCTTGCAAGAACAGGTGTGTGCATCGTTCCCTAGTGACGCTTAGATCAGTAGACTGGGTATCGGTACTTGCTACGGACATAAAGAAGTTTAGAACTATACACCAGTTTCATAACAAGTGCAGGTTTTTTACTCAAGGTGAAGCCCTAGACTGGGCTAGAGGGGCTGAGTTATGGTCATCGATCTAACACGAAAACGTACTAATTTTGTAAATAAAGACATTTCTAGAGACAAAATTGAAGTTTATCTTCAAAACGTCTGTATATTCAAAATCAGTATATGGTGGAGGAATATTCAGTGATGCTCCGTAGCCGCAACCGATCTCGCGCCTTCCTTTAGGTTTAACAACGGCCGTCAATGCATCACTGGACGAGTTCATTGATTACTCTAAAAGGTGACAGGTTGGACCATCTTTAACATCTGCCTATACTTTGAGTGATAGTACTTTTTAATAATAGCACAAAATTAAAAAATAAATTAAAATCTATCCTTGATAGATCTAAAGTTTTGCTATTTATGAAAATGGGCTATCTTTGATAATCCATAACGGCTTGGACTTGTTTTGAATTTTTTTTTTTACAGAAGATTCTATCATTGGAAAGTTAGATGGTACACATGTAGCACAGGCACATAGTACGCGGGATTTTTTGGGAGTCCCCCCCCCCCTTTCACTTTGAAAACGTTGCTATAGGCCTGTAACATGCTATCTTGATTAAATATTCCTGAAAATGAGTGAGGCGTTAAATACATTTTTAAAATTATACGATTAATTATATTTGGTTTATGTTCTATGTGAAATTAAAACTATTTTTATGCATGTGCAACTTTGTGATAAAGTCACTACATGCATGTAACGTTATATATGTACATGCAGTTTGTTTCCTACTATATGCATATTTTAATCAACAAAAGATGTTGAAACTCAGTAGCCTAAATATTGTGTCATTTTAGGATATTTATGTATATGGCACTTTTATAGTTGACTTTCTACAGCTTGAGTATCTCTGACGTTTTGTCAGTAAATACTTGTTTTTTTTTTATTAGAAATCATCTGAACACAATGAAAATTCGAATAAATTAAAAGTCGAATATCTTGGATATGGGGTAACCCATATCTATTCTTGTCATTTTAACGATAGAACATTCTATCTATTTGCACGGATACGGACCTTGCAAGTTCTATCCCCTTTACTGTGCGAGGACTTCGGGTGAACATATTTTCCGATATTTAGTCAATGGGTAACCCATAATCATATAGCACATTTAACTTACGAATATACAGTAGGATGCACCGGAGTCGCTTGTCAATGGATCAATATTAATTTTTGTTACATTGCTTGGCACTGTTACTTCGTATTCGACGTGGTTTTTGTCAAAACTTGGCGATAATTTGCCTGGTTTAATGACAAGTTTTTCTAACGTACAGTCGTCCATCTTGAAACTTAGGAAGCTTCAGTGCGTGACTATAAATGTCATTTTATTAGCTAAGGGTAAATAAAATAATCTTCGTAAATCTATATTACAAAATTAAATAGAAGTCTATGTTTAAAAATTTTTTATTGAAGATTGAATTGATATCAAATAAACATTTTATTTGCTGTTTAACCTAGACTGGTACCCTGACATTGGTTAACGGGCGCAAGTAATTCCTAGCGGCAGCGACTGGAATCAAGGGCAGAGAACCAGTGCTACTGTTTAACCATGCATTGCATGTATTGGTGACCTAGACTGGTTCTCTGACGGTGCACGAACGTTTCGGGACCAAACTAATCCGACGGTTCGGGAGGGACATACTAAAGACCTGAGAAAGTAAAGACCTGGATTGACCTGATAAAAAAAAAAAAAAAAGAGGCCCAAGGGCCTTTACGGTCACCCGAGTATAATGTAATGATCCATAGATTAAAAAATAATCTGATAAATAAAGTTATGTTGCCCAAAAGTAAGAGAAATAGGATAGATCAGCAATTAAAATATTTAGAACTCAGTAACAAATCTTAAAATTGGTCTATTTGCCTGTACTCCTCCCCCCCCCCCCCCCCCATTTGTCCACTAAACAAACAATAGTTCTAGAGCATTATTAGTTAACACATTTCATTCCCCCTTGTATTGGCCTCTCTTGGTCTTTGAAGATTATATAATGTAAAAAAAAAAGATACAGAATTTTTGTCCCATTTTCATTTATCTATTATTTAAAAGTTTACCTGACCATTAAAAACTATATTAAAGAACTTTTTGTATTATAAATATTACCATATAACTGGAATCTTTAGTGAGATGCAAATTTAGCAATTTTTCCCAAAAAGTTATTTTATTTTAGCTAGAAGTAATTTTAGTGATTTTGTGATAAATAGAAAGATAAGGATAACCTCCGATGTGGAATGAATTGTTAGCGATATTTAATTTTAGCGATCTCAACAACCTCGCTGAAAATGCCAAAATTAAATCCTCACTAAAATTTCTGTGTATACGGTATAATTTATATTCATGTATAATTATTGCAACCACTATTGAAATAGTTATTTAAATAGTGGTTGAGAATGCGTTTCAAAACCAAAAACCAGTTATTCAGTTGACCTTTTAAGTTACATTATTTACAGTGATTCACTAACATAAATGAATAGCGAAGATGAATAACTTCTTTCATTAGAAATTAGTAAATTGACCAAAGAGTACAGAATGTTAAAATTGTTTGCCTCCTAGATGCCCAGGAGCAGAGAAGAAGATTTTCAAAGAAATAATCCATTTTCACTATAGATTCAAGATATAGCCCCACCCTAATACCAAAGCCCCTGACCCAGGGGCTAAGATATTCACAACTTTGGAAGAGACACCCTTGCTCATCATAACCATGCACTTAGTATCTTTCCTTAATAACAATGGACACAGAAGAAGATTTTCAAAGAAATAATGCATTTCTGCTATATACTCAAAAGAGCCTCACCCTAATACCAAATCCCTGACCCCAGGGTTATGAATTTCAAACTTCTTGAAAAGACATCCTTGCCATCATAACCCTGCAATTAGGGGCAAAGAAGAAGATTTTCAAACAAGAGGCCCATGGGCCACAACGCTCACCTGAGTAACTTTGGCCCTGCTGTTTTCACCAGATTTCCCTTTGTAATACTCATTGTGGCCCCACACTACACCAGGGGGTCTTGATTTCAACAATTAAGAATCTACACTACCCCAGGAAGCTTAAACATAAGTTTCAGTTTTTATAACTCTGAGGTTCTTGAAAGAAGATTGTTAAAAAATTTTCCTGTATGTTTCAATGTAAAACTTGGCCCCACCCTATACCTCTGGGGGCCATGATTTGAACAATTTAGAATTTACGCAACCCCAGAATGCTTCCATATAAGTGTCAGCTTTTCTGGCCCAGTGGTTCTTGAGAAGAAGATTTTTAAAGATTTTTTCCTATATATTTCAATGTAAAACTTGGATTCCCTATTGTGGCCCCACCCTACTCTGGGGGTCATGATTTTAACAATTTAGAATTTAAACTACCTCAGGATGTTTCCATGTAAGTTTCAGCTTTTCTGGTCCAATGGTTCTTGAGAAGAAGATTTTTAAAGATTTTTCCTATATATTTCAATGAAAAACTTGGATTCCCTATTGTGGCCCACCCTACCCCCGGGACTATGATTTGAACAATTTAAAATCTACACTACTCAAGGATGCTTCCACTTAAGTTTCAGCTTTTCTGGTCCAGTGGTTCTTGAGAAGAAAAATTTTTAATGACCCTACCCAATTTTTGTCTTTTCTTGATTATCTTCCCTTGGAAGGGGGCTTGGTCCTTCATTTTAACAATTTAACTTCCCCTTCACCCAAGAATGCTTTGTACCAACTTTTGTTAAAATTGGCCCAGTGGTTCTTGAGAAGAAGATGAAAATGTGAAAAGTTTACAGACAGATGGACGGACAGCTAGACTGACGGAGATCAGAAAAGCTCACTTGATCTAATTACTGCTGGGAAAGTCTTCAATAAAACAAGAGGCCCATGGGCCACAATGCTCACCTAAGTATTTTTGGCCCTGCTGTTCTTCACCAGACTTTCCCCCATGTAATACCTATTGTGGCCCCATTCTACCCCCAGGGGTCATGATTTTAACAATTTGTAATCTACACTACTCCAGGATGCTTCCACATACATTTCAGCATATCTGGCCCAGTGGTTCATGAAAAGGAGATAGTTAAGGATTTTTCATTTATATTTCAATGTAAAAATTAGCTTCCCTATTGTGGCCCCACCCTACCCCTGGGGGTCATGATTATAACAATTTAGAATCTACACTACCCCAGGATGCTTCCATATAATTAGTTTCAGCTTTTCTGACCAAGTGGTTCTTGAGAAGATTTTTAAAATATTTTTTTACATATATTTCAATGTAAAACATAGATTTCCTATTGTGGCCCAGCCCTACCCCCCGGGGTCATGATTTTAAAAATTTATAATCTACACTACCCCAGGATGCTTTCACATAAGTTTCAACTTTTCTGGCCTAGTGGTTCTTGAGAAGATGATTTTTAAATATTTTTTCTATATATTTCAATGTAAAACTTGGATTCCCTATTGTGGCCCCGCCCTACCCCAGGGGTCATGATTTTAATAATTAAGAATTTACACTACGCCAGGATGCTTCCACATAAGTTTCAGCTTTTCTGGCCCAGTGGTTCTTTAGAAGAAGATTTTTAAAGATTTTCCTATATATTTCAATGTAAAACTTGGATTCCCTATTGTGGCCCCGCCCTACCCCCAGGGGTCATGATTTTAACAATTTAGAATCTACACTACTCAAGGATGCTTCCACATAAGTTTCAGCTTTTTTGGCCAAGTGGTTCTTGAGGAGAAGATTTTTTAATGACCCCGCCCTATTTTTGCCTTTTTTTGATTATCTCCCCTTGTAAGGGGGTTTGGCCCCTAATTTTTACAATTTAATTTTCCCTTCACCCAAGGTTGTTTTGTATCATATTTGGTTAAAATTGGCCCAGTGGTTCTTGAGAAGAAATTGAAAATGTGAAATGTTTACAAATGGACAGACAGACGGACGGATGGACGGACGGACGTACGGACAACGGACAAAGGGGGATCAGAAAAGCTCACTTGAGCTTTCAGCTCAGGTGAGCTAACAAGATGCCCAAGGGCCTTGAATCGCTCTTCTGATAAACTGTACAACATATCACTTCTATTTGAAGACTCTAACTATCCTGTATATTTAGATAAACCCTTGAAATTCCAAAGGTAGGTCATCAAGACCTACATGTTAGATGAAACACTCTGTGAACCCAAGATGATTCTAAGCCATTAGTACCTGAGAGTTGGTCATGGTGACCTACTTATCACTTGTCATTCTCTGAGGACCCAAGATGCACCAACTAAGCTTGATGATTCTAAGCTAATTAATACCTAAACTATTTTTAAAATTATAACCACAAAATTTCAAAAGTAGGTCACAGTGACCTACTTTTCAGATGACATACTTTGAGGACCCAAGATGCATCAACTGACAAAGTTTGATGATTCTAAGCCAATAACTACCTGATATATTTAAATAAAGCCATAAATTTTCAAAAGTAGGTCACAGTGACCTACTTTTCAGTCGACCTACTCCGAAGACCCAAGATGCATCAACTGACAAAGTCAATGCTCTGCACTCAGAGCCATTGAGCCAATTAGTACCTGAAATATTTAATCATAATCATATAAATTGAAAATAGGTCACAGTGACCTACTTTTCAGTTGACGTTTTTTGAGGACCCAAGATGCATCAACTTACAAAGTTTTATGATCATAGGCTTTAAAATGTCCAAATTATGCCTCTAAAACCCTTTGAAATCGAATGCCTGCAAAGTTCAAAATGTAGGTCACTGTGACCTACTTTTAAAAAAAAATGTTTTATGGCCCAAGATGCATCGTCTTACAAGATTTAATGATTCTAAACCTCTCAGTATTCGAATTAATGACCTTAATTGTTTTGAAAAAGATTAGCTATAAAATTCAAAAAGTAGGTCAAGGTGACCTACTTTTAGTCTACGTATTCTGAGGACCCAAGATACATCAACTGACAAAGTTTGATGATCATAGGCCTTAAATTGTTCAAAATATGCCTCTAAATCATTTTGAAAAGGAATGGCCGCAAAATTTAAAGAGTAAGTCACCGTGACCTACTTTTGAGTCAACATGATATGAGGTCCTTAGATGCATCAACTGACAAGATTTGATGATCCTAGTCCTTATAGTAAGCAAAATATCAACATTTAATAAAGTGTAATTTTTGATCAACTTTGAAGTGACCTTGAGACCACGCCCTTTGCCCCAGGGTAAATCCCCATGCAAATTTTGATCTACAACATATCCTTATCCTTTTGTGTAAGTTTGGTGATAATCTGCCCAGTGGTTCTTGAGAAGAAGATTTTTTAGCAACCAGTACTTTTGTTTCTATTTTCCTAATATCTCCCCTTGCTTAAGGGTCACAACCCTAGTTTTAGTACAAATGGAAGCCCTTGAACCAAGGATACCCTGTGACAAATTTGACAATAATTGGCCAAGGGGTTCTTGAGCTATGGCTCATATTCTAAAAAGTTTACGCACACTGCACAAATGGCCATAGCATTAGCTTTTTGAGCCTTTGGCTCAGAAGAGCTAAAAATGAATAATGCCCTCCAAAATTACAGAGGCCTCAAAGAAATCAGGACAGGCTAGAGAAAATATCATATCTTTAAAAAAAAAATTTGGTCTCACCTTTTTATCAGATATAATCTCATAGTCAATCATGCGGGATGTGGAGACCGGTCCTTCAGATGAAACCGTATAAACAGAGGTCCCGTGTTGCAGTAGGTGTTGGTACAGAAGCTCAATGGCCCTGAGTGCAGAGCATAGATATATATTTGCAGCCCTCCACTTGCAAGTGGTGGCATCTCCATATGAGTGAAAAATTCTCGAGAGGGACGTTAAAAAAGAAACAAACATAGTCAAATAAAATAAATATAAATTCCACTTATACGGTATATGATTTTATTAAAATCATACACCGTATACGTGGAATTTTTAGCAAGACACAAATTTAGCGATTTATCCTTAAAAATCGGTATATATTTTTAGTGAGAAGTAATTTTTAGCGATTTTATATTGCCACTAATAGAAGCCATTACAATCGATATGCAATTAATTTTTAGCGATACTCAATTTTAGAGATCTCAGCATCCTCGCTAATAATGCCAAAATTGAATCCTCGCTAAAAATACTGCTTATACAGTATTATGAAAACATGATCATTTGAAAATATCAGGTCTTTCAAACTGACACTATTTATTACAATTTCAAGACATCATTTCAAAAATTTGTCTTTCGTAATTCGCGGCAATTTTTTTTTTTTAACCTTAGATATAAACATTTAAATTGCTTTTATTTCTGTAAAATCCTTTGATGAAAAAGTATCAAGTCATTTAAAATATTCAGGTGTAAAAATACCTGATATTAAAGAAATATTAGGCAGTTCAACATTCAAGTTTTTATGATTATTAATGCAGCAATTCATGTAAATTTAAGTTTTGACTTTGAAATGACTTAATAACCTTTTCTATTTTTTTTTAAAATACCTGAAATTTTGTAATAACCTTTTTTTTCAATTTCCTGATATAATATTAGTGCTCATAACATCAATATAAAGAAATGGAACAACTATAAATTTGCAACAATTCAATTCTTATAAACATTGAAATCTATTTTAGTTCTCTAAAACTAAATAAAACTTATACATGTATGCTATAAGAATATATCAGCTCATTTAAATCCAACAGGTCAATCAAAATTATCAGGTCATTTCCAAGTCAAATTTTTCATGAATTGCTGAATATTTGCCTCATAAACATTGAAATGTGTTACTGGATTTGGGTAAGGACACTTCGGAACTTTAGTAAAACTGTTCAGGATTCATTCACTTCAATAAAATTTAAAGGCTTAGAAGAAACTTAGTGATACCGCGGTGTAAACAGAGCAAAATTAAACCAGTAATCACATGTATTCGATAGATAATTTTATAATATATTGAATCTAAGGCCTGAACCTATAAAACTGGAAAACCTGGAACCAAAATTATAATTTTAAGGTTCCTGCCAGAATAAAAAAAAAAAGTCATAAAGGAGATGGGTGAAGAAGGCGTGCAGAATGCCTATAGCTTCAGATACCTAAAAATCATATTCAATTTGTAAATTAAGTATTTAAAGTTCTCATTATTGAAATTTATGAAATTATGATAAACAAAACCTTTCTGATGGAAATTTTCTCTGCAAAAATTATTCTATTATTAAAAAATTATGTGGTATTTGTGGGGTTCAAACCCTAGCAATAAAAATCCTGAGTATCATTTTCCTATGAGACTAACGCGCTAACCAATACGCTACACAGCTCCTGATGAATAGTGGCATTTAAATCATGTTTGTGATATGATTCTGGACTAAATGGACTTAAGTATTTAGTGTATGTATGCTATTTCATAGGCAAATAATTCCTATCTTTGTGATATTTTGCAAATTGTGGAGGTTTTACATAAAGTATATTTTAATATTAGATGAAATATCAAAGAGAATTTTGTTATAATTGAGATTTAATTTTCCACCTTCATGTTTGTCACACTATGGGCACTTCACTCTCCTTGTTCACCAATCTTCTTTGCAACCTCTTGACATCAACAAGTGGTGATGGTAAAAATCCGAATGGTACTTAAAAAAGCATGCAAACAAATTTTACTTTACTAGGTGTCAAGTTCATCAGGTTCCAAACTGAGCAGATGCAAAGTCCTTTTGTGACTGTGTTATAAAGATGAACAACACAGTTGTGTAAGGGGTTTGATTATTTATTGGATCCAATTCCACTGGATGAAATGATTGTTAAATAATCAATCAATCAAACAAACAAACAGCCCTATAAGAAATAAGACTCAATAAGTAAATGACATCAAACAATATATTCAATCATATGCAGTCCTCATAGATTGACAGGGATTTTACAAAAAATAGATTTAAGCAATTTTAAGTATTCAGATTTTTTGGAATGCATAAAAAGGGAAACTTTTATAAATTACAAAATTACCAAAATCATGTTCAGGTAGGAATTTCCATAAAGATGAATAATTTATCAGATTTTATTAAAAACATATAGGTAAACAAGCATTAATTGCTATAGATGACCAATTTATGGAATTACTCAAACTATACAGGTGTTCAAGACAATGGCTGAACAGAAAAAATTATAAAATTAATGAAGTATACTTTCAAAGAACAACATCTACATCTAGCATTGCATATAATCAATATGATTACTGAAGTTAATACTTCACAAGATACTATGAACTTTCAAAACTTCACTCGTTCTCCCTTTCAATCAAAGAAATTATATTATGAGAAAATAGAAAGATGAAAGTAGAAAATAGATAAAACTTACTGAAAGTGGTCTGTGTAGTGATCATGGGAATTTTATCTTTGTAAAATACATAGCTCATAATAACCAATCAAAACAAAATTGTCTACCAGCTGAAACGAGAAGTGAGTATCCCCGTGCACTACCCTGAACAATAGAAAATTTACTGCCAAAACCTTTAGCCAATAAAACTACTTACAACATGAGGGAATAATTAGTAGTAACATGCAAAATGAAATACCTTGGTAGGTAAAAGTGCAATGATGAGAATAATGAATGAAAACTATATAACAAAATCTGAGATAATAAATAATTATTCTTTCTTTATTATTTAATTAATAATAAAACCCACTCTGTCACACTTTGATCAAGGCAGTTTTCTTATGAGATGCATTGTCTGGTGCTGATTACTACTTCAATCTACTAAGCAACTGAAATTTATTATTTGACCATCACAGTAAAAAGTTTTTGCCCCCCCCCCCCCCCCCCATAGCTTAACTGTCCAGTGTAAAAAAAAAAATCAAAACAATTTCCAGCAAAGGGCTCCATGAAAAATATAACACAGTCACACGTATGTGGGTTAAATAATAGGGCAAAACTCAAATCTTAAGTGTAATATGAAGTTATTTTTTCAATGTACAAAAATAATAACTTCAGCAAAATTCACTTTGTAATAATCCATCCTTCATGAATTTTAATTCAGTTGTGACTGAATCTTTTCTGATTTAACAAATCAAGAAATTTCTAGGAAAATTGTGAAAAACTGAACACTTACTATAATAATCATTTTTAAGCCCTTATAGAATTCATTGTATAAAATTAAATAGACCTGATAGTACAAATCAGCAACACTTAAAGTCTACTGATAAATCACTAACACAGAAATTAAAGATTTCCTCTATAATTTTGCTTGCTCTTTAACTTGTGGATGTGAATCAAATGTATTTCTTTCTTGTCTCTGAGTAAGATAATGGACAACTCTCATCTTTACTTTTTTTGGAATATCACTGTTTTTCATCATCTGACTTTCCAGTCTTTGAAGTTTTGATTCAGCAGTAGAAATCTGTCTTCTTGTCTTTAACTCGTTTTCTCTCATCTTGACTTATTTCTGTCATTTTGTGTTTGTTTTGTCCACTCTTTTCTTTAAATTGACCACTTCTATCAACAGAGTCAACTTTGTCATTAGTACCACTTTTATTATTTTCAGAAGTGTTCATTTTCCCCTCTTTATTACTAGGTGTTTTATCTTTGGTATCCTTTATTAACTCTTTGTCTTTGGTTTTTTCCTCTTTTTCTTCAGTTTCCATCCTTTCTTCTTCAGATTTGTCTTTTTCATCTTCTCCCTCTGTATCCATTTTTTCATCCCTTCCATCTTCTTTTTTGTCTTTTTTCTTTTTATCCTCTAAATTTTCCACTTTTAAGTCTCTTTTGTCATCTATGTTTAAATTAACAATCAGATTATTAGGCATGTTTACATATATATCAATGCAGAGATTAGCAGGAACAACTATAATGCTCCTAATGGAACTACTGTCCTACAGGGTACAATCAGAACTGGGCTGGAAGAACTCTGTTCTGTTATATTAATTGGCTCACATGACCCTGTTCATCAATAAGAGACCCAATGCCGCAATGCTCACCTGCTTTTCTTTAGAGGAAAATTAAAAAAAAATTCCTCTATGTTTTAATGAAAAATTTTGACCCCATATTGCAACCCCATCCTATACCTTTCTTATCAAATGAGGATGTTTGCAGATTAATCTTACTTATACTGGCTTATCTCTACATGAGAAACATACGTCCTACACACAATTTTGACATTTTTGATCCTGTGACCTGGTTGAATGGCCCTGGCTCAGGGTCATTACTGAAAACTGTAGGAGGAGTAGTGTTTCAAAGGAATTTCACAGAAATTTTTTTTTTAGTAACCATGGAAATATTGTTCATCAAAATGAAAACTGATGCACTGAATTCTGTATCTTAGTGTAGTCTACTTGTGTGCCGTTATATTAAAATTAGACCAAAACTGTAGGAGGAGTAGAGTTTTTAAAGTATTTTAAAGAAATTTTTATTTCTAGTAACCAAGGCAACATTGTTCATCTAAATCAACTAGAACTGTCCAAAATGGATAAATACCCCCCGCTGGGTTTTTCAGAAAAGGTGCCAATTCACTAAACATATTTTATTGATCTAAGAGGTGTTCACAATTTGTTCTAACATTTAGAGTAAAAATCTAATTGCTAATTATATTTTTTTTAATGAATGATGAACTAAGGTGCAGCCGAATAAAACACCAATACTAATTATTATATTGTTTTTTACTAGATTGAAAAAATAAATTGCAACTATCTGTCATCTTTGTGAGACATGACACTCTGCAATTCGTTTTTTGGTGTGTTTTTTTTGTTTTTGTTTTTTTTTTGGAAAAAAAAGAAATACTATACAATACCAAATTAATCTTGATAACTTTTTATTCCAAATTCATTTTAAAAATAAAAGGCTGGTCATCCAGTAACTATGTACTTTAATTTGACAGACAATAAGCTACAACTAAGAGAGTTAGAGAACAGAGATCTTTAATTCTTCTGCCCAATACACAGGAGATATAGATAACACCTGCTAGATCAGAGATGCTCAAAAAGCTTCACACATTGAACTCATTAATTAATCTAAAATGGATGCATGTCCACTCATTACTCGCAAGGGACAAATGGATTTACGCTATCTGCCGTGTAATGCACCATGAATCTGTAGTACAATAGAAAATACATATTTATGTCATTCTGTTGAAAACAAAGGTTTTTTTTAAATTTGTTACAAAGCTTTATATAATGTAAAAAAGAAAGAGAACTATGTAATCTTGATGTAACATTTTTCTAATAAGGTTACTTCATCTATACTTATAAATTAATAAATTTTGCAAATAAACTCCGAAATGGCTGCACCAGAGTTCTTACTTACTCCTCTATGAATACACTAGATACGAGGTGATGTCTGTAAACTATATTTAGATTTCACCCGCATAGTAAGTATCGTACATTAAATTAAAATTCTACTTTCATTTTCTATAAACAACCATGAAATAGCAAAAACGTGAGTATGGTGGCGGTTCCGGTTGGCGGATCTAAGTTACTGGCAATTTTTAATGAAACTGACAACAAGCATTCGTTTATTTATTTCATAAAACGTTATCACTGAATTCAATGAAATCTAGATTTAAATAATTTAAAAGAAATAAGTTGTGATAACAGATTAAAAAGGGAAATGTGCAAATTATTTTTGTCATTCACCGATCTTAATACTGACGGAAACTTCTAGAACATCATATAGCATCGAGCCTGATGTTAAAAAGAAAAACGAGGTGATTATAGCTGCATAAGCAAAAAAACAAGAGGCCCATGGGCCACATCGCTCACCTGAGTAACTTTGGCCATGCTGTTCTTTACCAGATTTCCCCCCTTGTAATACCTATTGTGGCCCCGCCCTACCCCCGGGGGTCATGATTTGAACAATTTAGAATTTACACTACCCCAGGATGCTTCCAATTAAATTTCAGCTGTTCTGGTCCAGTGGTTCTTGTAAAGAAGATTTTTAAAGATTTTTCCTATATATTTCAATGTAAAACTTGGATTCCCTATTGTGGCCCCGCCCTACCTCCGGGGATCATGATTTGAACAATTTAGAATCTACACTACCCTAGGATGCTTCCACATAAGTTTCAGTTTTTCTGGCCCAAGGATACTTTGACCCAAGGATACTTTGTACCAAGTTTGGGCTTTCAGCTCAGGTGAGCTAAAAAGCTTTTGTGTGAATGATCATTGAAATAATGGTAAATCATTGATAACACTATAAGTTGTGAATATATTTATGTATCGAAAGACTATTAATTAGTAGGTTTTCCTAATAAATTTATCGGTAAAATTTGTATATTCCTCACTGAGAGCATCGTGGCAACAAACCCGAAGTACAATTTGTACTTCGTAATGAACTTGCTTACATGAAAAGGGAAAATTAATGAATAAGGTATTGTTCAAATACAATTAAAGCTGTTAAAATTTTGTGCTTTAATCAATACATCTAAGTTTTTTTCTGAATATAGTCTTTTGTATCAAATACTTGGCCTATTCATAGGGCGTTAAAAGCTAGACAAAGTGTAAAAAAAAAAGAAAGAAAATTTGATTTGTCACTAAATGTGCATATTCAATGCTTTTATCCTTGAAGGAAATGAAATAAGAGCACCAGAAGTACAATATTCATAACATATATGACAGGATTCACAAAAAATCAATAAATGAAATTGTTGTTTTTCAAGTTTTTACAAAAAAGGGGTGGGGGTGGAGACATACATCTACTTCTGCTCCAAAACTAGATGCAGGATTTTGAACAAAGTATTTCTTCCTGCTATAAACCTTTAGGCTGCCGGTGGAAACTACAATTATATATTATTGGAAATTTTCTGTCAGGAGTGGTATAAATTCAATTCCCCACGCTTGTGCGGGATTTCATCTAGTGACCCTAGATTTGTAGGGACTCTACCAAAAACTTTTTTAATACTTCATGATTTTTTAAAAAAATTTTAATGAGTAGTTTTAAGCTGCAATTCACATATTTGTACAGATGCACCAACTGGCAGTTCTAGATTCTCGGTCTCAAATGTACATGAACCCAAAATGACTAGGTCAATAAATAAAATGAAATGTGTACAAATTTTCATACAAATCCATGCAACAGTCTCAGAGAACAGGTCCAGACAAAATCACATCTAAAGACAAATGGACATACAGATGGACATGCTGATTCCAATTCTCCCCCCTTCCCCCTAAACTTCATTGGTATATTATGCATCTTAATGTAGTCTACTTGTGTGCCAAGTTAAATTGAAATCAGACCAAAACTGTAGGAGAAGTAGAGTTTTGAAAGTATTTCACAGAAATTTCTATTTTTAGTAACCCATCCAAATCAAAAACTAATGCACAGAGTTAGGTATCTAAGTAAAGTCTACTCGTGTGCCAAGTTATACTGAAATCAGACAAAAACTGTAAGAGGAGTAGCACTGTAAAGGAATTTCATAGAAATTTCCATTTTTAGTAACTAGGGAAAAACACTCATTGAAATCAAAATCTGATGCACTGAATTATATATCTTTGTGTACTCTACTTTGTACCAATTTATATTGAAATCAGACCAAAACTGTAGGAGTGGTAGCATTTTGAAAAATTGTTTACAGAGGGACAGACAGCTAGACAGACAGTCAGGTGGATGGATGACAGATATTTTACTATCTTATAAACTCTTCTGGTCTCTTATCAGTAGAGCTAAAAATTATGCAACTGTCAAGAATTTATAATTTTTCAGCAAGTGACTTTGAACTTGTTCCTGTGACCTTGAGAAAGGTCATAACACAGCCTCGGGTCATAACCAATATTTGTACCAAGTATGAGCTTCCAATGATTCTCTATTATAAAGTTATTGCTCAGACAAGTTTTTGAACTTTTGAAACTTTTTTCTACCAGTGACCTTAAACTTGCCAGAATGACCTTGGGTCAAGGTAATGACACACCCTTAGGACATAAACAATCTTTTGTACCATGTATTACATGTAGCTTCCAATGGTTCTATTTACAGAGTTATAGCCTTGACAAGATTGCATTGACAGACAGACAGACAGATGTGGTTCTTATACATTCCCCCAAACTTCATTTGCAGGGGGTATACATGTAATCATGGAAATATTTACCTGCTAGAATAAAAAAGATTTTTGAAAATTGTATGAATTTTGATTGTTTCAGCCACATCCATCAGGATTCAAGGGAACAGAGACTGTGAAATTAATTTTTTTTTCTTCAATAGAACTATACAGTCAAACTTGTCATAGCAGTCACCTGTTCTTTGATCTTCCTTATGAATTTTCCTATATAATGAAGTGGTCACCTGTGTAACGCGGTCAGTGGTCATGAAATTTCATATGAAACTGCCGTTTTACCTCGTATATAGCGGCCATTTTGTCCAATCACGTGACCAGATCTAGAGTCAGGAGACTCCCAATATTTGTCACTATAAATGTAAATAATTGGTTTTGTGTGGCGAGATCATGGAAAAAATAATTGGCCTAATTAAAACTACTGAAAATATTGGATAATTTATTTTTTTGACAAAACTCAAAACAAGGGTGCTAATGACCTAAATGGTTATCAGGAAAACGAACTTATGAGAATCTGAAACTAATGGAATTGGAATCTGGTTTAAAAAATTCAAAGTGAAATTAAAAAAACAACATATCCTTATTTATTTAGTAATTAATACAATAATTAGGTGTTTCCTAATTATTGGTTCTGATCACATTTGGCATGACCAACTTCAGTCAATAAGTGTAATTGTGTAAACGCATGAAAGGCAGTTTTTAACACATAGGAAACATATTATTTGTAGAAACCCTAATTAACTGTTTTGTTTACTGATTATCTCGTGATTTTCACCTAGGTAAGACAACTGTTAGGATTATTCATGCTTTATTCCTCACAACCTTTGTGAATTTGATTTCAATTTGTATTGAGCACTGCTTTGATCAACTGAGAGTACGTGACTTGTCTGTTTATTACGCAATTATTTAATATGTACAGTTGAACTTCGGTATCTTAAACACGGATATCTCGAATACCATGGACATGTCAAAGTGATTGGGAAGTCCTAACCACATATTTCTTAAGTATTTTACCCTTGATATCTTGAACCCTCGGATATCTCGAAGTTTTTTCTCGGTCCTATCAAGTTTGAAATAATGAGATTTGACTGTATTTTTAAACATACAATTGTTAATTTTATGTATCTAAATGTGTGTTTTTAGATGCAGTTTAGATAAAAATACAAATATATTTTATTCATTATGTATCTAAACGTGTGTTTTTAGATGCAGTTTAGATAAAAATACAAATATATTTTATTCATGGCATAACATGATAATTTCTTATAATAAAAGAAAGTTTTTGTTGTTGTTTGGATGGAGGAAAATGCAATGCCCTATTAGACTTAATATATTTTTTGTTGATGTCATCAAATTTAGCTTGAACTTAATCTTAAGACTATTTAAAATTTAAATAAAATCTTAGTGAGACCATTGATGTCCAATACACATCTTTCTTTAATATTCTATGATTTAGTATTGTAAAACACAGAACCAACATAAATTGGAAAAGAATTTATCTTGAAAAAGATGAACCTGTATTCAAAGGTCACCTCTGCATAAAGATCACTTTATAATGATTCCCACAGGTGACTGCTTAAATAGGTTTGACTATATACCTAAATTGGTTGAAATTGACTGAGTTGTTGAAAAGAAGAAACATGAAATGTTCAAATGTTTATAAGCAATGGACATAAATGATAGCAATACTAATAGTCAATTGAGTGAGTCAGGTAACTTAACAAGAGGCCCAAGGGCCTTATGGTCACCTGAGTGTAATACAACACTGTAAAGGATCCAAAGAAGTATAAAATAAAATTAACTGATAGACAAAGCAATGTTGTCCAAGAATTTCAAAAATCTGGTAAAAATACCCTTATTGTAACGTGCTAGACCCGAGTGATCTCCTTGGGATCATACTTGGTTTTCCCAAGTCTTATATGGATGAAAATGAATGCAAAATATACAAATACAATGGACACTTGCCTATTGTGTAAAGGTATTTAATATATACAGATAAGTTTTTGTCACTTGCCTAGTGCTACAATTCAGTACACACAGACCTGGGTATACAACGTGGCTATTTGCCACTTGTCACTAATTACAATAAGTCACCCTGGCTCTCTGTGATTCTTTGTTCACTTTGTTAAAGTATAAAACAACTTTATCCAGTCTCTTGTCAACCATGACTCTACCAATGACAATAACTCATCTAGTATCAAACAGATCACCACAGTGTAAACATACTGAGTACAATTACAACTTTTGCTAAGTATATAAATAATCTTCATGTCAATACTTTTTTGTTTGCTTTCCAGGCAAGAATCTAACTTTTAGCATGCTTTGCTCATTTAAACCAAACATTCATTATTATTTTGTTTCTATACAATATATAACATTCTTTCTTGTATTCTCATTCAATCAAATAACCTGTTAATTGAATTATATACAAGGATTTCTCGATTAACAACATCTAGCAAAGGGGAGTAACTCTCATTTCCTTCACTTATAACAATTGTGTACTCTGTTTGCCTCCTAATACCCTGGAGCAAAGAAAAGGCACATTTACTTATAATCATATTTAATACATTTCCATTGATATTGCATTTAGTTTGTTTGCTTAATACTCAGGGGCAGAGGAGAAGACTTTCAAAGCATTAATGCATTTTTGCTAATTAATCAATAGAATCCCACCCAAGCACAAGAACCCCTGACCCAATTTGAAAGGAAACTCTTCCTCATAATAACTACGTACTAAGTTCATCCGCTTAATACCCAGGGGCAGAGGAGAAGATTTTTAAAGAATTAATCCATTTTCACTATATAATCAATAGAGCCAGCCCCGCCCTAGTCCAGAACCCCTGACCCAGGGGCCATGAAATTCATAATTTTAAAAAAGGCACTCCTCCTCATCATAACTATGTACTTAATTCATGGATTTAATACCCAGAAGCAGAGGAGAAGATTTTCAAAGAATTAATGCATTTTCAATATATAATCAATAGAGCCCTGCCCTAACACAAGAACCCCTGACCCAGGGCCATGAAATTCACAATTTTGAAAGAGGCACTCTTCCTCATCATAACTACCTACTTAATTCATTGGCTTAAATATGCGGGAGCAGAGTAAAAGATTTTCAAAGAATTAATGCATTTTCACTATATAATCATTAGAGCCCCGCCCTAACACCAGAACCCCTCACCCAGGGGCCATGAAATTCACAATTTTGAAATAGGCACTCTTCCTCATCATAACTATGTACTTAATTCATGGAATTAATACCCAGAAGCAGAGGAGAAGATTTTCAAAGAATTAATGCATTTTCACTATATAATCATTACCCCCCCCCCCCCCCCCAAGAACCCCTGATCCAGGGGCCATGAAATTCACAATTTTGGAAGAGGCACTCTTCCTCATCATAACTATGTACTTAGTTCATTGGTTTAATACCCAGGAGCAGAGGAGAAGATTTTTAAAGAATTAATGCATTTTCACTATATAATCAATAGAGCCCCACCCTAGTGCCAGAACCCCTGACCCTGGGGCCATGAATTTCATAATTTTGGTAAAGGGCTCAATGCTTATTACAATCATGCCAAGAGTTTGACTGCTTGATGTCAAGGAGTAAAGAAGAAGACTTTTAAAGATTGCATTAAATTTGATGGTTTTAGCCCCACCCCTCAGGCCCCAGGGAGACAGAGGCCATGAATTTCACAATTTTACTCCCCTACACCCATAGATGCTGTATACCAAAATTGGTTGAAATTGGTTCAGTGGTTTCAGTAAAGTAGCTAAAAATGTTCAAAAGTTCACGACCAACTGACGAAAACAGATAGCAATAGGTCACCTGAGTGACTCAGGTGACCTAAAAATATATGTATACAATTAATCATAAAAGTAATGAAAAAAAAATATCAAAAAAACCAAACTCAGCCTACCTGTACAAGCTATATCTGGAACTGGAAAATAAGCCTGCATCTGCTCCTCATAGATAGCCACATCCTTTGGCATAAAGAGACAGAAAATCACTCGAGCAATCTGAAAAATTCCATTGCTGTCAACAGAGTATAACATTCAAGCATTAATTTCAAGTAGAGACAGCCATGGGATTCAAATATTTTACTTCTGTTGATAAAAGATGACTTAAGGTCATGTATAGAACAAATGTGGAAATTTTTCAATGTGGACAATTACACAGTTAAAACAGGTAAATCAGGATTACAGAGCTTAAAGTAAGACAAAGTCCCACACTAAACTAAAAATCTATTAGTATGTGTCCCTAGATGCAAAATTCATGCAATTTTGGTCCAAGTAGGGCTTGCAGTTTACTTGGAAATGGACATGTCCTAAAAACTTAAATTGGTCACTCATCCAGAAAATGCAAATAAGATCAAGCATAAAAAGCAAGTCTGTTAAGTGTGCATCCCTTGATGCATCATCCATACATGGTTGGTCCAGGTAGGCCTTATAGTCACTTTGGAATGGACCTGCTCAAAAGCTTAATTTGGTCAATCATCTGGAAAGCATAAACACATCCAGCATCCGAAGTAAGTCTGGTAGTGTGCATCCCTAGATGTATCATCAAGGCAACTTTGCTCTATGAAGGGGCTTTTGAATTAAACTTCAATGAACCTGCTCCAAAACCTTTAACTTGGTCACTCATCAAGAAATATAGGTCAAATCAAGCATCAGAAGCAAGTCTGGTAGTGTGTATCCTTAGATGCATCATCTGTCAAAGTTTGGTCCAAGTAGGGCTTTAATTTATTGTAACATTGGAATGAACCTGCTGCAAAAATTCTAACTGGTCATTCATCCAGAAAATATAGGTGAAATCCAACAACCAAAGCAAGTCTAATAATGCATATCCTTAGATGTAAAATCCATGGAAGCTTGGTTCAGATAGGGCTTGAAGTTACACTGGAATGAGCCTGCTCCATAATTTAACCTGGTCATTCATCCAGAAAATGTATGTCAAATCCAGCATCCAAAGCAAGTCTGAGAGTGTTCATCTCTTGATGCATCATCCATGCAAGTTTGGTCTAGGGAGGGCTTGAAGTTACACTGGAATGAGCCTTCTCCAAAACCTTTAACTTGGTCACCCATCCAGAAAATGTACAAGAAATCCAGCATCTAAAATAAGTCTGTTAGTGTGCATCAATAAAGGTATCATCAATGCAAGGTTGAGCAGCATAGGGCTTATAGTTATAACTTTCTGAAGCAAGTCTTGTATGTGCATCCTTAGATGTATCATCTACGCAGGTGAATTAAGGCTAGGTATAGGCATTTCTATGCAAGTAATCTAATTAAAATGCCTAATGACTATATCTATTATACAGAGAAAGTTAAAACTTATTGTCTAATAATTCTTCGGCGCAAGGGCATGCTCTATTTTATTTAACTGAAACAAGGTATATTTAGAAGCAAAATATTCCTAAGTGTGCTGGTATTGCTGCACAAATATCAACAGCTCAATTGTATAATTTCTATTTGTAAAGTTTTAAGTTGAATAATGGTAAAAATGTACAGTCCAGTATAAGTTCCTTCGAAATCCGATCAATTGAGAAAATGCCAAGGATTTGTTCAGCAGTTTTATTAATCTATAGAATATTCTCCTTAGCATCATACAATTTTTATGTAAAAATAAATTGGGTAATCCCTTGCGCCGAAGCTGTTTTGTTGATACGTTTCATTACTTCTAGTGGGTAAGATCAGTGACGTCATAATATGATGTCATAACGTATACTTGCTAGAACATATCGTGGGTACTAAGTATGCATAAGAAAATATGTCAAAACTCTCTCTGAATAATAAGTATACCTCTTTTGCATTTTTATTAGCTCATTTGCATAGAAATGCCTATACCTAGCCTTAACTCACATGCGTATGCAAGTTTGATCGACATATGGCTTATAATTATTTGAAAATGAGACCTGCTCTAAAAACTTTAACCTGCTCCAGAGAGTTTAACCTACTCTAAAAACATTAACCTGGTCATTCTTTGGCTGAAAATGCAGCATTTGAACCTGGACTGGTACAATGAAACATAATGTATAAAAACATTGTCCATGCATCTCTGATCAATAGAGGGCATAGAAGTACTTGAAAAGAAATCTGCTCCAAAAATTTTAACATGGGTTGCCGAGGGTATTATATTAGCTCCCCCTTCTTTGAGGTGAGCTAAAAAGTAAGCAAGTATAAATCTTTCATGTAAATTTTCCAACATCCACCAGTATTGTCTCTGTATATTTTTCATTATGCATTGACAATGACATGTGGGTATCATGGTTACTTAATGCATATTTTGTTTAATCATTCTTACAAAAATCATCTGTTATAAAATCAAGTGTGTTACTTGTTTATCTGACAAGAGGTCCATGGACTTTGATGGTCACCTGAGTATCACTAGTTTCTTAGACTATGACCACACTGGGCCCATTTGGAACTAGCCTGAACTAATTAGACATTTTTTCTAAAAAGAAGTCTGGTGAGACTCTATAATCATTTTCATCTTCATTCAGCTTGTCTCCTAGAAGTAAGGAGTAAAGAAAAGGTAAATTGTATAATAAAAAGCTAGGTTCACTTTATGCATAAAATGGCCCTGTAGATATACCAATTTATTGACTAACATCCTGTGTACCATTCTCAACATTAATATAAAGTAGAGACTTAGTGCTTTCAGTTTATATAACAGAATTGCCTTGGAAGAGTCCAGGCATTAAAAAACAGGTTGTGTGAAATTGCAATGTTATTGAATTTCGCAGAAAACAGGTGTCTTTGAGAACCTTCAGCAAAGAATTAAAATATGAGCACATGCACCCCTCGATCCAAAAATTAAATGTTTTATATTCTTCATTAACAGTTCTTTTATAATATATTTACACATTTTGAGTAGGAGGTTGTGCTGTATATGAAATATTGAAAAATGGCATCATCTTTCGGCAATTTTTGTAGAAATATTCAGGATATGTGAATGATGACACAATTCCTGACATCATAATACATTGACTAGCAAGAAAATTACATCATTTTCAGTAGATATTCATTCACCAGGTGTTCAAGGATTATTTATTGCCTTGTCAACTAAAACTATGCAGTTTTGAATTTTCAGAAATTGACAGGGCCAAAAAAGGCCCTAAGTGGCTCTTGCTCTTTAAATATATGACCAACTTAGCCCCACCCCAGAGCCTTATCTCTGAGTTCCATGAACATAATTTTATAGTTTTTGTAGAGGTCTAGGTGCTCATTATTATTTAAGCAAACAATTCACCTTCTGCATGCTCAAAAGTGATGAGGAAGATTTCCAAAGATAATAAATTTACTTTCAACAACAGTATCGCAATATATTTTTTTGTCAGCAAATCACAACATACCAGAATATTGATAATATTGCAAAGCCCTACTCAATGCTTATTACAATCATGATAACAGTTCAACTACTTGATGTCCAGGAGTAAAGAAGAAGATTTTTAAAGATTGCATTAATTTTGATGGTTTTAACCCCACCTCTTAGGTCCCAGGGGGACAGGGATAATTAAATTCAAAATTTTTGTTCCCCTTCGCTAATAGATATTATATACCAAAAATTGGTATAAATTGGTTCAGTGGTTCCAGAGAAGAAGCTGAAAATGTTAGATGACAAACTACCCATGACGACGGACAAAAACAGATAGCAATAGGTCATCTGAGTGACTCTGGTCCTAAATATTTATCCATTTTTACTATGAAACAAATTGGGACTTACATTTTGATTGTATTCATCATTTTCAAGAAAATCTCTGACAGTTTGCAGTGCCACATGTACAGCCTTTTCACTTGGGTATCCTACAACATTTTACAAATTCAGAAGTTAAAATCAAACCTTTCAATTTAACAAGATGCCCACCTGAGTAACTTTAGCTCTGTTGTTCTTCCTCAGATTTCCAAAAAGATTTTTAAATTCCCATTGTGACCCCATATTATAGCCCCACTCTAAGGAATGAAATGCTTCAATATCATAATGATTAACTTGACCTTACAGCTGTTGAGAAGAAAATTCCATCCTATATACATGCATTATGTAAACGGTGTTGCCATGGTAATTAAAAATAAAAATTTCTGTAAAATTCCTTTAAATCACTACTCCTCCTACAGTTTTGGTCTGATTTCAACGTAACTTGGCACACAAGTAGACTACACTAAGATAAATGATTTAGTGCATCCATTTTTGATTTCGATGAACGATGAACAATGTTGCCATTGTTACTAAAAATAGAAATATCTATGAAATTCCTTTAAAACGCTACTCCTACTACAGTTTTCATTTGATTTCGAAATAACTTGACACACAAGTAGACTACACTAAGGTACATAATTTAGTGCATCACTTTTTTATTTCAACGAATGGTGTTGCCATGGTTACTAAAAATAGAAATTTATGTGAAAATCCTTTAAAATGCTACTCATGTTATAGTTTGGGTCTAATTTTTATATATTTTGTCATACAAGTAGACTACACTAAGATACATAATTTATTGCATCTGTATTTGATTTTGATGAACAGTGTTGCCATGGTTACTAAAAAATAGAAATATCTGTGAAATCCCTTGAAAATGCAATTCCTCCTACAGTTTTAGTCTGATTTTAATAAAACTTAGCACACAAGTAAACTACATTAAGATACATAATTTGATGAATTGGTTTTTTGATTTTAATGAATGGTTTTACCATAGATACTAAAAATAGAAATTTCTGTAAATATCCTTTAAAACATCACTCCTACTATAGTTCTGGTCTGATTTCAATCTAATTTGGAACACAATTAGACTTCACTATGATACATAATAGTGTATATTGGTTTTTTGATTTCAGTGAATGGTGTTGCCATGGTTACTTAAAATAGAAATTTCTGTGAAATACTTTCAAAATGCTATTCCTCCTACAGTTTTTGTTTGATTTTAATATAACTTGGCACACAAGTAGAATACATTAAGATACATAATTCTATTTATTGCTGCATGTTGCAAAGTTTCAAATCCAAGTGCTACTTTTCCTTTGTTATATGTACAGACCAGTAGAGCTACAGTCTCATCAGACACTTCTGGTTGCTATGTAAAAGCCCAAATATCTGTCTTTCAAAACATAAAGTAGGAGGTGCACAATGGCACTATAATAGAGATTCTGTGAAAGTATATTAACTTTATTCAGTCCATGGCACCTGATCCCACCTCTGATGTTTTGGAGGTCAGTGTTTACTCTGCTCCTATTTTGTATTGTTTAATGGACTTTTGAGCTTGAATACTGTTTGTTATCTCCATATATTCATTCAGTGATATAGGAAGAGTTGCAGATAAGAAATGGGTACCTCTGATGTTATAGAAAGAATGGCAGTGTCTATGTTTTGCTATGGGAAACCTGAAATTTGTGTCCAATCAAAAAGTAAAATAAAAAGTGCGCAATGGTACTGTGTATATTGACAATGGAACTGTGAAAGTATCATTCAATTTTATTCTGTGGTGTAGGAGGAGTTGCAGATGAGAGATGGGTACCCAAAAGCATAACGGACAGACACACCGACAACCCCAATACTATACATCTCCCATTTTTCAATTGGGGGTAAAAAAAAATCACTATACATCCCCCATTTTTAAAGCAGGGATAAAAAAAATCATTGCTTAAACTGCATGCTATAAAAATTATTAAAAAGGTTCATATTTTTGCCAAAGCTCACCATATATTCCTGTAGATATGCATGGGATAGCCTGAAAGTAGTAAAATAAATGATATACTGTCATTTTGATATATTAGAACTTGACACACTAGTTCAATATATTATCACATACATGTATTACAAATAAAATCAGAATTAGAGGCCAAGGGGCTATAATGCTCACCTGAGTCAATATTGTCCTGTTTTTTTTTTTAAAGTTCACATAAAAAGTTTTGACCTCATATTGCAGTCCAAAGAGTCATGGACTTATAACTAAGCTTGAATTCACATTACATGGAAATTCATAATACAAGAGGCTTGTAGGACAGTTCCCACAAGATCACATACAAGCAAAGCAATTAAAACAAGAGGCCCATGGGCCATATCGCTCACCTGAGTTACTTCTGCCCTGCTGTTTTTCACCAGAACCCCCTCCCTTGTAATACTTATTGCGGCCCCACCCTACCCCTGGGGGCCATGATTGAACAATTTAGAATCTACACTACCCAAGGATGCTTCCACATAAGTTTCAGCTTTTCTGGCCCAGTGGTTCTTGAGAAGAAGATTTTTCAAGATTTTGCCTATATATTTCAATGTAAAACTTTGATTCCCTATTGTGGCCCCACCCTACCCCAGGGGGCCATGATTTGAACAATTTAGAATCTACGCTACCCAAGGATGCTTCCACATAAGTTTCAGCTTTTCTGGCCCTGTGGTTCTTGAGAAGAAGATTTTTTAATGACCCCATCCTATTTTTGTCTTTTCTTGATTATCTCCCCTTGTAAGGAGGGTTGGCCCTTCATTTTAACAATTTTAACTCCCCTTCAGCCAAGGATGCTCTGTACCAACTTTGGTTAAAATTGGCTCAGTGGTTCTTGAGAAGTTGAAAATGTGAAAAGTTTACAGACGGACGGACAGACAGACAGACAGCTAGACAGATGGACAGACAGACAGACGGAAGATGGACAACAGGTGATCAGAAAAGCTCACTTGAGCTTTCAGCTCAGGTAAGTTAAAAAAGGTCAAAACAGTGAATAATAAGAAATTTTCAACAAGAGGCCCATAGTCCACAATGCTCACCTGAGTCATTATGGCCCTGCTGTTCTTCATCAGCAATTTTTTTCCTATATATTCCTTTGTAACACTTTTCTGATATTGTGGTCCCACCCTACCCCAGTAGTAATGATTTTAACAAGCTTGAATCTACACTGAGGATGCTTCCATATAAATTTAACAAATCATGACTTTGCTGTTTTGAGAAGAAGATTTTAAAGATTCCTATGTAAAACTTTGATCATCCATTGTGGCTCTTCCCTAAACCCAAGGATCATGATCTAAACAAATTTGAATCTACATAATGTAATAAAGCTTTCACATATGTTTCAACTTTTCTGGCCCACAAAGTTGTACATGGGAATATCTAATGAAAAACCCTTAAAAATCTTCCTCCCAAGTTCCTGTGTATTTTATAACATTTAATACCCAATTTTACCCAAGCCCTTACATCTCCATAATTTGAACATGATCATTCAATTTGGGAATGTTTCAAGTTTATGTTTTACTTATTTCGACCTCATTGCCTCAGATTTGAACAAAAATAAACCTGCACCTTAATGTGATGCTTGCTTGAACTTATTGAATTGGTTTGTACAAATGCACAAGCTTGCAAGTTCCAATATAAGTTCAATAACTCCTTTATTATATAGCTAAAACATTTTCCTTATTTAAATAACTCAAAATTAATGAGAATTTTTAACCAGTATCAGACGAGTATTTGAAGTAAAACTGTGTAATATCAGCATCTGTTCTGGAAGTGTTCAATATCACACCCTACCAACTGTTATGATTTGGTTATTGAGGTTTAAATTGAGGCTTATAGGTAGTAAATTATAAATAACAAGAGATGTTTGTGAAACACTTATCCCCCCCCCCCAATAACTGGAATTTTTCTAAGTCCAAGGAGCATAACTCTGTCAAAAATTGCTCGATCGTACCCAAAACAGAAGTTACTGTAAACCAACTATTATTCGCGTCAACTTTTATTCGCGATTCGTCAGTTTGAAATCAATCCACGACGATTAATTTTCGCGACTGAGGAAACATTCTCTACAAATACAAAGCAAAATAAATGGTTCGCGGCGATTAATATTCGCGAGATAAAGTAGGTCGCGAAACTCGCGAAATTTTCTCGCACACGAATAAAAGTTGGTTAACAGTATCCTAGATATTCTTATGCTAAATCTGTATACCAAATTTCATTTCAGTATGTGCAACCTCTGCCAAGAAAATGAACGGAAACTGCAAATAATTGGAATTTTTCTAAGTCCAAGGGGCATAACTCTGTCAAAAATTGCTCAATCGTATCCAAAACAGAACTTGTCCTAGATATTCTTACGCTAAATCTGTATACCAAATTTCATCTCAGTATGTGCAACCTCTGCCAAGAAAATGAACAGAAACTGCAAATAATTGGAATCTTTCGAAGTCCAAGGAGCATAACTTTGTCAAAAACTTCTTGATTGTACCCAAAACAGAACTTGACCTAGATATTCTTATGATAAATCTGTATACCAAATTTCATTTCAGTATGTGCAACCTCTGCCAAGAAAATGAACGGAAACTGCAATCAATTGGAATTTTTCTAAGTCCAAGGGGCATAACTGTCAAAAATTTCTCAATCGTACCCAAAACAGAACTTGACCTAGATGTTCTTATGATAAATCTGTATACCAACTTTCATTTCCATATGTGCAACCTATGCAAAGAAAATGAACAAAAACTGTTGGTGGACAGACAAACAGACCTACCGACCAACAGACAGCAGCAAAGCAATATGCCCTCCCTTCTTCGAGGGGGACAAAATTTTTAATTTTGTGTGACAATAGACACATCATACCTAACTGCCTCTACTCATCATAAATATTGCCGTTGAGTAGTTGACCAGACAATATTTTTTGTTTACAATGGGTGTTCGATATTGAATGCTCGCATTCGGAATGTTTGGGTCATACATGTATTGCACACTCAGCATTTCTATGCATATCCGATTTTTGCTACTGTATGCTAGCTAAAGAATTGAAAGAAAAATGATGTTCATTGAAACAAATATGTACCAGGTGATTGGTCACAGTAATTACAGTGTATACACAGCCACAGGTGATAACTGGTATTTACTGATGTAGGTGAAAGAACACAGCTGGCTTTAACATTTTTGGATTCTAGTCACATTCTAACACAGCTGGCTTTAACATTTTTGGATTCTAGTCATTTTTAAACACTTCTTAACTTTTGAAATTGGAGGCATTTCTATGCATATCCGATTTTTGCTACTGTATGCTAGCTAAAGAATTGAAAGAAAAATGATGTTCATTGAAACAAATATGTACCAGGTGATTGGTCACAGTAATTACAGTGTATACACAGCCACAGGTGATAACTGGTATTTACTGATGTAGGTGATGCTAATTACTGCATTGTACTGTCAGTTTTTGATAAATATATGTACTTTGAAATCTGAAAAAAGGTATATCCCAATAACTGAGTACCGATTTTAATATTCAATATTTGGACATTTGATCGAGTATAGGTTTAACATCTAGGTACTCACTGACATCTCTAATTTCTTTAAACAAGATTTGATTTTCCTGCAATGTCCAAAAATGAAAGTAGAGTTGCAAAGAAGTATAAAATGAATGCTGATTCCTTTTTTCTTTATGAAAAGTCACAAGTTTTCATCCAGATTTCTAGAATACTATCTCTCCCTTTTTCTTTGCTGGAAAATTTATGAAATTAAATATACTAATGAAAATAAGAAAAAGTGTGCACTATGGTTGTCAAACGTGTGGTTGAAATCCATGTAAACATTGGTATGAGACTAGATGTGTTGTTATTGCCATGAATGCCCCCGGAAGCAGGCAAAATTTCAAATGCAATATTTAGTTTTAAATTTGTATTCGAGCTTGACCTGTATTTTCTGGTAAAATACCTGCATATGCAATTTCAACCTTTTACATACATCCCTACAAAAGTATGAGAGCAGAAACTGAAAATTTCTTATTTTTTTCTTAAGTTCAAGAGGGATAACTCTGTCAGAAATCAACCACCACGATCATATTCAAATTTGACCTCTATTTTCTGGTAAAATAAATGCACATGCAATTTCAACCTTATACATAAATCCCTATGAAAGTTAGAGAGCAGAAACTGAAATTTTCTTATTTTTTCCTAAGTTCAAGAGCGATAACTCTGTCAAAAATCATCAGACCATGACCAAATTCAAACTTGATCTTGACCCGCAACTTTCACTTCAAAGTGCCGAGCGCATGGTGAAGGAACAGTTGCTACCAATTTTTTTATCGACTTAGATCAGTCGCGTATCTACTGTATTCGAACTCAGGACCTCCTGATCATTCTACCGACTGAGCTACCGTGAATGGTACTGTTCTTGTTCTTGAGAAAAAGATTTTTATAGATTTTTCCTATGTAAACCCATGTAAAACTGATCACCCATAGTTGCCACTACCCATCCCACTGGGTCATGATTTGAACAAAATTGAATCTACACTATGTCATGAAGCTTTCATATAAATTTCATCTTTTCTGGCCAGGTGGTTCCTGAGAAGTGATTTTCAAATGACCCCACCCAATTTTTACTTTTTCTTAATTATCTCCCCCTGAAAGAAGGTGTGGCCCTTCTTTGAATAAACTTGAATCCCCTTTACCCAAGGATACTCTGTGCCAAGTTTGGTTGAAACTGGCCCAGCGGTTCTGGAGAAGAAGATGGAAAATGTGAAAAGTTTATGACAACAACACTGACAACAATGACAATGACAGACAATGGACAAATTTCAATCAGAAAAGCTCACTTGAGCCTTCAGCTCAGGTGAGCTAATAATACATGTATGACTAATATTAACAATGGCTGTTTCCTAAGAAAAAATTTTTTATCCATATATTCCAAAGTAATCCTTTGTTCCTTTTAATGCTCATCCTTCCTGAGCCATGTGGTAATTTGAACAAATTTGAATCTTTACTATGTTAGAGAGCTTTAACATAAGTTTAATCTAGTTTGCCAATTGGTTTTTCAGATTTTTAAACAATCTCACCCTATTTTGGCCTTTCATTTAAAGAAACTTCACCCAAGTACCTTGAGTATAATAAATTTGGTTGATAAATATTAACCCAATGGTTCTGAAGAAGTGAAAACAACAAAACATTTACAGGAAAACACACAGATGGATGACGGATAATCAGTAATACTCATCTTTTGGCCTTTTACTCATTGCAGGTTAAATAATATAGATCAGCCTATTCAGATTCATTCCAGTAATGATACAATTAATTTTCAAAAACAGAAATTTCCTTACCACAGAGGTCAGATTGTTTTCCTTTAGACGACTAAGGACAGATAAATATGCTCTAGATAGTAAATCCTTCTTCTCACCAATGGGGCCCACTGTATGTATCACATCTACATTAAAAAATAAAAGAAACCCTGATGTTTCTGTTTTGTACAAATACATATACACATTTATGAGAGCTGTGACAAAATTCCATAGCTTTTACAAAAATTAATGTATCTTTATTAAATTTTCTGGGTTGATAAAGTGAGCTGTTGATTGATAAATTATGAAGTATAACATAATTACTTGATTTAAATTCAAGTAATAAGAATTCCAGTGTTATCATTCCTTAACACCTGAAGCAATCTCCATCATCCAGATAAGCATCACTAGTTTAGATTTTTTTAAAGAAATACACCAATTACCAGATTCATATTCTTTAATTCATAATAAAGATGATTCATGAAACATAATTTTGTATATTGTTTTTTGATGAATGGTATTGCTATGGTTACTAAACATAGAAATTTCTGTGAAATTATTTCAAAGCTACTCCTCCTAGAGTTTTAGTCTGATTGCAATAAATCTTGCCACAAAAAGAGACTAAACCAAGGATCATTATTCTATTTATTGCTGTTGCATAGTTTCAAACCCAAGTGCTACTTTTCTCTTCCTTTAATTGTTAAAAGCACAAACCATTTGAGGTACAGTCTCATCAGAGACTTCTGGCTAATCATCATATTTTCCACATAATATACACATCAGAAATAAACATATAGATCTATACATTATTGTTTCAGTTTGTCTGTTTACCCTATATACATTTGAATTTAACATTATCTGGATTTAACATATGATTTTTGACTATTTTGGAAAGAAGAGACACATAAAGAGAAAAAGTGGATATGTTGACGACAGTTTTTTAAGATGCAGCATAGAAATGAATAGTAATCTAGACTGTAATTGAGAGCAAAATCGTGAAAAGTCAAGAAAAAATCTTGATACATAAAATTCTGTAAGATAATAATTAGCCAATTATTATAAATTAAAAAAGTCATTATATGATTACCCAGAGCTGTCGCCATTTAGTTTCGTATGTCCGACGTCATTGTTTCTTAATGTCCACTCTCTCTGCCTCAATACACTTATCTTGAGGAGATTCCCTAGAGTTAAGTAAAGACCTTAACCCGTCTTGCTTATATGACTTTAAAATGTCATGAACACTGCTTTCAATGAATATAATACTGGGAACTATACATAGGGAAAGATCCTCACTTGATTATGTCAACATATTCTGCTTGTCGGAGTTCAATATTTACCACACATGATCAACGTTGCTTTTCAATGTGACTGCATGACTTTTGACACCCTGACTACAAATTGACATTAATTGTGCATGTTTCATCTCTCTGAATCTTTTGCAGCATTTAAAAACAAGAATTCTAGATGCACTTTTATTTCTCTTCTGGCCGTTAAAACATTTTCTAGGTTTATACCAGTTTTTCCAGGAGCGAAACTTTATAGAACGTTAGAAAAAGAAACACCTCCCCCTCCTTGACGTCATTTTCAAACCCTTAATTGTTTGGACACTCCATATAAAATTTATGATAAAATTTCATAGAATTTACATAATGAGGTATAAATTGCAATTTTTACGGAACAAATATGTCATACCACTTGCCTGAATTAACAGGATTTTTGGATGACAAAGTCTCTAATCAAAAAAGTGTTTCTCAGTTACACTTAGGTAGAAAAAACGTCATGGTCCTGGCTGCGCCACCTGGATAATACCAGTGCTTACAATAAAGTGCCCCGCCACAGCATGATATGCCCGATCAATTATCATATAAACAGTTTAGAGTGCAAGAAAATCAAGTCAACCTTAATACAAAGACTTCAATGATTTTTCTATTCCCTATAATGTTTGATGTAAATACATCTTCTGTGGTGTAGGCATTCATTATAACAAATAATTGTAGATTTTATGATTGATTAACAATGCTACAGCCTAATAAAACATCAAAACTTAATAATATTTGTTTATTCTTTAGGCTATAAAATTGTCATCTTAGCAAGACATGACACTCTGCAATTTATTGTAAAGAAATTAAAATTAAAAAAAAAAATATATTATACAATATCAAATTAGTTTTAATTATATTATACAATTATCAAATTAGTTTTACTTTTACTTTACACCAAATTTATTTTGAAAGTTAGGCTAGCCAACATGCAAGAACTATTTCATCCAACACAAGCAAATTAGGAGGCTGATTCCTTTACCCATTTCCCAAGAGATATAGATAAGACCTGCTTGATCAGAGATGCTCTAACAGAAATGTTTGAGACAGCTAACCTTCCTACATTGACCTCATTAATCAATCTTTAACTGGATGCATGTCCACTCATTACTCTAAAGGGATGATCTGCTTTGTACTCTACAGTACAATAATGCCCTGTTCACAGAGAGAGTTTAATTCGCAGTAAATTAATGCGAAGTAAAATAATGCAAATTAAATTGCGTTCACACTACAGCTTATGCGAAGTAGCTAATGCGAATTAAAATTTTATTACTTCAGGTAGGCTATTCAGTAATGCTACTATGACGTCATTTACAAATCACATCACATTGTGCAGAGCAGATCCATTCACATAATGTCATAATGTCTGTTCAAATTATAGTGATTAGCATAATTTTCCTTTGTTTTTCACTCAAAAATAGCATAAGTACCTATATCTGACCACCGACATATGGCATGACTTAATTTTGTCATTACGTATGCATCAAAATTTAAATAATTCAAATTAGCTTCGCTTTAGCGTTCACACGGAGCTAATGCAAAGTAATTTAATGAGCAGTAAATTAATTTGAATTAAACTAGTTTGCTTTAAATTCCCCATGTGAATGCAGTTAAAATTTAATTCGCAGTATCTTATGTTTAATTCGAATTAAACTCTCCGTGTGAACAGGGCATTAAAAAGCATATTTATGTTATTCTGTTGACAACAAAGATTTTTTTTAAAATTTGTTACAAAAATTTATAAGATGAAAAAAAATACAATCTTGATTCAACAATTTTAATAAGTTACTGCATGACTCTGTAGGGACTATCTACCATAAAGCATTTTTTAATACTTGGTGATTTTTTTAGATTTAATGACTGGTTTTAAGCTGCAATTCATACGGACAGATGGATACGCTGATTCCAACCCCACCCCAATGTATAAGTAGTTTTAGTTATATTACACAATATCAATTTGGTTTTATTACTTTTAATTATATCACACAATATCAAATTAGTTTTAATTACTTTACACCAAATTTATTTTTGAAAGTTAAGCTAGCCAACAAAAACTCTTTAATCCTTTGCCCAATTCCCAAGAGATAAAGATAACATCTGCTTGATCAGAGATGCTCTACCAGTTATCTTCTCACACTGAACTCATTAATTTCTCTCTAATTTGACATGCAATTTTCTGTTATCAAAATTCTCCTTGACCAGTGCTTGATAATTACACCCATGGGAGAGGTAGAATTTCTCTTATAACATTACATTTGTTATAGATTGCTGTAAAGTATATAATGAAAAAAATAAGTATACTTCTAGATTTAACATATTGTTTTAAAAAGGTTACTGCAATACTCTTACATTTTTTGGGGTTGTGTGATTTAAAAGTTAAAAGACAGTTTTTTAATAAATTCACTTTAATTAAAGGTCACAGTGACCTTGAAGTAGGATGCGACACACCTTCTACCTAAGAATAAGATGCATTAATTGACCAAGTTTGATGATTCTAGGATTAATAGTTTTCAAGTTATGAGCCAGACAGGATTTTTCCATATTTGGTCATAGCATCTTTATTAGAGGTCAGAGCGACCTACTTTTAATGTGCGACACACCTTCTACCCAAGAAGTATCAGCTGACAAAGTTTGATAATTCTAGACCTAATAGTATTCAAGTTATGAGCCGGACACGAGAAAAACAAACAGACAGACAGACGGACGGGCATGAACGCCATAACATAATACGTCCGTCTAAAGACGGGTGTATAAAAAAAATTAACAATTCATTAAAAAATAAAGCTTATGATTTATTGTTTATTCTATAGATAGAAAATATGATTCTAAGGAAATGTGTCAAAATAATTCGTTCATGTATCTAAAGTGGTTTTAATTTTATAAAGCTAGTCCACGAACTTTTTGATAACCCCTCGTATATAGCCCTGTGTTAGAGTCTTTAGGAAAATAAGATAACTGAAGTATATAGTCATTTTTTAATAGGAAGACCAAGTTAAACCAAAAAGATTTTAATATCACAGTATACTATGATATCAAAAGAACGTAATCCATTCAAGATTTCTATGGTTTAAGTTGGTTCAATTACACAAATCTGTGATTTTTAAATGCTTACTCAATAGATCTCCATATATCCCAGGCAAAATCTGTAAATTTCATTGATCTTGTTTGAGATAATTTTGAATTTTTTTGCCAGGTACTGGCATAATTTGTATTTGTTCATGGCTTGAATTACTTAAATATCACAAAATATTGAAATATTTTGGATGTTTGTAAATGCACTATATTGTAGGCCAATTGGTATGCTAAGTGTGCTATCTCTTTAGACCTGTACTCGGCACTTACGGCCTTTGAGTAGTGAGGAATCTTTTTCGTGCCAGCACTGCAACATGGGACCTTGATTTATACGGTCTTATCTGAAGGACCAATCTCCATGTTGTACAGGGGATTCGACCCCGTGACATAAGGATCAACTCCTTATATGCTGCAACTCCAGAGCAATGCTCTTACCACTGCTCCAAGCAGTGTTTAGAGTAAAGGTCTTATTTTTGAAAGGTATCAAATTATGACAAACAAAACTTTTCTACAGAAAATTCTCTCAGCAAAATTATTCTATGATCAAAAAATAAAATAAAATGTGGTATTCTTGGGGTTCTCAAACAATAAAAATCCTGAATTTCAATTTTTTTTTTCTATTAGACTAACATGCTAACCACTATGCTACACAACTCATGACAAACAGTGGCATTTAGGCCAACATTTTTTTATTTTCTGTTTTACGGGAATTTTTTTCAAAAATTTGAGTCGGGGGGTTGAAATAAAAATAAAAGCTCGAAATTTAAGCAGTCGGTCAGAAAAATAAAAATAAAATGAAAAAATGCAATAAATTTTTTTTTTTTAATAAAGGATGGAATATTTTTCTACGACCTTAATTTGTTAAAAAAAAAGTGTTACATATTTGAAAAACTTATGCATACAAAACACAAAATTGGTACTGTTAATATATCAATGAACTATTTTAAATTTAACTTTCTCTTAGATATTTGGGGCAGGGGGTGCATTTCTAGTATTAAAAGCTTGCAGTTTCTAATATTAATGCAAATCAAACATACAAATCTATAGTCTTCTCTCAGTTGTCAAATACCATTGTCCATAGTGTCACCACAGTAAAAATTATAGGACTTATGTCACATCCCTCATAAACTTTTCAGAATCTTTTATTTTTCGGTATTCAGCAAATTAAAGGATCTGAGGATTTTGGACTAGCTCTGGCAAAGTTATGGCAAAAATACATTGAGACATTCAATGGATCAGCTAAAATAAATTAACAAACAGAAGTGCATGTGAGACATGATAAAAGAAAAGTGGTATAATATTCTTTTCAGTGCAATTCAAATTAATATATACATAGGAAGAAAAAAGTACCCCAATCTCTCTATTGAAAACACATTCAAACTTCCTCAATCTTTAGTATATTTGATCTCTTTTTATCCTTATATTTTTCTTTTTGAGCATGCTAACTTTCAACATAATTGTAGGAAATATGTACATCTTTCCCATAGTATACACATGTAAAATACACATGATAATATTTTGTTTACTGCAGAATTCAAAAATTTAATTGTTGAAACTGGTTCTAATCCACAACTTTTGAATGAAAAAAAAAGAAACCAGGTCTTAAATTTAAATAATATTTGTAAGGGTGTATCATTTACAACAATACTTTTCCCTAGTGGTAAAAAAAGTTGTTTTACTAAACAAGAGATACTATATCAGCTGTTATTAATTTGATACATACAATGTAGCACACAAAATTCCATAAAATGATAAAAAAGGAAATAATGTCTTGTATAAATCAAGCATATATTTTCGTAGGTAATTTAGAATTCCAATATTTGTCATAAAACGAGTGAAAGTTGTGACTCGAATTTCCTCAGTCACGCCACTTTCTACCAGTTCTACAGTGTTCTGTTCTGTCGTTAATTGTAAAAGAAAACATTATTGTCTTAAAATTAAGTATAAAAAAATCTTCAAGACGTATTTCAATGTATTGAAGCAACTGACAAAGATAATACGTACTCAAAACCTTTCAAAACAAGCGGTTAACAGAACCTCAATTTCCACGTGGCCCTCTGCATGACATTTGATCAAGATTACTGATTCGTCTATTTCATTCAATCTTTCATTAAAAGTTAATCTGAAATTTATACTTTTTCTAATATATGACATTGTCATGTCACTTTTTAAAATGACTATTTAAAAATATATGAAACCCTCCGATTCTGACATTTTGGCACTATGCTGTGCAGTGACTATTCAGACTTCGAATACTGTGATTGGAGGAATATATTTACCTCAGCCAATGACAAATCGCATTTTGAAAGGCTAGTGAAAAGTTTATTTATATTTCTTTTATTTTTTTCAGTGACTATAAATAAACTATCGGCGGGAGAAATAAAAATAAAATTTGAATTAAGGACTTTTATTTTTATTTCATTTTAGCCCAAATTAGGGTCGGCACTCCCGTAAAACAGGATATAAAAAAATTTTGGCCTTAAGGACCCTCTATACACTAGAGGAAAATATTTTTTGGACATTGAGAAAATTGTAGCGTGTAAAGGTGTAAGTACATGTATTGAACTTATCTATCACATTTTCAACACAGGGTGCCTTGCATTTACCCCCAGGAAAATGTTCAAAGACAATGAAGTACTGATGAACATAAATCACTGTTGTTTACTTAAGTGGGCAAAATACCTGCAAATGAAGTGTTCTATCTATTCATCTTGGCCTATTAAAGTGTTATGAATGCTTGATTAGATCACAAATTAAGTAATAAACTGTACATTCATTTTATTTTATTCTTGATCAAAGGGCAGATCACTCTATCTGCATAAAAATACCACAAAATCAGAACTCTCTTGTGTGCAGTGTATAGAGGGCTCTTAAATCATGTTTAAGATATGACCCTTGAGTAAAAGGACTTCAATTATTTCTTGGAAAGGCTTTTAAGGTATAATGATTCTTTACTCTATATATCTGTTAACTGAAAATGGATGAAAACAGATAGCAATGGGTCACCTGAGTGACTCAGGTGATCTAAAAATGCAATATTGAAACAGATTATAAACATTCAGTATTATTCAGTAAGTCAGTTCAAACATGTCATGTTCTTCTGAAAGTCCCTTTGCTTAAAAAAAATCAAAGTACTGTGAGAACTGATAGACAGTGGCATGAATGATTTTGTTTGATTGTTGTTTGTTTTAATTAAAAAGTCCCTCTCGGGAATTTTTCACTCATAATGAGACGCCACCATTGCCATTGGTGGGCTGCAAATTTTATATCTATACTCAGCACTCAGGGCCATTGTGCAGTGAGGGATCTTTTTTCTGGCAAGCACTTACTGCGACACGGGACCTCAGTTTAACGGTCTCATCCGAAGGACTGGTCCCCACGTCCCGCAGTGGGATTCGAACCCGCGACCTAAGGATCGACTCCGTACTTCTTGAACGCTCTAATTACTGGCCACTGGCATGAATGAATTAAATTAAATAAAATGATATGAGAATCTGTAAAAAGATATGGAAATTATGAAAGTTTGTTGCAATTTTTCACAATACATGTATTTGATGAGTTATTTTATATTTGCGTCAGTATGATGAGGACATGTATTAATTAAAGTTGTTAAACAATTTATGCATGAAATTTTCTACATTTATTTAGTTTTATTTTAAAATAATGTTTGAAGGAAAAAAATGCACTGAAATGCCAGAAACGAAAGCTTGATCATTTCAATCTTTTTTTTTTCATTAATTAATCCTTAAAACAATTCATTTTACCCTAAATGTTAAATTAAGGGAACCAAAGGTTCTAATATATTCATGTGGTGACCGAACATATTTATTTTAAGATAGCTTTCTATACATGCATATGTGGTTCCATTTAGGCGCTCTTCCAAGTTAGATGTGCATTTTTTTTAGCAGAAATGTGTTTGAGATATTTGAGGAACAATTAATAAACCTATTGTGAGTTGCAGATATGAGCGAGTATCAGTAAATTCTGAATTCATTGTACTTTCTTCGCATAATTTGAAAATAATCTTATCAGCATGCATTTCAGCGATATCAAGTATCAAATGAAAAAGTTAAATTTTACAACAAAAACTGTCATGAAATCGTTGTGTTTTGAAGTTAGAAATTGTGATTTTATAATTTAAAATCTTATACTCTGTGGTTAATTATCAAATTTTGCTAATCTGGAATAAAATTGAACTCACAATATTTTTTTTAAACAAACACTAACTTTTCTTAAATTATATGGTAAAAAGGGAAATGATGAATCACTTTTGGCATTGTACTGTAGATTGTGGGACATAAATCATATGCTGAAAGATAATGAAATAGACTTTATCTTTGGATCCCCATTTTTGCCAAATTTCCAGTAATTTACTTATTTCTATAAGGTTGAAAGACTTCGAGAATTGTACAGTAGTTTTACCTTTTTGTTTGATATATATATACTGTTCGAAAAGAAAAAAAAAGAAGAACAGAATAACAAAATATCTTTCACTCTCTACTTCTCTTAATATCTTAAGCCCGCTAGTCATTGCTTAATACCAAGTTTTGAAAACACATACAAGAGAAGATTGCCCTATATTAAGTCAACTGAATTCGCATGAAAATCCTAATATTTCATGTACATGTATTTGTGTGGCTTTTTTCTTACACTTTTTAAAGGGTAAATTTTATTCGAGGCACGATAGAATTCTCAAAAACAAATGAAATATATGGGTAACTTTTGTTCGTCACAGTCCTATAATTATAGCTTTGATAAATTAGCATCCTTTCAGTAGTTTTTGTGTCCGAGATAATAAGGCAATGACTTTTGTTTTCAGATAGAACCGTAATAAACTTTGCAAAATGGCATCGTATCTGCCTTCAACAACTCTCTTTTATGTGAACTTTAAGAGGACGTGATTTTTTTTTTTTCCATTCCGAAAATATATCTTTTTCTAATATAGTATCGTCAATAGATACTAGAAATTCAAATAATGAAAAGACACATAAAATTTCAATAAACTGTGTAAGTATTATTGTATAAAAATTCCACAAAACGTCTCAAATAAAACATTTAAAGGTCAAGGTTTTCAACCGGTCGGTTTTCCTCAGGTAAGTTTGGTGTGGGGTGGAGCTTAATTGAAACGGCTGTGAAGCCCCGAGGGAACCAAGCTGGCTTGTGTATACCTACCTATATACACAGGATGTTACCTGTATATTATCTGTAAATGTTTTCCTAAGACATAGTTTAACTTTGCGTGTTGGTCAATCGAAATGTTGATCGTCTAATTTATGAAATAAAACATGCTAATTTTTTTTATGTAGACTGATTACTTTAGTTCAATTCTTTTTTTAAAATATGTTTGAATAAAGGAGACAATTTAAGTTTAATTTTTGCATTAATAAATTTAATGCAGTTCTGCAACAAGGAATACGCAGTCCTTGAATCATGTTAACTGAATTTTCGGAAATGAAGAAATTTGGGGATCAACGCTTTCCAAGCAGGGAGTATCTCGTATTTAGGGAATACCAAATTGGAACATCTCGTAAAAAGCGTTTATCACACATGCAACAGCGAAGAAACTTCCGAGAGTGCGTTGGTTTAACAATAATTATTTTATTTCCTAAGATGGTAAGGTGTAATGTGAATCCATTATTCATGAATATTTTCCCCCAAATTTTTTTTACTTTTACTAAATTTTATTGAATTTTTACATTTACACAACGTAAAAAAGGCCGTGTGTACGAACTGACTTTTTGCATTTGTTTCATGTTCAGCAAACTTTATGTACGAATTGACTTCTGTGGTTTGCATACGAATTGACTCCTTATATACGAATCAGTTTTTGTACGAATTAACATTAAGTCGGCGTAATTTAATGAATATTCATGAGGCGAGAAATATTATAACGGCAAATATCAGGAATTAAACTTTGCACCCATCAACAAAGTGTCATTGAAATAACTTGAGAACCATGTACATTTTATGTTCGAACATCGACACGACCCCACTTTCATTATTTTGTCTCTGCAAAAATCGCCGCTAGGGTCCCCGTGATTTTACACTGTTGTTTATTCATCGCCCAGACCAGCAGCAATAGCCTGTGGCTATAAATAGCCACCGTCTAAAGATAATTTAGAGTTGTACCTTGTGGCCCCATCCTTCCCCCTCAAGTTGTGTTCAAATCATGACTCCCGGGACTAGGACGCAGCTACAATGGGTGATCAAATTTTCACATAGGAATTAACATAAAGGAAGAATATTTAAAGATCTCCTCAAGAACAGCAAAGCCATGATTAGTTATATTTATATGGAAGTATTCTTAGGTAGTGTAGATTCAAGTTTTTTCAATCATAATTCAAAGAAGTAGAGATGGACCACATCAGGGGAACAAATTTCTACAAAGGAATATATAGGAAAAATCATTAAAAATCTTCTAGAGAATAGCAGAGCCATGACTTATTATATTAATATGAAGGCATCCTCAGGTAGTGTAGATTTGGCTTAATCAAATCATGATCCCCTACCCTGCCCCTAATTTTTGCTTTTCTCTAACCAAAGTGATCAGGTGATCAATGTGGCCCACAGGTCTCTTGTTTACATTGTGATGAGCAAATAAAAATATACTGCTTAGTATATAATACGATAAAGTTTATATTTATGCCATATTTGGTGAGAGGTACTTCACTCAAAATATATTTAATGTTAAAACCAATTCTTTTAGAAGTTGTTGTATAGATATGCATACACTAATTTCTTTATAAATCTTATATGTCATTACAAGTTACAAATGCATGTTGAATAGTTTCAATACCCACCTTACAAAAATAACATAAATCAGATGTTTTAATATTAATTTTTTCCTGAGATAGTAGCCTACAGGAATAATTCTTATTTCTATGAAGATGTCGAGTATTAAAGTCATACTGTACAGAAGAATCATATGTTGTCTAGAAACACACTTTAAATACTTCTTTTATTTATATATCATTCACTCCATGAGGAGACAATGCTACATATATTTTTTGTTTATCAAATTATAAATGATTTTTGTATATTTAACATTTAACAGAATATTTTCAAAATAAAGGAAGGGTTCATAAGAAAGACAACCTTTTTCATTGATAGTCTCTCAATACTTAGTATCGTGATTACCTCACTGTTAGAGTGTTTGCTCTAGAGTTGTGGAGAAAGGAGTTGATCCTTACGTTGATCCTTACAATGCGGGTTCGAATCCCACTGCAAGACGTGGAGACCGGTCTTCAGATGAGACTGTATAAACCAAGGTCCCGTGTTACAGTAGGTGCTAGCACGCAAGAGATCCCTCACTGCTCAAAGGCCGTAAGTGCCAAGTACAGGTATAAATTTGCAGCCCTCCACCACCAAAAGGTGGTGTCTCAATATGAGTGAAAAATTTTTAAAAGGGATGTTAAACAAACAAACCTCACTGTTATCTGCTGCCACTCTTTTGTGATAAAGTCAAGGAAGCTCTAAATCACACAACATTTTGGGAACAAAGCATTGTTAACACTAGTGATAATCCAATATTTTAAACAATCACTATCCCAAAAGTAAAATGTAAGGCTCACGGTTGCACTTTAAATAGTAAGTCATCTTATTTGGAATGTTCCATTTTCCCAAGTCAAGGGTTTCTGATCCACTCCACTTCACATAAAACCCTTGACCGTATAGACTAAGTTTGACAGGGATTACTGTTGCACCATCTAGTGAGATTACACATTTTGAACTCTACTGACATCTGCTATTGGCCAATCAAGGTAAGCGAATTAAACTGAGAATTCTAGACAATATTGGAAGTTGGTTATAAATTCAACTAAAAAGCTGAGACAAACCTTTAACTGGGCTATTTAATGATAAAGATGTAATCATTGGAACAAAAACTGGGGTGTTTTTCTGTTTACGATTTAGTTTCAAGTTAAATAAAACATCGTTTTCGATTAGTTCATGCAAACTTGCATGAGACCAATCAGAGAGCGCATTTCTAACCCCGTCAAATTTAGTTTATTCGGTCAAGTGATAATATCTGGAGCAGAGTGGATCAGAAACCCTTGACTTGGGAAGGTGGGAATGTTCAGGCTTTAATATAACACTTATCAGAAAGAAATGGTTGAATTCAATTAAACATACTGTTTAAATGTGGCAACCATAATTTTATTATTTCTTAATTATCTTCCCCTGAAAGAAGGTGTGGATATTTATTTGAACACAAATGCTATGATTGATTGAAACTGGCCCAGTGTTTGGTGAAAAGAAGTTGTGAAATTGTGAAAACTTCATAGCTAGACTACACTTACATGTATTAGACAGAGAAATAGACAAATAGCAGATAGTCTTCAATCAGAAAAGCTCATTTGAACCTTTGGCTCAGGTGAGGTAAAAAGGTTAAGAAAATAACCACTTACATTTGGCTGGGAGCTTATAACCTGTAAAAAAAAATCACAGAATAACCCATGACAAAATGAACTATTATGTTTAATAGTAATATTTAGCAGTTTTTTTTTTAACCAGTTCTTCAAAATTGATAAGTAGTGTTCAGCTTGAACTTGTCACAATGATCTTGGATCAAGTCATGACACATCCTAAGGTCATAAAATCTTTGTACTAAAGTATTACTTTCTAATGATTCTCCATTATAAAGTTATATCCCAGATAATATTATTTTATATTTCTGCCAGTGACCTTGAACTTGTCAGAATGACCTTAGACCAAGGTCATGACAAACTATCAGGTCATAAACAATCTTTGTACCAAGTATGAGCCTCCAATGATTCCCCACTTATAAGTTAAAGCCTAGACAAGAATTTTATACTTTTTCTACCAGTGACCTTGAACTTACAGGGATGAACTTGGTTCAAGATCATGAGAAACCCTTATTTCATAATCAATCTTTGTTCCAAATATGAGCTTCAAATGATTCTTCATAACAGTTATAGTTCTGACAAGAATTTTCTACTTTTTCTGCCAGTGACCTTGAATGTGCTGGAATGACCTTGGTTGAGGTCATGACACACCCTCAGACCACGAACAATCATTGAACCAAGTATGAACTTCTGAAGATTCTCCATTATGATGTTATAACTTGGACAAATTGCACAAAACAGGAGGATGGTCAGACAGGTGGACAAGGTGATCCCTATATACCCCTCCAGACTTTGTTTGGTGGGTATAATAAGAAATGTTTGGGAAAAATATACCGGGTATGCAGTATACCAAGTCTGATGTCTGTAAAGCAAAAGGTTCTCAAGATATTGAGTGGTCAGTATCTTCCTCTGTCTAATTTGACCCTTGACCTTATGACATCAAAATCAAAGGGTCATTTACTCCTTATGGGGAACCAATTTACCAAGTTTGATGTCTGTCAAGTAAATTGGTTCTGAAGATATTGAATCCTATACTAGTCTAGTTTGACCTTTGACCTTTTGACCTGAAGATACTGAATCCTACTAGTCTAGTGACGTCTATGATGTCTTCTTTAAGCCATAGGTGGTTACAAATTAAAATTTTATTGCAAATGATTAAAGGCTTTTTGAGAGATAGTTAAGAAATAACAGTGTTACACACAGACAGAATGACGGACCAAGTTATATCCCCCACTTTTACTGAAAGTGGGGGTTCTCACTTTTACTGAAAGTGGGGGCTATTAATTTGGGTCTGTCCATCAACAAATGAAAAACAAAGGAAGATGAAAGACAAAAACAGATACCAAAGGGTCACTTGAGTGACTAAGGTGACCTAAAAAAAATATGTATGATTTTACCAGCTGTAATTTTGGCATCCCCTGTATCACAACCATTTAGTGTTGCACACTCAGCAACCAATTTCTTACCAGCAGCAGAATGAATGGCACCATCAACTATAATTTCAGTAAATAAAAATTCTTAAAAAATTGCAAAAAGAAGTTAAACATATACAATAGAGCTCAAGAGTAATTGCCACCACACAGTGGAAAACACATTACATGTATATAAAATACTCTGTGTTCCATTGTGTACAGTGTTCCATGGCATACACAGTGTTCCATAGTGTGCGTATATCTCAAATTCCTAAAGGTCCATGATGGCACATGGTGCAGATCCTTGGTGGAACACCATGAGAATCTAACTCTGACTGATTTACACAATGCAGATCATGCCAATCAATTGTGTGATTAATTCATTGATTTATAAGTTCAATTGAACCTTGAAAAGGGAGTGGTAAATAGTGGTAAATAGTTTAACTCATCAATCTTTCATTATATTTCTGCTTTGTGAATAAATCAAAAAATGATTATATCTAAAAAACAAATAAATTTCATTGAAATAGGTAGCAATATCCAATTATGTTGATTATAAAATAATTTTGCATTTATAATCTCTGTCTATATTAACACTGAATTGGTCTAGTTCTGAAATAAGAAATATACATACTTTATACCGTATAAACAGAAATTATAGCTAGGATTCAATTTTTGCATTTTTAGCGAGGACAAATCGCTAAATTTGAGTCTCACTAAAAATTCCACTCATACAGTATGTATCTTAATTTTCTTTTGATATCTCCTTAGATACTATATGCTGTAATTATTTAGCAGATTCAGCTATCAATACAGTGTCATCAGAATATGACAGTAGCTTTGCACAGACACCAGTTGTGTGTTGACATGGAACACAAAAACTGACGAGCAAATTCAAAGAATAGTGGTCCCCCGCTTTTGGTGTCTTAGTGGATGGGATGCATTATTTATGGCATATTGTAACTGTCTCATCTGTGTGTCCTGTCCTGTCTTGTCTGTGCATTATACAAAAAAGACATAAATTATTGAATTAATAAAAGTTATGGCAAATATTATAGCTTCTCAAAACTACATCAAACTTCAAGATCAAGGTCATGAGGTCAAATATCTTAATACAATTCGAAAGGTCTTGTCACAAGAAATGTACATGTAAAAAAAAAATCAAAAACCAGAGTATACAATTGGAAAGGTCTTGAAACAGGTAATACAAATGTCAAATGTAAATGCCATATCTTCTCTCAATCAAAAGTTATCAGCAATGTTAAAAGTTTTGAAAATTAGGTCGAACTTCAAGGTCATAGGTTAAAAATCAAAGAACATTTGGAAATGCTTGTCAAAGGTAATGCATGTGTCAAATATGAATGCCCTATCCTCACTCTTTCAAAAGTTAGCAACACTGATGAAATGTTTGAAAATTAGGTCAAACTTGGAGGTCAAGGTCAGGGGGTAAAATATCAAAGCACATTTGGAAATATTTTGACACAGGTAATGCACTTGTCAAATATGAACACCCTATTATATGTCATTCAAAAGTAATCACCAATGCAGCTATGTTAAGGCTGCATGAAGGGGGCGGGGCCTAATTTATACGGGAAAAGTTTACTGTGACATCACACAAATATAGCAATTCCTCACAATAACAGAAAATGAAATAATTTGCGAATCTAAACTGCATAAGAGTAATGTACTACATCAAAACTTACCACTGCATTCATTTTTGTCGCAAGTTAAATCCCACACAGCAAGATATAAACAAGTCACTGATCGCAATGCACTTGTCGACATGATGTCATCATGTAAAGTTTGACGCATTTTATGTGCAGTGAGAGGCGGATCAAGTAATTTTTTCACAGTGAAAAATGCATTTTATTATTAAACAGAATATTACTTGCAAATCTTAGGTAGACCATTAATACAAATCTGAAATGTTTGTTTAGTGTCATTATTTAAAAAATATCGAGAGAATGTATTGAATTAATTCTACCGTGTTTTTGTCTACAGGGTGTGCATGTTTCACGCCGAGGTGCCTCATTAAATCGCCTTTTCGCAAGGGCATACACTTAATAGATCGGGACCATTTTTTTTAATACACTTAACGGACATATTCCTTAACTTGAAAAGTGCTGCTGCTTTCCTGAAATCGATAGCATAATTTAATAAATACATAAAATACTTGGTAAAGGTCACACATATTTCGACATTAGCCAGATAACTTGAAATTAAAACTAATAAAATGCGAATTCTATTTAAAGCAGCAGCACTTTCCATTAACTACAAGTTATGTAGAAACAATCTATTACTTTAATTTTTGATTTTTACTAGGTTATGCCCTTGCGATATTGAAATTTGTTTGTGATCTAAATACAGTACACTTACATGCATTTATCACGTGACTGTCAAATAACGTGACCAAACCAAATTCAGTACAGAGCGGGGTATACAATGTTATTTCAAAGAATGTTAAAGTCATAAGATAATATAGTACCTTTACAAAAATAAATTCAGTTTAAAAAGGTATGTATTTATGCACGTTTATATTCTGCTGATTTCTTCGAAGTACGCCTTAACAGTGCAGCGAAAGTAAAAATTTTTGAAAATTAGGTCAAACATGAAGGTCAAGAACAAGGGGTCAAAAATTATAGCATGCTCTGAAACACTTTGTCACAGGTAATGCACATGTCAAAAGTGAAAGCCCTATCTATTCTCAATCAAAAGTTATAAGCAAAGAAAAGATTTTTGAAAAGTAGGTAAAACTTCAAGGTCAAAGTCATGGGGTCAAAAACTATAGTATAATTGTAAATGTCTTGTCACAGGTAATGTATAATTGTAATATGAAAATCCTATCTTTTCTCATTCAAATTTTATGACCAATTTAAAGTAAAGTTAAAATTTTTTAGAAGTAGATCAAACTTCAAGATCAAGGTGTCAAAATCATAATTTATTTGGAAAGATCTTGTCACAGGTAATGCACATGTCAAATATGAAAGCCCTATCTCTTCTCAATTAAAAGTTATAAGCAAAGATAAAATTTTTGAAAAGTAAGTCAAACTTTGAAAAGGTCTTGTCACAGGTTATATACATGTATAATATGAAAGCTCTATCTTTTCTCATTCAAAAGTTGTGACCAATTTAATGTAATGTTAAAACTTCAAGGTCAAAGTCACTGGGTCAAAAATCATAGTATATTTGGAAAGCTCTCATCACAAGTAATAAACAAGTGAAATATGAAAGCCCTATCTCTTCTAATTCAATAGTTATGACCAAGGTTAAAGTTTTTGTGGCAGACAGACTGACAGAAGAATGAGATTTAATGTCCCCTCGCTTTTGCAAAAGTGGGGGACAATAAATGTCAGTCGGAATCTTCCAGATACTGGTACATTCTGCAATACCATTCAGAATGAGTTATTTATGAACTTCAGGCTTAGGGTTCAGTAGAAACCGAACTTCAAAGATGCTGATCTTTTTAAAGTTCCATGCAAAATCAAAGGTCCACTGTGACTGGTTGAAACAAGTAATTACTCATGAGCTGTACTGTAGCTGTCTATCCTTTAAATTTTTAAAATACAATTCTTTTCATGTATTCACATTTTTAATGAGGTATTCTAATGCATGAAACTTGCCTCCACCACCTCCTAAGAGAGAGCCATTGGCAGCATTAGCAATAGCATCAATTTCTAGGGTAGTAATGTCTCCTTTCCAAATAGAAACTCTCTGATTTATGTCCTCATTAATACTATACCTCACAGGTAATTTCTTCTTTAAAACTGCAAAATCAAAATTCATGTAATAAAATCATCAAAACTGTAACTCAACTAATTCTTGCTGAACAATTTAATTCTGCCAGTACACCATTTTATACGTCAACAAAAAACAAGAGACCAGTGGGCCTTAATAATCACCGGAGTATCATGAGTTTCTCAGGCTATGATGAGCAATTTGGAAATGCTCTAGACTTACATGATAAAACTTATATTGTATAGTGAGAACTGTATAATCATCATCATATTCATCATCATGACATGTGCCTTGTCTTCTAGAAGTTCAGGAGTAAAGAAGACCTAGTGGCTATAAATTTCACAATTTTGAAAGAAGCACTCTTGCTCATCATAACCATGCACTCAATTTGTATTCTAGATACATCCAAGAGCAGGAAGAACATTTTCAAAGAATTAATGCATTTTCACTATATGGCCAATACAGCCCTAGCCTAACACCAGACCCCCAGACACTGGGGCCATGAATTTCACAAATTTGGAAGAGGAACTCTTGTTCATCAAATCTATGCACCTAGTTTATCTGCTAAATATGCAGTAGGAGGGAAGAAGATTTTCAAAGAATAAGAGCATTTTTGCATTATGTTCTAAAGAGCGCTAGCCCCACCCTAACATCAGAACCCCTGACCCTGGGGCCATGAATTTCATAATTCAGGGCTCAATGTTTATTACAATCATGCAACAGTTTAACTGTTTTATGTTCTGGAGTAAAGAATATGTTAAAAGATTGCATATATTTTGATAGGTTTTAGGCCTTTTAACCCCGACCCTCAGGACCTGCTGGGGGGAGGGGGGGGGCACAGGTAGTAGGGACCATGAAATTCACAATTTTTGTTTCCCTACACCCATAGATGCTATTTGCCAAACTTGCCAAATTTGGTTGAAATTGGTTCAGCTGAAAATGTTCAAATGATAATGCACAATGAACAACAATGGACAAAAACTGATAGCAATAGGTCACCTGAACCTATATGTTCAATGGAGCCCTGCCTTAACTTTAGATTTCCTGACCCAAGGGACATGAATTTCACAAATTTGGAAGAAGCACTCTTGCTCATCATAACCATGTACTTAGTTTGTATTTTAAGCATTTTTACTAAATAACTAGGGATATCAACGAATAGTCTACTATTCGACTATCAGTCGAATGGACCGACGATCAAATAATGAAACTACATTCAAATATTACTATAATTATTATTATTAAATAAATGCAATGTAAGTGATAACGAGAAGGAATTCTCATCTCAAAACTGAGATACCGTCTTTCCTCAGAAACAGTCGATAAGATAATTTTCCTCAACCAAAAACGATTGACTTTCCATGTACATATAGAAAGTACACTAATTGTAAGGGCTTCACTATTGTGAGAATTATTTGTCAGTTACTGTCTGTGTTGTTTTTGTAATAAATTACCCATCAAATTACTGGGCTTTCTTTGTAAAATTATTAATTGGGCTTGATCCTATAGTGTGTACCAATTATATTTTGTTACTTTAGGATTGCTTCAATCCAAGGAACACACCATAGCTGTGACATGTTTTGACACTTCGATAATTATTCATTTAAAACAATTCGCTTACATTTTACGTCGGACATTTTGATAGCCGGGGCAATGAATAATTGAATAAGCTGCAGTATATTACTGTATAACAATATCACGAGCACCTGATGTGTTGATAGTGTGAGATCCCCCCCCCCCCCTCATTTATTTCATAATAAGCATTAAAAAAAAAACGGCTGTCAATTTTTAGTAATGCTTACTAAAATAAAAATTGACTGTACAGATCGATTTATGAATTTGCTTGATCAGGAGATAATACTTTATGGAGAATTCGGTGTCTTAATTTATTTCGCATAACTATGCTATCCACACGTAATGTTGCATTATTTTGAAAAGGCTCCTGTGTAGTATCTGAGTCTAAAATTATCACATGTATGCCAGGTATCATGTCAACAATAGCATACATTGCAGCCACTGTATAAACAAGAGGCCCATGGGCCTTGAATCGCTCTTCTGATAAACTGTACAACCTATCACTTCTATTTGAAGCTTCGAAGTATCCTGTATATTTACATAAACCCTTGAAATTCCAATTCACACTCTGAGAACCCAAGATGATTCTATGCCAATTAGTACCTGAGAGTTGGTCATGGTGACCTACTTATCACTTGTCATTCTCTGAGGACCCATCAACTAAGTTTGATGATTCTAAGCCAATTAATACCTAAAATGTTTTTTAAAATTATAATCATAAAATTTTATAAGTAGGTCAAAGTGACCTACTTTTCAATTGTTTTACTCCAAGGACCCAAGATGCATCAACTGACAAAGTTTGATGATTCTAAGCCAATTAGTACCTGTAATATTTAATTAAAGCCATAAATTTTCAAAAGTAGGTCACAGTGACCTACTTTTCAGTCAACCTACTCCGAGGACCAAAGATGCATCAACTGACAAATTTTGACGATTCTAAGCCAAATAATTCCTGAAAATATTAAATACAGCCATAAAATTTCAAAAGTAGGTCACCGTGACCTACTTTTCAGTTGTTGTACTCCGAGGACCCATGACGCATAAACTGACAAAGTTTTATGATTCTAAGCCAAATAGTACCCGAAAATATTTTATTAAAGCCATAAATTTTCCGAAAGTAGGTCACGGGGACCTACTTTTTTAGTCGACCTACTCCGAAGACCCATGACACATCAACTGACAAAGTTTGATGATTCTAGCCAATAAGTACCCAAAATATTTAATTACAGCCATAAATTTTCAAAAGTAGGTCACAGTGACCTACTTTTCAGTCAACCTACTCCGAGGACCAAAGATGCATCAACTGACAAATTTTGACGATTCTAAGCCAAATAATTCCTGAAAATATTAAATACAGCCATAAAATTCCAAAAGTAGGTCACCGTGACCTACTTTTCAGTTGTTGTACTCCGAGGACCCAAGACGCATCAACTGACAAAGTTTAATGATTCTAAGCCAATTAGTACCCGAAATATTTTATTAAAGCCATAAATTTTCCAAAAGTAGGTCACGGTGACCTACTTTTTAGTCAACCTACTCCGAAGACCCATGACGCATCAACTGACAAAGTTTGATGATTCTAAGCCAATTAGTATCCGAAATATCTAATTAAAGCCATAAATTTTCAAAAGTAGGTCACGGTGACCTACTTTTTAGTCGACTTACTCCGAAGACCCAAGATGCATCAACTGACAAAGTTTGATGATTCTAAGCCAATTAGTACCTGAAATATTTAATTATAGTCATATAAATTGAAAAGTAGGTCACGGTGACCTACTTTTCAGTTGACCTTTTTTGAGGACCCAAGATGCATCAACTTACAAAGTTTTATGATCATAGGACTTAAAATGTCCAAATTATGCCTCTAAAACACTTTGAAATCGAATGCCTGCAAAGTTCAAAAAGTAGGTCACTGTGACCTACTTTTTAATAAATATGTTTTATGGCCCCAAGATGCATCATCTTACAAGATTTAATGATTCTAAGCCTCCCCGTATTCAAATTAATGACCTTAAGTGTTTTAAAAAAGATTAGCCATAAAATTCAAAAAGTAGGTCAAGGTGACCTACTTTTTAGTTGACGTACTTTGAGGACCCAAGATGCATCAACTGACAAAGTTTGATGATCATAGGCCTTAAATTGTTCAAAATATGCCTCTAAATCATTTTGAAAAAGAATGGCCACAAAATTTAAAAAGTAGGTCACCGTGACCTACTTTTGAGTCAACATGATATGAGGTCCTTAGATGCACCAACTGACAAGATTTGATGATCCTAGTCCTTATAGTAAGCAAAATATCAACATTTTAATAAAATGTAATTTTTGGTCAACTTTGAAGTGACCTTGAGACCACGCCCTTTGCCCCAGGGTAAATCCCCGTGCAAATTTTAATCTGCAACATATCCTCATCCTTTTGTGTAAGTTTGGTGATAATCTGCCCAGTGGTTCTTGAGAAGAAGATTTTTTAGCAACCAGTACTTTTTTTTCTATTTTCCTAATTATCTCCCCTTGTTAAAGGGTCACAACCCCAGTTTTAGTATAAAAGGGAGCCCTTGGGCCAAGGATACCCTGTGACAAATTTGACATTAATTGGCCAAGGGGTTCTTGAGTTATGGCCCATATTCTAAAAAGTTTACGCACACCGCACAAATGGCCATAGCATTAGCTCTTTGAGCCTTTGGCTCAGAAGAGCTAATAAACAGACCATATTACCCATGGGAAGAAACAAATTGAGATATACTAATCCATGTAAATTTTAGCCCTAAAAGACCTAAATAAATATTAAATGAAATATACTAATATGACTGTCATATATCTTTAAATTAAATTTCATTTTATCAACCTGATTTTCGCAGCCTGTCTTTGTGATCATTGTAGAAATTTGGCCATGTTGGAATGTCACTTAGCTGTTTGTATTTCTTTCCACATTTGTAAAGTTTTCTTTTTTCTTCTCTTGTCATCTTTAAAAACTTTTCTGAAATGCAACAAAATATAATTAAAGTCATGATTCACACTTGTCTTGCTGTTTAAAGAAAATTAAAAAAAAAAAAAAAAAATCCCCTCTCTATTCACATGAAAAAATTTGACCAAATATTGTATTACGTAATTTCATGACGCATGCTGGTCCATTCAAATTGCTTTTTCTGGACATTTTCAAAAACATATTTTCCTTGATTTTTCATATATCATTCTAATAACACATATTAGTGACATCTGTATACAGAAAATGATGTAAGTAGTTTCGCAGTTACTTCACATTTAAATTTCATTCAGTTTTGACTTGTTTTATAAAAAATATAACATTCATCATGTTCATATCCAAAAACTTTTTGACAAAAGTTCCAATATTTTAACCCTTGGCGACATTGCCACAGTATACCAGACTGACCGGATGTGCCTCGCTGTGGTCCGGATACATATCAGAGAGACTTCACCAGAGTACACCCGATAGACCGGACGCAATTCATAGCGCTCCGGATTTCTTTCTTCACAACTGTTTATAAACTTCAAATTAAAGATGTACATTGTAACACTGTAAATATTTAGTGTTTGGTACTTTATTAGTAGTGCTAGTTGTTTTTGTTTTTCTGTTTCCTTTGTTTTTATGACTTCTTAACTTAATTTTTTCTTTGTCCTGAGGAAGGGACAGGTCGTCCCGAAATTTGACAATTTTTATTGTTCGTGTTGTTGGTCATTTTTAGTGCTTTATATAAATTTCTATCCGTGACCTTGTATCTAAATAGTAGATCCGACACTTAGGATATACAGTGTTGTTGGTTTTTAGTGCTTTATATATATAAAAGCTTCTGTCTCGTATCTCGCATATCTTTTAGGTCAATCTGGAAAGAAATTAGAGCACAAATTTGTCCGCTGCTGAAAAAATCTTACCCTTAAGCCTACCTGATACATGAAAAAAGTCAGTTATATGTTTTCGGTGCATCGAGGTCATAAAATTGTAAAAACTACAAAAACATTATCCTGAGACATCAGTATCACTGATACGCTCATGTAATATCAACCAATACATTTAATGTTACTAAATAAACATGCTTAACTCACATGCCAATACATAATGGCGTTTATAGCCATGGTTTAAATTACTTGTCTACCACAAAATAATTCAACAGCAATCGAAATCTTTCACTGCTTGCACAAGAAATAAGAACTTTAATTTCAAAATTATTTTTCAACTAGTTCAGCTCATTTCTTCCGTTTGAGATTAGTAATCGATTTACTTTGACCTTCTTTACTGCAAACTTCTCTCTTTGTTTACACACATAGGCAGTGTTCTCTGTGTTGAATGATTCATCACTAACGCGGGAAAACTGCTGTTCATTAGCACAACAGCACAAGAATTAGTTTATTTATATACCACCAGCACGTCAATCTTGTAAAAATAACCTGGTTTGTACAATGTTCAATTCTGTGAATTTTCTTTAAAAATCTGTTTTCAAAATACTGCTTATTATAGAAAACATTTATTGATTCATAAATCAAAACTTTGTTTGCACTATATGTCACTTTTGTTGACCGCATGTCCCTATCACTATTTTCTCTCACGAATTGACACAAATTCCAATAAAATAAATCATAAATATCTAAGTTAATTTATACAAACTTCAAAGCACTTCAGGGAACATTTTCTTGTTCTTTACATCATGAAAATTGTAAATAAACCAATGTTATACAAGAACCTGTAAGCAAAATTCTCAAATGAAAATGTGATTAGTTTCGATACATTGGGGAATCCCTTACATGTCACATAACATGAGTTGATACCATCAACTCATAAAAAGCAGGATTGCAAATAACCACTCACCCACTCACAAATGCGAGTAATTTTGCCTGTCGGCAACCATCTCTTGAGGATGTTATCACCAAAATGGTAAGAATTTTATCAGACCTTTTCCAGAACCTTATCGTGGTTTGGTTCCACTGCTAAATGTAATTTTGTTTTTACTGTTTTCTACCTATAAAACATTTTCAAGACCCAGAACCATGTCAATAAATGTATTAAAATTATTAAAAGTATTAAAAGTATTAAAATTCCTTTAACATGAAATATAGAGATAACAAACAGTATTCAAGCTCAAAAGTCCATTCAAACAATACAAATCAGAAGCAGGGCAAACACGGACCTCTAAACATCAGAGGTGGGATTAGGTGCCATGGAGGAGTAAGCATCCCCTGCCAACTGGTCACATCCGCCTTGTGCTCCTTGTCATGATTGGGGAAAATGGAAAAATCTGTTGACAATTCAGGGTGTAAATTATGGCCTAACAATTAATACGAAAAACGTCAGTTAGCATAGAAGATTGTATTTGCTGACAAGGTCATTGTAATGACCATAGAACTTGCGAAATGATGACTTTAAACAAGACTGTTGATATTCTTGTTTTATCAACTTGTTTGTTAATAGCTTGCATCATTTTAGAAATTGCTTGTACATAGAGTATGCTCTTGCACATCGAATCAACTGAGAGACAAAACCCATACGCAGGTGATAAGGGTATATTCCTTTCATGTTTCAATGGTAGTGGGTTTTTGTCTATAGGAAAAATTGAAAAGACTGTGGACAGCAGAGTATATTTCTCTGAGATCATGATAAAAAAGATTGAGAATTTTTTACTAAGAGAACAGAGAATTATGGGCCCCAAAATATCAATGTGGGCTGGTAAAACTTGTGAAGATGGAGGCCAACATGGCCCCTAAGGTTTTAAATTCATTTGCAACCATGAAGTAAGTTTCAACTGTGTCTAGTAAGGACAAAAGTTCATACAACAAGCACTTGTTTCTGTAAAAAAATTTTGACCCATATATAGTACAATAGTGTGATAGTTTTTGTATTTTGTCTTATTTTTAGCTATAGGTATTTTCCCTATATTGTATGTTTTTATTACTTAGAGTTATCACCCTTTGAAGAGAACTGTCCAGGTTATGCGCCTTCTGGCTTCGGACCCATCGGGGTTTCACTGTTGACAAATAGTATTGTCAGATATACCTCTCACAGTTCAAGTTAGATGTATTTTAGGGGGCAGGGGCTAAAATTACCGTAATTACTGAAAATCACACCCTCCTTCAATTATTTCTATAATTGTTTGTTAAATTACTTGCATTATTTGTACTTATATATAATTATTAAAAACACTGGAAATATCTCATCCCTCCTGAACTCGAGTCATTTGCAAACACTTTCAGAGAAATTTCCTCTTTGCACAAGTTACTTAGTACCTATCTTTTCATGGGGTGAGTCGAATTTTCCTGTTGGCGAGCAGAGTTTTCCGGGTTGATGTTATTTTCGGAGATAAAAGATAATAAAGACATCTAAGCATGATCATGCCATATATGTTTGTGTAGATAAATTATCGTAGAAGACAATAATGGTTATGAAGTTTGCCAGAGTATTTTCTCTTTAAGTGTAAATGACTGCGATTCTTGAGGGGGGGGGGGGGTACTTCATGTAATTCCAAGTTAGATGCCTTGTCTTAATATTATCATTGGACTTTTGCGAGAAGCGCTGACTTTTACAGTCGATGGCTTACTTTTATGCTAGGGCAATCTACGGGAGCTCTTTTGCGATATAAATATTTAGCTGAACAATAAATTAAAAGGTAATAATGGGCAGTTTCGAAGCACATATTACGTTTCTAGGAAGGGAACTGCAACCATCCTATCCTCAACCACCTCCCTTTCCACCTTGATCAACTCCTGTCAAGTTTTCCTTTCGAAATGTTTTCTTTTCTTCCTTATTTAATTTCTTCAGCAAATGAGATTGAAGGGAGATACTACTCCTCACGAATAACATATTTTAAGTTATGTTATTCTGCCTCCCATCATCTCTTGTGTTGATTGTATACTGGTAGATCGTGTAAGCACGCCTAACACCTTACCTATAACCACTAATAATGTTTTCTTATCTATTATCAATTCCGTAGCTCCGTACATAACACAGGTTTAAATGTCAAAGTAAGCCGTCGATTGTAAAAGTCAGCGCTTCTCGCAAAAGTCCATTATACTATTGATTTAAAAATTTATTAAGAAACAGGTAGCGTCCTTCCGAACAAAATTTTAATTCTAAAGGATTTATTTTTACCTTTGTCAGATAACACAGCATCATTATGAGCATTTCTGGTTAATCTCTTAGATGGGGAAGATTCTGTAGTTGTTAGAAGAGGGTCAGTTATGCCATCTTTCTTAGTATGCTTAGTTTCATTTTCTGTTGTCTTGAGCTTAGTGGACATACTGAAAAAGCTGCGGAACGGGATAGTGGTAGTAATCTCCTCTATGACTATTTTAAACCTTTCTGACGAACTGCCTTTAAAAATTCCTCTTGCCAATGTTGGTAACTCTGCATGCATCATAATATCCTGGTGAACGACATGATCATAGTCAAACCCACCGACCTTACCTTTTCCGAATTATTGTGCTTCGGTTTTGTTTTTTTTTTCAGAAGGTACCAACCATGATTAGAACTTGTTTGATATGAATAGATATCTTTATTTGAATGTAAGTAAAGAACTCAATATTTTTATTATTATTATTATCAATGTCAAGTAAACACACCGTCTTCGTTTTCTTTTTAAGGAAGCCTAATCAGCAGGCGGTAAATCTAGTAAGTCGATTCCCGATTTCCGACTCTCTCGGATTAATGTTTTTTTTTTTTATTGAAATTCTCCGCATCGCTTCACAGTTTCGGTTCATACTTTTCCGGCACACTTATAACTATATTGAACTTAAATAACATAAAACATAAAATCTTCAAAAATGTTTCGAATGTTGGCATTTTAATTTTGGACTAAATTGAACAATGAAATATGTATCCGTTTTTAGGTTTCTGCATTTAATAAATGATTTTATCATGTGTTTATAACTTCTACTATAAATTTTACCACTTTTGGATGTAGCATTGTTAAAATATTTATGTGTGTGGGAATTAAAGAACAAAGTACGTTATTGGCTATATATGGCCTAGAAATTTTACGATTTTTCAACCACGGTTTTTGGTACAAGTCCTTTTTGTTTCGTTTACAGTAAGATCAAAGCTAATGTCAACTTGTATAAAAATGACGTAATGTGCAATAGTGACGTCATAAAACCACGCCAAACACAAGCTGCTCAGCGAAATCCGTTTATTTTTCATAGAAAATCAGTAAACTTTGATTAAATTAAATATTTTCCCATGCATTAACCACTTTTATATTTTGTGTATAAAATTGTTGGCTAAATATCTTTGTCCAGTGTTAAATTCCTGTCGGTTAATGAGTGGGAACAGTATTAATTTTTTTTATAAATAGTAAGTCTGGAAATGAAAATGCAACTTTAGCGTTCATGAATTTACACAGTACACTGTAAAAAATGTGTTTACAATTCAAACACTTTTCTAAACACTTTCTTGTCACCTCCTTTTTTATATGTTTAATTTCTAAACATGTAAAATTCCTAAACATGTCTTAGAAAGTGTTTAGAATTTAAACACTTGTGTGCTTAGAAATTAAACATATCTAAACACATAAACACAAGTGTTTAAATTCTAAACACATAACAAAAGATGTGTTTAAAATCTAAACACATCACAAGTTTAATTTGTACCTGCAGAAAAACAAAACACTCTCGTAAATTTAGGCTCAAAAAGTATATGTTATTTAAATGCGCATAATTGTCAAAATTTTCAAAATATGTAACCAATATTAATTATTTTCCATAAAGCCACTGAACGGTTGGGATATGTATTTAATTATACAATGCAATGGACACTGTGCGATGTACATGTACTTAATTTACACAAATAATGTAGGAGATAGAACTGAATAGATTTGATTAGTCTCAACAATTCAATCAGAATGACACATAATTTATAGCGTACACATAGATAACAAACTTATAATCTTCAAAATTATTAAGAAAGTAATATTAAGCTGACAATTTAATATCAAAACTTCATTGAATATTTTTAAAAGGCTTTATTAAAGAATTGTTAAACTAAAAATACAAAATGTATATTTATATATATATTTATTATAATCATTATAATTTGAATCGGCTGCAGAGTTTTCCTCGTGCCAATCAAAAAATATCAAATTTTATGAACTTTCAGCAAGTCCCAAAGCACCACATATTATAATCTATATCCCATCAATAACTGCCAGAAAGTAACCCATTTCGAATGACGAGGATAATTGTAAACACTGTCGAATTAACACAGTAGTCTTCAACAAATGAAGGTTTCAAAGTGTTGATTATGGAACAACAACATTGCACTTGAAGATGACACCAGGTACTCTGATACGTGTATTTTGAGTTCGATCTGGACTACAGTGCCTGTATGAAAGAATGCCAGATTTTAGAAAAAGTACACTATCACTGATATTTTACATTACTTAGAAAAACAAAATTGTTCAAGTTTTTGTGAAACTACACTGATATAAATATAGTTGTTTTTAATGACATTTAATATTATTTTCTCTCCTGCAAGTCTATGAACGAATTCAAGATATCTCAAGTCAACTTTATTTACGTTGCTCATCGTGGTTAATTAATGCAAAGAAGAAGAAAACAAACCTTTATTGTATTGCAGTAACAAGATGCCCTTTCACGTATTTCACTATTTCGTCATGGTTATCCCTTGAATTAGGCTGTCATATCTCTCATTGATACATCACCTTAGCTTGTTGTGTTTTCTTTGTTTAGATAGCCGCTCAAATTAACGTTCAAATATATGTGTGTCATTTCCGGGAAGATAACTCTGCACTTTACAGTAAAATGTGTTTAATTTCTAAACGCGTTTAGATATAAAACATGTTAAGACATAAGTGTTTAGTTGTTAAACACAATACTATACACGTTTAGATCTAAACATGTAATAGAAGTGTTTATTTCCTAAACACAATTTTTACAGTGTATTTACGTAGGAAACGAATAATATTATAAACAGCTGTTTTAAAATGTGAACACAAACAAATTCATACAGTATAGAATCCAAATCTGTTCATAAGATAAAAATATAAAGATGATATTTGTAGCATATTTTATTATTTTTCTATAGTTTATAAAATCCATTAAAATTAAGAATGATTATTCCATTGTCAGGAATTTCATTGTTTGCATGGTTTAGAATGCGCTACGTACAGCGTTATCATTCCTCAAAATGTGTGCATTTGATTGTGATCTGATAAATAATAAAAAAAAAATCTTTTAAGTAATCTTTTATGTTATTTTGCATTTATTCAAAAGTACATAGACTTTATATTACAAGTATATAGCTATCACCAGTTACTATGTGATTGTAGTCCTAATGGTTGTTGAAAAAAAGGCATGATGTGCATGTCTCGAGTCATTCCGCGTTTCCGAATTTACCTTACCACTGTACTTTGCACGAAACCCAACAATCATTAGCAACTATTACAATCAAAAATTAAAAGATATATAATCTTATAAATGCCGGCTTAATCAATAAATTCACGATGTTATTCATGAACTTGCTATCCTTACCGAAGAATTATCCGTATAAGAAACTTATAATATGACAAATTCTCATCCATGGCCGTAGGAACCGGGGGGGGGCACAGGGGGGGGGCCGTGCCCCCCCCCCCCCCAATAAATTTGCCGATATATAGATTACTATAGTAAACATAGATGATGTGTGCTTGTGCCCCCTCAAAAAAAAGTCTGCTGACCTTTTTTTTTTTTTTTTTTTTTTTTTTGCTTGTTAAGGAATTTTGGTAGTTGATAGTTGATGTTTTTTTTTTTTTTTTGCTTGTTAAGGAATTTTGGTAGTTGATAGTTGATTTTTTTTTTTTTTTTTGTTTTTTTTGTTTTTTTTTTTTTTTGCTTGTCAGGAAATTTTTTTTGGTAGTGCCCCCTCAACGTCAACTGAAAAATGTATGGCTGTGCCCCCCAAGCTGAAATTGCTTCCTACAGGCCTGTCATCGATGTCGTAGGTTTGTTTGATGTATGAAACAGGCCATATTATAGAACGGCAATTTCATAAGCTTCAGAAAGCTTTTTTTGTTATCGTTTTTAATTACATTGCAAAAATAAAGAAAAAAAGACCATATTTATGTAGCCCGATATGTGTACAATATGAGTACTGTGCACACAAGTTCATTATGTGTCAGATATTCTGTAACATTAGTTTTGTTTAAATGCCTGGCTTGTAAAAATACACCGTCAAACACTTCAATAATACACGTTTATCTTTGATCCGCTTCATCATAATGCTCGAATCTAGAAGGGGCTTGGAGTAAACCTCCCCCCCCCCCCCCCGTTAAATTTTCAGCGTTATAAAATTTCGTTGTAAAGTAGCGAAAAAATTAACCTAAGAAAACATCCCCTCCCCTTAGGAAACACGGACCCATTGTAACAAGGTAATAGGAGTCATGTATCTGAAGAAAACTGAATTAGGAAAGTGCCTTGACATAACCACGTATCTTCTTTATAGTCCATAAAATGAATTGAGGCAATATTCGAGGAATGAATGAGTAGTTTACAATAAAGAGACTCGACGACGGACGTCTGAAACGATTTATTAGAAAAGAAAAAAAAGCCTCTCTATGCAAACTATTTTATGAAGAAAAAAGATTGATGGTTGATAATCTAATAAAATTAGAGCTTGAAGTGGAGTGTGCCTGAAATGGAGTTACGTACCTTGAGGAAAGAGAATAAGGGGGTGGGGGTGGGGGTGGGGTGCTCTATATACGGAACAAGTGCCTGTGGAAAATATTCTAATTACCAGAATTAAATTCTTTGATTCATCATAATGATTAAAGATATGTGAAATATTTTAATTTTTTAAGATATGATTTACATGTGTAATATGAAAATATACGCACAAAGTTTGTACACTTACAAGTACCTAATAATAATGATCATAATCCCTCATATTTCTAAGTGTATTTTTTCGTATTTTTCTTTCAAATGGAATAGCACAGTGACAGTCTCAGTTTGACAACGATTTCTGGCCGATTCTTTCGACCATTCTCTATTTTTTAGCTTCACTTCTTCACATACTTAGAAAAACTGCTTCTGTCTTTTTAATATACTGGCGAGGACCGGAAAACATTTCACCGTCGCAAGCCATGGGTTTTGTGTCCATTTTATTTTCGAGGTGAAAAAGAATAGAAATGAAACCCATGTCATGATACGATGTAGACATTTATTAATGAAGTGTTTCTAAAGGAGTGAATTCAAGTTCGGAACTTTAGAGCATAGTCCAGTGCGCCGGCTGTGCCAACACAGCCGCCATTTTTAAGCAAGTCAGATTTCAAGCCAGTGTGTTTAAAACTTTGGAGGGGGGGGGGGTTAGGATCGATCGTAATGCAACACAAAAAGGAGGGCCTGGGGGAACGGCTTTGGGATAAAAAATTCCATACTAAATCAACAGCAGAAAACTAGTCTCGAAAAAAGGGGCAGTACCACGGGCCTGCTAACATTATAGAATAGGTGTTTATTCCTATTGCGTGTTCCATTACCTGAAAGTTTTATTTCATGCAAATAATTGACGTGTGTGTAATATGGACTTTCGAGTAGTGTGTGCATAGTATTTATTTATCCCCCCCCCCCAAAAAAAAAGAATAAATTAAAAAAAAAGTAAGTATATTGAAAAAATGAAAAATAAATTATAAAAAATCAAAGAATATGAAAATAACTCTATTAGTGTCGCTAAATTAAATACTGGTTTGAGTTGAGTACCAAGTCCGATTGTATCTTTTAAATATTTATCGAAATATTTATAAATTGGAAACTGTGGACCATCTCGACGATGCTGCACGTATTGTGGATGAATCGTAGTCCAACGGAGGAATGAATGTTGACTGTTTCTGGAATTCTGTTATTTGTATTATCTGTGTTAAAATTGTCTTTATGATATGCATTAATTAATTTCAAATATTATAGCTACCATCATTTATAATTATCCTCCGCTTTCCCTAGCCTCGAATTTTGTGTTTCATGTGTAATCAGTAAAATTGAGAACAAACATGTAAACATATACGTAACAAACAATATAAGTTAAATACTAATTACGAATAGAGTCTTTTTTCTGACATGAAGTAATCACATCACATTGAGTAAATAATACAATGTAAGTAAAATTAAAACTTTATAGTTGAAATTAAAAAAAAAAGATTAATATAATTAATTATGGGAAATCATGTACAGCATGTACATAGGTATATAGGTAACGGTGTATTTAATGAAATATTGAGACGGAAAGAGAGAGAGAGAGAGAGAGAGAGAGAGAAAGAGAGAGCGTAATAAAAAAAAGTAACTCGAGCTCCCGGAATATTTTTTGATAATGAGTAGTTGTTTTATGTCCCATGCAGGCAGTTTGATGATTTGATATGCATTACACATACATGTAAAATCCTGTCATCCCCACCCCATCTCGACCATGGCCCAAATGACAAAATGAAAACTTAATTGCAAATGAAATTCTTAAAATATCTTTGAATGGATTGATTTCTATTTTACAGACAATCGTAACATCATTTTTATACATATAGGACCTTTGTATGACGCAAGAGAGACGTGTACGTCATTGACGTCTAGCAAAACGAACGTCGGAACATTACTATCGCTTAAACACCACTTTTTAGCATTATTTGCGATGTGTTACACGTAATCAGATATAAGCAAGCAATATATTGTTAGAAAGATAAAGTTCTCAACTTTTGCCTCTGGTAAACATCAATGTATTTCAAGGTTCGGCGAAAATCGACCAATAACGTACCTTAGCATATATGCCCTAGAATTTGAAAGAGATTCTTTTTGGTGAAATGAAGTTTATTTATAGAAAAAAATCGCAAATTGGTATCGGAAATCAAAACTTGTTAATATTTATTATAGTATATGTATCCTTGTTGATATATTTATGAATGCGTGAATGCATTTGTGCCTGGCAAGTATGACGCGATTATGTTTAGCGGCATGAGATTGTCGGAGTCCTAATTTTACCGCCAGCCTTAAATAGAACATCGCGGGAAATCATAAAGGGGTGGCAGAATCATTCTGAGAATGGCACTATTGCAAGACGAAGCTATAAAGGATGAGTTTGATATATTTGGTATTGAATTGACACATGAAATTATAGACAAACGTAAGTTTCATTCTATTCCTTGTGTATATCATAGGGGCTTGGTTTCAGGATTGTGTTTTTCTATGTCTGTCTATTGTATATATAGGCATGGTAAAGGATTGAAATCACAATTATTTTTACACAGGGTGATTAGTACATAGCTGCAGATCTGTAGATAGCTGGTCTGAAAAAAAATTGGGATAGACGACCAGAGAGCTATGGTGCCACCCATTGAAAAAAGTGTATATTTATTGCGCACAAAGAAGTGTGCTGTTTCTCGATTTATTTCTTAGTACATTAAGTTACCATCTCAAAATATACAAACCCTGTATTCCTTACATATTTTTTCATAGATAGGACGTTCTATCGTTAAAATGATATTGCCCTACGGACCCGGTTTAACGATAGAATTCGTTCTGTGTATTGGCAATGTTGCAAAATAAACAAGGGCGATAACTTGAACTTAAAATTAAATCATAATTTAAAATTAATCATAACAAACCTTTTTGAAATTGTATATGCCTTTTAACCTAAAAAAAAATAATCCATATAAATATGAAAATTCAACTCATTTTCGGAAATTTCTCAACGTTTTTTCCTTGCTTCACATTTACATACCATATTGACATTTGGAACTCTCTGGATTGTTCATAGAAAATGCACAGAGTTCGAGTTATCGCCGATGTTTATTTTGCTACATTGCCAATAAACGGAACATATTCTATTGTTAAAGATGACAGTATTCTATTGTTAAACGGGGTCCGTAGGACAACATCATTTTAACGATAAAACGTTCTATCCATCCTGGGCCTGAAATTGAGACCATTGGAAATTTTGCCTTTTTATACTGTCATCTTGAATGGCAAGATGGGTCCAACGCACCTGGTACATGACTTGCATATACAGTTTTGTTGTGGAAGTATTAAAAGAATATGTAAGGATCACACGGTTAGTAATATTTTTATATACATACTGAGAAAAAAATTGAGAAACAGCGCTCTTTTTTGTGCTCAATAAATACAAACTTTTTTCAATGGGTGGCACTGTAATAGCTCTCCGGGTCAAATTTTTTTCAGACCAACGAGCTATAAATCTGCAGCTAATTAGTACACCTTTTACAAATCATTTGCAACTTTTTGAACTGTATAACTCTTCAGGTAAAAAAGTAACAGCATTGTAATGTGACTACCCCCTGTCAAATTTTATACCAATGTCCATGAAGTATGGGACTCTTTATTTTTAGTTATTTATTCAATTTGGCAAAAACCACATGTGGCGCAAGTCATACATACAGTAAACAAATATATAGTCACACAGATTTTCTTATATTAAATGCATCACGTATGAAGTTACAAATATTTCTTGTTGATTTAACATCTGCTGGATTAAGAATTTCATAAGATATACATGTATTGTTAAAAAGTGTACAAAATTCACTTCTTAGTTGTTCATAAAGTGGACATACAAATAAAAAATGATGTTCATCTTCAACAACAGTTTGACAATTAATACAATATCTTTCATCTCTTGGTATAATTGGGTTACAATATCTGCCAACCTCTATCTGTAATTTGTGGGCACTTATTCTTAATCGAGTCAAAAAAGAGTGAAGATTTTTGGAAATGGAAAAATTTAAATATGGTTGAATTTCAAGCTTGTTTAGATTTCCTTGACTTATTAACTGGCCGTAGAATGATAATTTGCCATTACCTTTTTCTTTGATATGTCTCATATCCCTAAAAACTATATTCTCAAAATACTTTTTCAAATTATTTTCAAAATCATTTATTGATAATGTATTAGCATTTGAACCAATAACTTCATCAAGTATAGTTTGTATACAGTTTTTCCAACATGTTTTTCCATTTCCTGCAAGTTTTCATCCTCTAAATATGCATGTTGCAAAAGCAAGTTTGAGTTCTCTTGATCTGAAACAATTATCTGTAATCTGTAATAATATCTAAATAATAATTTATACTTTCTGAAAATAATGGGAAGTGCACCAAACTCTACTCTAACTGCTAAATTAGAAGCTTTATTGTGGACACCTAAAATGTCTTTCAAGATGAAATTTTGAATTTTTTCAAATGGAGTTTTATCAAAGTCTTATATCATTTTTTTAAAATCACTTATCCAGATTTCCGAAGCATAAGTCAAAATTGGCATAATGCATGATTCATAGATCTTAAACTGAGCCTTTCCTGAGAGACTAAGATTGCTTGGTAATTTTGATTTGATTGTAAAATATGCTTTATGTAAAATATCTTTAAACCTCAGGAAAAAATGTAAAATTTGACAAGTTTTCAAGCACCATTGGAAGTGGTAGGATACGCATCAGAGACTGATGCACTTCCATTATTTTCATAGTGCTCAATAAGTCCATTTTTACATTCCCAAAACAATGTTTGGAAACATATTGTTTTTTCTCTGTTTCTTCTTCTTAAATCTTTTTTTCTTAATCTTTGTATTTTTTTTTGTCTGCATGCACAGATTGCAGAGTTATTAAAAGTATATACTGAAGCAAATAAATGATTACTTTGGACCCCCTTGACAAAAATGTGGACCCCACCACCAATACCACAGAATAAGCTTTTTTTCATATTTGCAAATGGATTTTTTTTTTCCTGCTTGTCAAGAAATTTCTGGTTGGAAATTTTTTGATGGTGGCACGTTTTTGTCACGCCTATGTCTTCTTCAACGATGTCCTGTGCAATATTGAGATCAGCTTTACCATTCGAAATTTTTACAGTTAATCAATAATATGAAGAACTTGCAGTTCAACATAAATTTTAAAATATTGAATGATAGAATTTTTTGCAAATTTAGTGTTTTGTTGTTTAAGTTGTCTTAAAATGTAGGTAATTTTCCCTATCCAGATGCAGTGTGACAGAAGAAATTTGCTTTTTTGAATTTTAAACCCTATTCATACTCTGAAAAATTTTAAAAGAAACATGTCCACTTACATATTTTTTTTATCTATGCTTAAAAAATCCCATTATGGATAGAGTAATTGACCCAAAAACATGGAGAATTAAACTCCACTTACATACTGTAGGGCATAGTATTTGTCAATCAATATCTCTTAAATAAGGTAAGAAACCTAATGACATAACTGCTTTAAGATACAGGGATGTGCAATTAGCATCGCCCGACACCCGGGGCTACCATTTTGGGGGGTCGGGCTAGTGGTTTTCTGCATGCAGGTAGCCCCTTGGGCTAGTAAAAATTAAAAATACCAATGTAATATATGAAAATCACTACCGGTGTTTTCACTCATTTTTTGCTATTAAATTCCCAACCAATGAAAAGTTTCCAGGCAGCATGCTCCAATTGTTCGTAAATCTCCATAATCTTATCCATTTTGCAGCACTTCCTAACTTATTTACTTCCAAAAACGATCATTTTTTTTCTAATCCGAATTTCCTCCAATCATGTGTTTATGGTAAATAAAGGCAGATATCTCATTAAATTATTTACAATCACTCAATCAACTGAAAGATAAGTGTTATGTGATTTACGTAAAATATATTTCCAGTGTTTTTAATAATTTAAGATGAAAAAAAAAATTATTTCACTTCGTTTTAGATGAGCTAGTGAGCTAGTGCAATTCACAGAAAAAGGAAAAATTATTTATTTAAATTCATTTTTATTTTCTATCATGATAATTTATACATGATACAATTTTACAAGTGAGAATTAAACTTTAATTTAAAAAAAATGACCTTAAAACTCTGACTTTTTTTCACAATAATCTATTTTTTTTTTGTGTTATTAAAGTTGTTCAATTATTATTAATTTACATTGTATTCTTCAGTATCTACTTGCTCTTTGTTTATTTACGTTTAACCATAATGGAATCTTCCACTGGAAGGGTCTAATTGCTAAATTTAAAAATGGGTTCTGCCCGGAGGACGATCTTATTAATTATCCAATCATATCCTGGGGTTTTCTATTTCTGTTTAAACGCCCTCTATCGGTGGCTAACTAGCGCCACCAATTTACGTCATTTTTATCCAATCAAATTGCGGGCTGCACTATTTTTAAATCCAACCACTGTTTCATCGAATCAAATCGCTTTATTCATCTATTTCAACCCATGTTTTGGTCAGTAAGCATCACTTTCCTAGAAAATCCTCTGAGGCAGAATCCACGTCGTTTGACTCTGTGATTTAAACTTGTTAAAATTTTTTTTTTTATTTGTGTGTGTGTGTGTGTGGGTGTGTGGGTGTAAGAGTGTGTCTATGGTTCATTATTTATGTCTAGTGTAGTAGTAATAGTTTAGATTATACCGTGATTGCATATTGCTGTTTATAACTTGAATATCCCTGTGAAACTTGCACTGTTGTGTGGGAAATTACCCATGATTACTTCATTGACTTATGTTTACCATTGTAACATTGCATAATAAATCATGGTTTTGCCCAAACTGTGTCTTGTCTACTTACAAGAGGAAATTAATCAATATTAGTTGTTATAACCCCCCCCCCCCCCACTACATTTGGGCTAGTAACATTTTACTTGGGGCTAGTAACTTTATTGCTGCCACTAGCCCATGGGCTAGTACTAACTTGATTTTTTTAATTGCACACCCCTGAGATATGTGGGACATACTTAATTAGAAATATGCAAAATATGAAAAAAAATGAATGAAGGGATTTTTCACCCAAGGTCCTTCACCTCCTTAATATGGAATTGGGACCTCAAAAGAGAAGGGGGATCATTTGAGAAACATCTGTTGTAGCAGTCTTTGTTACAATTAAAAAATAGTATCGTAATTAAAATCTTAACAAATAGTATTATTAAAAAAAAAAATCTGCATATTGTTACTGAACCAAATATGAATATCTTTAAAACATTTTCTGTTTAGTATTTAATCAGTTGATATATTATCAGTCAGGGGCATAATGGAACGTTCTACTTTCCCATTTGAACGGTGAACGAACGCAGAGCGAACCGTAGTGAATGATGTGTGAATGCTGAACACAACTTGGTGAATGGTGAGCGAACGCAGAACGCGAATGCAGCGCAAACGCGAGCGCAAAGTGAACAGTGAACGAATGGTGAACGCAAGATGAACAATTTATTTGGAATGCCTCTGATCTTTTCCTTGCATTGAAACTATTCTGTTGTATTCTAATGTCCGGTGCCAAAATAATAAATAAACAAATCAATGAATAAATAAATAAATAAAATAAATGTTCCAAAATTGTAACCTTTTAATCACATGATTTTTATTGCTGTAAAACATTGTAATTGTTACCAAATGCTGTAGTATAAAAGATAAATTATTCTAGTTGTAAAATAAATATGTTTATTCTTATTTGATATATAAAACCGTTACAAATAATGTGGATTTTAGAAGAGAAAACTACTGACTTATAGAATGAATTACAACGGTTGTAAGAACCATATATATTTCCGTGCCAAGGCAATTCCGTGTAAAATAATGAGGAAAAAATTAAAATATTTTACAAAGGTCTGTGGACTTTTTTTAATGCAACAATATATTTATGTGTCATTTCTATTTTTTATGATGATTTATTGAGCAGCACTGTGGATATTTCCCCGTGATTATACACGGACAAGATGATACAAAGAGGCAGTCATATTATTTGTTATAGATTACATTTTCAGAACTTGATATTGAAGTAATATGCTGTCATTGTTTTTAATAAACAGACAAATGAGAGAGAGAGAGAGAGAGAGAGAGAGAGAGAGAGAGGGTCCGTTTTAGCCCCCCTCCCCTTCCCCAAATGTTTGTATCTGTATCAAACAAAAATTCTTAATTTTTTTCTAAATATATCGGGCAATGAAAGTAACCATTTTTTATCAACAAATCCATTTGTTTGACAGTGATAATTGGTTCTTATTTTCTTGCTTCAAGTTCACATGAAGTCCACATGCTTGTCCCGTCGGTCAAAATTATTTGACATGTACTGTGCAGGTGTGAAAATCTCGTCACAACGAAGACGAAGTGCTAGTATTTCCAAGAAGTTTTAACATTTTTTTTTATCATTTCTAGTTCTGATTCCAACATTTCTAAATAAATCAATAAATAAAATACATTGGCCCATAGGAATAAACACTTGGAATTAAGGGTGCAACGATAAACCGTTTGACGGTATATCCCGGTATATTTTTCCATGGTTCAATTCACGATATGCTAAACTGATATCCCGGTTCGGTTCAATCGGTCCAAAATTATCCGTTTTGTCCATTTTATTTCCTTCTTTACTGTTTCAAAATGGCTTCCATGCAAAACGTGAGGTCGCCGATAATGCATTTATGGCAGTTAAACTCATCTCCAGCATCTTACAGACCTTAGATTTAACACGGAGAAGGACTTAATGTGATTATAAGTTATAGTGAGCGCAGCGAGCGGCGCAAAGCACCACTCGTCACGGCCAGCTCTTAAAGCAATGCCTGGGCGAAGAGAAAATTCGGACTTTGCACATTGATCCAAACGATTCTTTTTCCGCAGTTATCTGTGGTCCCATAATGCTTCGCGAATTGCATCTCGCCGCAAACAACGTTCTCGCGGTAACAAGAAGTTCCAAGAAAAAAATAAACTCACCTTGATTTGATGGGTGTATAGCAGATAAATAGTAGATTAAACCTTCTTTATTAAAATTAGCACTGTTCAGACTTCGTTTTGGTATAATGCAACTTACAAGCGACGTCATGTGACGTCAGAGTCTAGACGTACTAAATGTCACGTGCGATTTGAAGAGCCTGATCTAAATAAAACTGAATATACGTATCTGCGCTCGCCCTAACGGTCGCACCGTCAACATATTAGATGTTTTTAAGACAAATGATAAACCCTTTAGATCTAAATGTATTCTTTGGTAATACACGATATTCCATCACGTGTGTATTTCGATGAAAATTCGCTGTCTTGTTGATTAAACGTATTAACACGAGAAATATGACAACTGGTTTTCTACGTAAATAAAAGGAATATAAGAATGAATGTCTTCATTCCAATTTAAAAGGAAGATTAATAGGAAAGGTCCCCGTAGTTCCCTGTAAATGTTCATCATTGGTTTAGAATGTTGTCACAACTCAAAGATCTACCTAACAATCCAATTCAAGTTAAAAAAATGTTATTTTAATTATTATTAAAAAATGTGAACATTTTGTATAACCCTGTCAAGTTTAAAAAAAAACATGATGACAAACTAGAAAGACTTTTCAACCTTGTCATGTATCGTGATACGTATCGTATCGTGAACTGAATACCGTGATACGTATCGTATCGTGAGGTTAGTGTATCATTGCACCCCTGCTTGGAATGATTAAGCCGCATGAATTTGAAACATACTAGTACTCCCTGCCAATTAAAAATACCACTGCCGGCATGTGTATGTTTTGAAATACTATTGTTTAATGGTTTTTTAGCTCACTTAAATGAGGTTGGGGGAGCTTATGTAATACCGTCGGTGTCGGCGTCCCAGGTGAAAGTTTTTGGTGCAGTTTTTTTTTTCAAGTACTTCTATGCCCTATATTAATCAGAGATGCATGGAGGATGCGTTTAGTATGTTTCGTTGTACCAGTCAAGGTTTCAGATGCTGCAATTTCAGCTGAAGAATGACCAGGTTAATGTTTTTGGAGCAGGTTAAAGTTCTTAGAGCAGGTGAAAGTTTTTAGAGCAGGTCTCATTTCCAAGTAATTATAAGCCCTATATTGACCAAACTTGCATGAATGATACATCTTAGGATGCACACTACCATGCTTGCTTCGGATGCTGGATCTGACCTACATTTTCCGGATGAGTGACTAGGTTAAAGTTTTTGGAGCAGGTCTCATTTCCAAGTAACTTAAAGCCTATATTGACCAAACTTGCATGGATGATGCATCTAAGGATGCACACTACTGGACTTGCTTTGGATGCTGGATCTGACATACATTTTCCGGATGAGTGACTAGGTTAAAGTTTTTAGAGCAGGTCTCATTTCCAAGTAACTTTAAGCCCTATGTTGACCGAACTTGCTTGGATGATACATCTAAAGATGCACACTACCATGCTTGCTTTGGATGCTGTATCTGACTGACATTTTCCGGATGAGTGACCAGGTTGTAGTAAACTATAAGGGCTATCTGAACCAAACTAGCATGGATGATGCATCAGGGGATGAACACTCTCAAACTTGCTTCAGATGCTGGATATGACTTACATTTTCTGGATAAGTGACTAGTTTAAAGTTTTTAGCAGTGATTCATTTTGGTGTGCGTCCTGCGTAAATTACGCACAAATTTTGCCAGGACACATTATTTCAATAAATGTGCATCCCAATGGACGCAATAAATTTATAGAAGGATATGTACTATTTTAAATTATTTATGCATGAACAATTTTAACAGGTATAAGGTTGCCAACAACAGGTCAGATTTCACAACTGCAGTTAAAAACAATTATCAGAAAATATTTGAGAGTTAGATAGCATAGCTCGATTATCACTGATTATGTCTGTACCGTGGAATTCTGAAGCGAATACTATACCTTTGTATTTAAGCTGTAACCTATATCATTGTTTTTTTTTATTACCCCCCGCAAACGAAGTTTAGGGGGGTATATTGGAATCAGCATGTCCGTCTGTCTGTAGACGAGATTTTGTCCTGACCATTTCTTGGAAACTGTTGCAAGGATTTGTCTGAAAATTTGTACACTTATTATTCGCCATATGAAGGTATACACCTGATATTTTCATCATGATTGGATAATTATTTTGCATTTTACAGGTGTTTTTTTTTTCATTTTTTATGATGTGGTTTTGTCCGAATCTGTTCCCAGAGACTATTGCATAGATTTGTATGAAAATTTGTACACTTATTATTTACCATATGAAGATGTGCACCTGGTATTTTCAACATTATTTGATAATTTTTCTGCATTTTACAGGTGTTTTTTTTTTCATTTTTATTGACTTAGTCATTTCGGGTACATGTCTAAGGATTGAAACATAGAATCTAGAACATCTGTACAAAATGTGAACTACAGCTTAAAACTACTCGTCAGAACTAAAAAATATAATCACAAAATATTAAAAACAGTTTTTATACCCCCCGCAAACGAAGTTTAGGGAGGTATATTGGAATCAGCTTGTCCGTCTGTCTGTCCGTCTGTCTGTAGACGAGATTTTGTCCAGACCATTTCTTGGAAACTGTTGCAAGGATTTGTCTGAAAATTTGTACACTTATTATTCGCCATATGAAGGTGTGCACCTGGTATTTTCATCATGATTGGATAATTTTTTTTGCATTTTACAGGTGCTTTTTTCATTTTTAGCTCACCTGAGCCGAAGGCTCAAGTGAGCTTTTCTGATCACATTTTGTCCGTCGTCCGTCCGTCCGTCTGTCTGTCTGTCTGTCCGTCCGTCTGTAAACTTTTCACATTTTTGACTTCTTCTCAAGAACCACTGGGCCAATTTTGACCAAACTTGGTACAAAGCATCCTTGGGTAAAGGGGAATTTAAATTGTTAAAATGAAGGGCCAAGTCCCCTCACAAGGGGAGATAATCAAGAGAAGACAAAAATAGGGTGGGGTCATTAAAAAATCTTCTTCTCAAGAACCACAGGACCAGTAAAGCTGAAACTTATATGGAAGCATTCTGGGGTAGTGTAGATTCTAAATTGTTCAAATCTTTAAAAATCTTCTTCTCAAGAACCACTGTGCCAGAAAAGCTGAAACTTATATGGAAGCATCCTGGGGTAGTGTAGATTCTAAATTGTTCAAATCATGACCCCCGGGGGTAGGGCGGGGCCACAATAGGAAATACAAGTTTTACATTGAAATATATAGGAAAAATCTTTAAAAATCTTCTTCTCAAGAACCACTGTGCCAGAAAAGCTGAAACTTATGTGGAAGCATCCTGGGATAGTGTAGATTCTAAATTGTTCAAATCATGACCCAGGGGATAGGGCGGGGCCACAATAGGGGGAATCCCAAGTTTTACATTGAAATATATAGGAAAAATCTTTAAAAATCTTCTCAAGAACCACTGGACCAGAAAAATTGAAACTTATGTGGAAGCATCCTGGGGTAGTGTAGATTCTAAATTGTTCAAATCATGGCCCCTGGGGGGAGGGTGGGGCCACAATAGGTATTACAAGGGGGGAGTCTGGTAATGAACAGCATGGCCAAAGTTACTCAGGTGAGCGATGTGGCCCATGGGCCTCTTGTTATTATGTGGTTTTGTCCAGATCTGTTCCCAGAGACTATTGCATAGATTTGTATGAAAATTTGTACACTTATTATTTACCATATGAAGATGTGCACCTGGAATTTTCAACATTATTTAATAATTTTTCTGCATTTTACAGTTTTTTTTTTTCATTTTTATTGACTTAGTCATTTCGGGTTCATGTCTAAGGTTTGAGACATAGAATCTAGAACATCTGTACAAAAATGTGAACTACAGCTTAAAACAACTCATTAGAACTAAAAAAAAAAATCACAAAGTATTTAAAACAGTTTTTACATTACACAGCAGATAGTGTAAATCCATTTGTCCCTTGGGAGTAATGAGTGGACATGCATCCAGTTAAAGATTAATTAATGATTTCAGTGTGGGAAGCTGTTAGGGCATCTCTGATCAAGCAGGTCTTATCTATATCTCCGGGGAATTGGGCAGAAAGAAATAAAGATCTCTGTTGTCTAAGTCTCTTAATTGTAATTTATGTCTGTCAAAATACATAGTTACTGGAACTAGCCTTTTATTTTTAAAATGAGTTTGATATAAAGGTATTAAGATCAATTTGATTTTGTATAATTAATTATGATAATTTTTTTCAACAATCAATTTGCAGAGTGTCATATCTCACAAAGATGACAGAAAGTTGCAAACTATTTTTTCAATGTAATAAAAAACACTGTAATTATTAGTATTGATGTTTTATTAGGCTGCACCTTAGTTTCATTCATTAAAAAAAATATAATGAGTAATTAAATTTTCACTCTAAATGTTTAAGCAAATTGTGAACACCTCTCACATCTAGAAAACATTAGTGATTTGGTACCTTCTCTGAAAAACCCAACGGGGGGTATTTGTCCCTTTTGGACAGTTCTAGTTTCTTTTCGTTTTTTCCTTACAAGCTAAGAAGTATTAAATTTAATCATTTTTATTTCTGACTATTTGTCATTTCTTCTTAAATTTTTTTTTCCTTCATTCTGCTTCTGCATTTTTTGACTGATACAATGTGTGAGATGGTATGCAAGATCTAAATTAAGATAGAACCAAAGTGCACAGTGGACAATATATTATTTTTATGACACAAAATTATGTACTCGGAAAATTGATAGTAAAAGTATAAATCACTCAGAGCTACAATAAAAAATTTGCACTAACGTGCAATACCCTTTTATATTTCACCAGAATTTCCTCTGTAACATCTAATATACGGTACCCTTGGATTTGGACGCATTGATTTTGGCACAGGACTCATTGTTTTCATTAAGAGGGGTCCTTTGGACCTAAGATAACCATTTTCAAAATGAATCACTGGTTTTAGGTAAGTCCATTCCCAAGTAACTGCAAGCCCTATCGGACAAAAATTGCATGAATGTTACATCTAGGGATGCACACTACTAGATTATTAGTTTGGGACTTTGCCTTACTTAAAGACAACATTCGTTGAGGTGAGCCCTGTAATCTCTGATTACCTATGTTTTAGATGCATGTTTGTTTTGAGACTGAAATTTTTGTGCTTCAAAACTTCTTAACTTCTTTTTCAATGTTCATTAAAATATACTGGAAATGCTGACTAAGTAACAGATTAAGGGAAAAAGGGGTGGGGGCTTTTAATCATTTGAATGGCAAACGTATAAAGTTACGGTGAAGGAAGGAATTATTTCTCACTAACTATAGCCTTTATGTATATGTAAAGTAGAAAAAAATTCTGTAGTGTATTACATTTTAAATAAATATTTTTAACTACACTATCAATTTTATTCGCTCAAAAGATATTTCATTAACTGGATATTTGCAGCACTATTTATAATTCTCAGACTGAACTAGTTCTAATATTTATTTCTATAGTAAGGCCATTCCAAGTTTTTTCTATGTTTAGCGTCTGCGTGCGCCTTGGTTTTTGACACTCATTATCAGAAAAAACAAACAGAATCAGGAGTCCTGAAATTGATTATTCTGTTCAAATTCTTTTAATTCTGTCATTTTCTCTAGTGGTCTGTCTACAATATGTCAGATTAGTTATATTTTAAGCATTTAATACCTTGATTTTGCTAAAAAATGGCTTTTTCTACAAGAAAAATATACAGGTAAACTTCGGTATCTCGACATCGGATATGTCGACAACCTGGGATATGTCGACGTCCGTCCGCGGTCCCGGCAGTATTTACTATATAAATGATTTGCAAAAACTCTGATATGTCGACCTCGGTAATCTCGACAACCCTGGTTATCTCGACGTATATTCACAGTCCCAAGAGCAAAAATTACCTGGTATATGTCGACATCGGCAATTTTCTGCTCCACTGAACCGAACTGTTTGTCAGATAGGGTCGCTCGTCACGCACGGACGGCTCCGGGTATCTCGACGTCGTCAAAAATTCACACCTTTCACACCCATGTTTTGACTGCACGCTGCTTAATCAATTCTATAGACTGTGTTTGTAGGTGAATCCAAAGCCCCATCGGCGTCTTTGAGACGTTAATTGCTTAATGTTCAGCTTGGGTAATATCGCTGATAAATCTACACGATTCTGCTTAAATTTACAGGTGTTTATTTATGTCGAAACCTAACATAACTTTTAAAATTGAAAAAGATAACTAAATTACAAAGAATAATAAACATATTGAATGAATTCAAACTAAAGAATTAAACGATGTTCTAATAACATTCAACAGGAAATAATCCGATTAACGACACGATTAACCGAATCATCCGTAATTCATGCATCTGTAATATCACTACGTTAGTTTAGATACACAAATCTCTTAAAAAATTAATATTAATGCACATTCTTCCTGAATGAAATAAGAAAAAAAAAATAATTACGCATTTAATATGTTTTCGTATCTCGGATGTCGACTTTATCATGTTTATACGGTTCGGTTCGAAGTTTATAGAGCGATTTCGTATCCTGTTCTGACAAAAAAGCAAGTAACACGCGAATGCTGGATGGAAAAATTTAGAACGATTTCGATAAAGAGAAGGATTTTAAAAAATAACTTCTTAGATTTTTATTAAAAATAGAGGGATTGCTGAAATAAGTTGACCTACAGTCTATATTGAAGTCATGTACGTATAATAAGCTTATACACATGTATGTGTTTGGTTATGCAGTGAAATCTTGGACGTCAACTCTGATATCTCGACACCTCGGATATCTCGACATTTTCCGATGGTCCCGTCGATGTCGAGATAACGAAGTTTACCTGTATAATGAAATCAACTTTGAATGACGTCATTTTTATGACTATAAAGTCTGTGTTTTATTTTTGACTTGTGTGTTTTTAGCTCACCTGAGCTGAAAGCTCAAGTGAGCTTTTCTGATCACATTTTGTCCGGCGTCCGTCTGTCTGTCCGTCTGTCTGTCTGTCTGTAAACTTTTCACATTTTCGACTTCTTCTCAAGAACCACTGGGCCAATTTCAACCAAACTTGCCACAAAGTATCCTTGGGTAAAGGGGGTTCAAATTTGTTCAAATGAAGGGCCAGGCCCTCTTTCAAAGGGAGATAATTAGGAATTACTGAAAAAATAATGACATCATTTAAAAATCTTCTTCTCAAGAACCATAGGGCCAGGAAAGATGAAACTCATGTGGAAGCATCCTTAGGTAGTGTACATTCAAGTTTGTTCAAATCATGACCCCCGGGGGTAGTGCGGGGCTGCAGTGGAGGATCAAAGTTTTACATAGAAATATATAGGAAAAATCTTTAAAAATCTTCTTCTCAAGAACAGCAAAGTCATGATGAGTCATATTTATATGGAGGCATTCTCAGGTAGTGTAGATTCAAGTTTGTTCAAATCATGACCCCCGGGGGTAGGGTGGGGCCACAATGGAGGATCAAAGTTTTACATAGAAATATATAGGAAAAATCTTTAAAAATCTTCTTCTCAAGAACAGCAAAGCCATGATAAGTCATATTTATATGGAAGCATCCTGAGGTAGTGTAGATTCAAGTTTGTTCAAATCATGACCCCCAGGGGTAGGGCGGGGCCGCAATGGAGGATAAAAGTTTTACATAAAAATATATAGGAAAAATCTTTAAAAATCTTCTTCTCATGAACAGCAAAACCATGATGAGTCATATTTATATGGAAGCAATCTCAGGTAGTGTGGATTCAAATTTGTTCAAACCATGGCCCCCGGGGGTAGGGCGGGGCTGCAATGGAGGATCAAATTTTTACATAGAAATATATAGGAAAAATCTTTAAAAATCTTCTTCTCAAGAACAGCAAAGCCATGATGAGTCATATTTATATGGAAGCATCCTCAGGTAGTGTAGATTCAAGTTTGTTCAAATCAAGACCCCGGGGGGTAGGGCGGGGCCACAATGGAGGATCAAAGTTTTACATAGAAATATATAGGAAAAATCTTTAAAAATCTTCTTCTCAAGAACAGCAAAGTCATGATGAGTCATATTTATATGGAAGCATCCTGAGGTAGTGTAGATTCAAGTTTGTTCAAACCATGGCCCCCTTGGGGTAGGGCGGGGCCGCAATGGAGGATCAAAGTTTTACATAGAAATATATAGGAAAATATCTTCTTCTGAAGAACTGCAAACCATGATTAGTCATTTTGATATGGAAGCATCCTCAGGTAGTGTAGATTCAATTTTGTTCAAATGATGACCCCCAGGGGTAGGGTGGAGCCCAATGGGGGAAGGAAAGTTTTACATAAGAACATATAGAAAAAATATTTCTTCTCAAGAACAGAAAAGCTATGTTTAGTCATATTGATGTGGAAGCATCCTCAGGTAGTGTAGATTCAAGTTTGTTCAAACCATGACCCCCGGGGGTAGGGTGGAGCCACAATGGAGGATCAAAGTTTTACATAGAAATATAAAGGAAAATATCTTCTTCTGAAGAACAGAAAAGCTATGTTTAGTCATATTGATATGGAAGCATCCTCAGGTAGTGTAGATTCAATTTTGTTCTAATGATGACCCCCAGGGGTAGGATGGGGCCCAATGGGGGATGGAAAGTTTTACATAAGAACATATAGAAAAAATATTTCTTCTCAAGAACAGAAAAGCTATGTTTAGTCATATTGATATGGAAGCATCCTCAGGTAGTGTAGATTCAAGTTTGTTCAAATGATGACCCCTGGGGTAGGGAGGAGCCACAATGAGGGATCAAATTTTTACAAAGGAATATATGGGAATTTTTTTTTAAAATCTTTGAATCTTTTTAAATCTTTTAAATCTTTTAAATCTTCTCAAGTACAACAAAGCCATTTGTTATATTGACATGGAAGCATCATCAGGCCCCCCCTCCCCCCCTCGGTCTTTTCAATACTGAACTGATTGTGCTTTTGCTTAGCCAATGTGCTCAGGTGAGCGATGTGGCCCATGGGCCTCTTGTTTGCAAATAGGTAGGTAGTTTTTTGAAAAATGGGTGGACGCTAAACAGAGAAAAAACTTGAAATGGCCTAATTGAAGTTGATATAGAAGCATTCTCAGGTATTGTAGATTCAAGTTTGTTCAAATCATGACCCCTGGGGGTAGGGTGGGGCCACAATAGACGATCAGAGTTTTACATAAAAATATAGAGGGAAAAAACTTTTAAAAATCTTCTTCTCAAGAACAGCAAAGCCATGTTTAGTCATATTGAAAAGGAAGCATTCTCAGGTACTGTAGATTCAAGTTTGTTCAAATGATGACTCTCGGGGGTAGAGAGGGGCCACAGTGAGGGATCAATGTTTTACATAGAAATATATTGGAAAAAAATCTTTCTCTCAAGAACAGCAAAGCCATGTTTAGTCATATTGATATGGAAGCATCCTCAGGTAGTGTAGATTCAATTTTGTTTAAATGATGACCCCTAGGGGTAGGGAGGGGCCACAATGGGGTATCAAATTTTTACAAAAGAATAGAGAGGATAAAAATCTTTAAAAATCTTCCCCTCAAGAACAGCAAAGTCATTTGTTATATTGATAGGAAAGTATCCCCAGGTAGTTTAAAATTCAAGTCCCCCCCCTCCCCCATGTAAACTTTTCAATACTGAACTGATTTGTACTTTTTCCTAGCCAATGTGCTCAGGTGAGTGATGTGGCCCATGGGTCTCTTGTTTTTAAAGTTGTGCCCCATAAGGCCTAAAAAAAAAATTTGTGTGTTTCGGGTAACCCGACCTAACCTATAAAAATGTGCCGATCCTAACATTTTTTTTGATGTCCGTATTTATCCGAATAAAATTCCTATCATTTCTATGTAAAATCCGTTTTTATCAGAATATTTTTTCTCATTCCTAAGAAACGTCTTTAAAACGCTTAGGCTCTTAGTGAACATTTACGATATTTAAATAAACATGCAAGCAATTTTATGACGGGACCGACAGCATGAAATGGGAAATCTTTTCGATAATTTTGACACAGATATTTCTATAATTTAAAAGTTTTGTGACATAGCTGAAATGGTATTGGTTTGTTGTGTTTCGATTACATGTTCGACCCGCGTGGTTTCGTACCTGAGTTGCATATGTATATGCCAATGTGTATACAAGCACACAGGTGAATTAACGTATGAACCAATGTACGTGTGTGTACAAACACACAGGTGTGTAGGAAACATACTGGTGTACGGTAGCTGTCAGTAGAGAGTAAATGGCTTAATAGATGTACGTGTCAATTAGATTGATGCTGTCATACAAACAGCACGAATAATGAATAAGTACTTAAAATATATTCTATCTAAGTATCTTTCAAAAAGATTTTTCTTAAAATCATAGATTTTGATGAATTTGTGTTAGAATATTTTAGATGGTTTTTTTTTTCTTCATAAAACAAAGCCTGTATGAATGTTTTGGAAAGAAGTAAACAATACAGATAATTTACATTAACACAATGTTATAGCCTTCTTTGAATATCGAAAACCTTCACTGGTATAAAATATTATTGCTTCAAAATTACAATAATAAATTGTATAAATATAGATGATATTGTTCTGAATTCAAACTGATAATATTTTTGACCAAGTTTCAGACTATTGTGATTATATGTTACAAATCTTGCATTTTCACGAGTATTTTACTTGTGGTATTGTACATCTTTCATTTGTAACTTCATGACAGATATGATTAATATTCTTTCATATTACAATATACTTTAATATTATTTAAATATAATCATACTGAAATAATTGTATATGCCCCCTGAGGACCCTTGATTGGTGAATAAACATATAGATATATATAATAATTAAAACCATCCTAATCAGTTAATGATTAAGAATATGTGATTTGTGTAAAATGAAAGTTTTTTCTTGCAGAAGAGATCTGAATAAAGAATTTTAAATTATCCATTAACTGCCATCGTTTCGATTCAGAACAAAACCACTGGATCGTACCCACAACTTGACAAGGGTCGAACTCGTATTTGGAACTTAACCGCTTGCATTTACTGAAATGAAGAGAAAATGGAAAAAAATAAAATGATATGAAACTCTGTAAAATTTAGTTGTCTGATGTTTTTCAAACATGTTGGAGTTTAATATAATATAAAATTATATTCTTATTATTTTCTATTTACATTTCAGTGGTCAGAAATAAATTTAAAAAAATTCCAAAAAAAAAAAAAAATTCCCTACCTACCTACCCTATTTTTTTTAGGTCACCTGAGTCACTCAGGTGACCTATTGCTATCTGTTTTCATCCGTCGTCGTCCGTCGGTCGTAAACTTTTGAACATTTTCAGCTTCTTCTCTTGAACCACAGAACCAATTTCAACCAATTTTGGCATATAGCATCAATGGGTGAAGGGGTACAAAAATTTTGAATTTCATGGTCCCTGCCCCCCTGGGGCCTGAGGGGTGGGGCTAAAACCATCAAAATTAGTGCTATCTTCAAAAATCTTCTTCTTTACTCCTGGACATCAAGCAGTCAAACTGTTGGCATGATTGTAATAAGCATTGAGCCCTCTACCAAAATTGTGAAATTCATGGCCCCAGGGTCAGGGGTTCTGGTGCTAGGGCGGGGCTATATAGATCATATAGTGAAAGCGCATTATTTCTTTGAAAATCTTCTTCTCTACTCCTGGGTATTATTTAAACAAATTTAATACATAGTTATGATAAGCAAGAGTGACTCTACCTAAATTGTGAAATTCATAGCCCCAGGGTCAAGGGTTCTGGTGCTAGGGCAGGGCTATATAGATCATATAGTGAAGGTGCATTATTTCTTTGAAAATCTTCTTCTCTACTCCTGGGTATTATTTAAACAAATTAAATACATAGTTATGATAAGCAAGGATGCCTCTTCCAAAATTGTGAAATTCATGGCCCAAGGATCAGGGGTTCTGGTGTTAGGGTGGGGCTATATAGATCCTATAGTGAAGGTGAATTATTTCTTTGAAAATCTTCTTCTCTGCCCCTGGGTATTATTTAAACAAATTAAGTACATAGTTTAGATAAGCAAGAGTGACTCTACCAAAATTGTGAAATTCATAGCCCCAGGGTCAGGGGTTCTGGTGCTAGGGCGGGGCTATATAGATCATATAGTGAAAGCGCATTATTTCTTTTGAAATCTTCTTCTCTACTCCTGGGTACTATTTAAACAAATTAAATACATAGTTATGATAAGCAAGAGTGACTCTACCTAAATTGTGAAATTCATAGCCCCAGGGTCAAGGGTTCTGGTGCTAGGGTGGAGCTATATAGATCATATAGTGAAGGTGCATTATTTCTTTGAAAATCTTCTTCTCTACTCCTGGGTATTATTTAAACAAATTAAGTACATAGTTATGATAAGCAAGGATGCCTCTTCCAAAATTGTGAAATTCATGGCCCAAGGATCAGGGGTTCTGGTGTTAGGGTGGGGCTATATAGATCCTATAGTGAAGGTGAATTATTTCTTTGAAAATCTTCTTCTCTGCCCCTGGGTATTATTTAAACAAATTAAGTACATTGTTATGATATGCAAGGATGCTTCTTCCAAAATTGTGAATTTCATGGCCCCAGGGCCAAGGGTTCTGGTGAAAAGGGGAGGGGGGGGGGGGGGAGGGGGGCTCTATTGATTATATAGTGAAAAAGCAAAATTTCTTTGAAAATATTCTTTTCTGCTCCTGGTTAAAAAGTAAAGAAGCTAAGTGTATAGTTATGATGAGCAAGAGTGCTTCTTCCAGAGTAGTGAATTGCATGACATCTGGGTCAGATGTGCTGGTATAAGGGTGGGGCTCTTGATAATATAGTGAAAATGCATTAATTCTATTAAATAATCCTGTCTTCTCTTAGTGTTAAGCAGATAAACAAAGTGATTACTTATGATGAGCAAACTTCTGGTCCCAGGGTGAGAGAATCTGGTGTTTCTCGCTGGGGAGGGGGGGGGGGAGCTCTATTGATAATATAGTGAATCTGTAATAAAAATGCATTATTTCTTTAAAAATCTTCGCTGCACCTGGGCATATCAGAGGCAAAAAGAGTAAAAGTTTTAATAAGGAAGGGTATTTTTACCAGATTTTTGAACATCTGGACCATTTGATCACGTGTTCTGGTCCTGGCCAGGGCTCTAATAATTTGTATTCTACTGAGAGGAGTTATTCCCCTTTGCCATTTACTTTTGATAATTAATCACTTCAAATAATGTACTTGAAAGGTTAATAGAATAAGAGAATTATGCAAGAATATCTATTGTATAATACAAAAAGTACTTTCATAGTTTTAATGATCAGGTATACTTGTAAGTAATAGATAAATAAAAATGAGACAAAAATAACTTGTCTTTTTAAATGTTCATCAAAGACCAAGGGAAGCCAATGTAAGAGATTTCAACAAGGAATTAAAATAGTACAGAAGCACTGATAGTTTGCTAAAATACTGTATGATGATTAGTGATAAATGGGGAACAGATTAGAATATAATTTATGAACTGTTAATGAATACTAGACTAATTATTTTGTTGATCCTGTTCACCCTATTTTTCTTGCTTTTGGGCAACAAAGCTTCACCTTTCAGTTCATTTTATACTCTATGGATTCTCTAAATTGTTGTATTATACTCAGGTGACCGTTAAGGCCCTTGGGCCTCTTGTTTCATCAGTGTTACCCGAAACACACAATTTTTTTTTTAGGCCTAACTGAAATTGGTTTCTACAGGCCCATAGAATGTAGCTTATTAAAATTTTATACCTGCTTGTAATACTGCTTCAGCTTACTCTCTTTATTTTCACAGTAAAGGAATTATGTGTTACCTACAGTTTGGATGCTGAAAGAGTAGCAGCTGAGTGGATTGCATTTTCAAATGTCAGGAAAAATCTCACAATCTCTTTGGAAAACTTGGATGTATTTGATAGAGAGGTAACTTGGTCAGCTTTTAGCTCACCTGAGCTGAAAGCTAAAGTGAGCTTTTCTGATCACAATTTGTCTGTCGTCTTTCTGTCTGTCTGCAGGGTTTTTAGCTCACCTCAATAAAGTTGGGGAGAGCTTATGTAATACCCTCGGCGCCGGCGTCCCAAGTTAAAATTTTTGGAGCAAATTTCTTTCCAAGTAGTTCTATGCTCTATATTAATCCAAGATGCATGGAAGATGCTTCTAGTATGTTTCATTGTACCTGTCAAGGTTTCAGGTGCTGCAATTTCAGCTGAAGAATGACCAGGTTAATGTTTTTGGAGCAGGTTAAAGTTCTTAGAGCAGGTGAAAGTTTTTGGAGCAGGTCTCATTTCCAGGCAACTACAGGGGTTGAAATATATGGTAGCCCGACACCCAGGGCTAGTCATTTTAAGGGTTGGGCTAGCTAATTTAAATATAATGATAGTCCATCGGACTTGCAGAATGGAAAAAAAATCTCAACAGACAACAGTTTACTCTCACTTCTTTGTAGAGTGGTTTCATTAGACTGAGAACTAGATTGTAGTTTAATTTGTTTCTGTCACCACAGCCTGCAAAACTTTTACTTGTTATGTTTTCATTTTGCATGAAAAAGTTGTTGGGCTAGTTAGTTTGAGGTTTGGGCTAGTAGTTTTTTACTGGTTAGTGGTCCCTGGGCTAGTGGGTTTTCCAGGAAATTTTCAAACCCTGAACTATAAGCTCTGTGTAGACCAAACTTGCATGGATGATACATCTAAGGATGCACATCACCAGGCTTGCTTCAAATGCTGGATCTGACCTACACTTTCCAATTGAGTGACCAGGTTAAAGTTTTTGGAGCAGGTTCTCATTTCCAAGTAACAATATGCCCTATATTGACCAAACTTGCATGGATTATACATCTTACGATGCACACTACAAGACTTGCTTCGGATCCTAGACCTGACCTACATTTTCCAGATGAGTGACCAGGTTAAAGTTTTTGGAGAATGCCCATAACCCAGAAACTATAAGGGCTATCTGAACCAAACTTTAATGGATGATGCATCATGGAATGAACACTCTCAAACTTGCTTCAGATGCTGGATTTGACTTACATTTTCTGGATGAGTGACTAGTTTAAAGTTTTTAGGTAAGTCCATTCCCAAGTAACTGCAAGCCCTATCAGACCAAAATTGCATAAGTGTTACATCTAGGGATGCACACTACTAGATTATTAGTTTGGGGCTTTGCCTTACTTAAAGACAACAATTGTTGAGGTGAGCTCTGTAATCTCTAATTACTTAAGGTTTTTTTAGGGGCTGTAGGAGGCCTGTATTCTGCCCCATTCCTGATGGTAAAAATTGTGTTTTTTTCCAATTTCATGAAAGAGAATTCCCATACAAACAAATATCACTAAAAAATGTCCGAACTCATTAACCAGTAACATGTATATCAGGATTGGTGTTCAAAAAAAAAAAATCTAAAATGCATGCTCCAAAAATAGAAAGTCAATAGGGTGAATTCACCATGCATCGGACACCCTTGCACTTCAACAAGTTCTAGTGATATCGCTACCGACCGAATATTATCAAAATGGAACCTAACATGTAGTATGTGGTTAAAATATAAATTTTTGACACAATCGTGCCCTATTTATTGAGAAAATATCATTAAAAACCGATTTTTTCGAAATAAGTCAGAATTTACCATGGATCGGACAATGTTCACCATGCATCGGACATACGATATTTAAACCAGAAAAATATCATACCTTGAACTTGGTGCTTTAAAATTAGTGATATCGAAACATTTTTATCTTTTATTTAAAAATTAACCTTCTAATTAAATTTGAATGACTATTTCGATCCTCAAATATGAAGAGATTTTAGTTGCATCACATTGCCTCAGAAAGGCTTTACAATGCTAGTAATATGGCAACTCGCGCCTTTGTCTCGTGGTTTATCATCATCTAGTTTAAAGAAATAAACTGAGTCCACTTCTAGTCGTCATATATCGATAATTTGTATTTTCACTGAAAATTTAGAGTTTCTAATTTCTATCTCCGTAAAAAACAGCTGTCACTTGGGTTTTACATGAAAATGGAAGTGATTACCCATGCATCGGAAAGTGTCCGATGCATGGTTAATTTGTGTCCGATGTACGGTGAAATAAACAAACTAGTTAAAAACAACTCTAAAAAATATTATACAAACATTGAGGTAAAATTTTTGAAAAATTTCTGTAAAATTATCAATCATTGACAAATTATACACAAGTCTGACCCGTTCCTTTGACGTCTATTTAAAAGAACGACAACTCTAAAAATTGCAAAATCATAAAATTCTGGTTACTCCCCTTTGATGATGCAAAATATGACGTAATTTCAAGGCCATTCTTGTGGTATTTTTATCACAAGATGAAAATAAAAATCGGCATCATTAAAAAGTTTAATTCTTCACCTTTAAGACAGAAACAAGTAAAAACACGGGGAGATTCAGGTTCAATGAATGTTTATTGCTTAAAGTTGTCCGAAGCAAGGTATGTGTCCGATGCATGGTTAACTCACCCTAAAAACCTTGCAAATAAAACAAAAACTCTTATTTGAATTTATTTAGAAAGATTAAATATGATATTTTCTCCAATATCAACAAGATGTTGCTATTTTTGCCAAATTGAAAGGTTTTAAAACCAAAATAAACCCCATTTCATATTTTAGATTTCTTTTCAAGAACCACTAGGCCAATTTTAGCCAAAATTGGCATAAAACATAATTTGTTCAAGGGAATTCTAAATTGTTCATATAAAGGGCCAAGTTCTATTTTAAGGGGATATAAGAAAAGGCAAAAATAGGACGGATTCAATAAAAAAAAAATCTCAAGAACCAATGGACCAGTATCTCCTCTGTGAAAGCTTGCTGAGGTATTGTAGATTATCATGGCCCAGGTGGTAGGGTGGGGCCACAATAGGGGATCAAAGTTTTACATTGAAATATATATATAGGGTCAGAAGAGATGAAACTTAAGTAAAAGCTTTCTAAGGTGTTGCAGATTTTAGATTATTCAAATCATGGCCTCCAGGGGAAGGGTGGGGCCACACAGAGAATCAAAGTTTTACAATAAAATATAAAGGAAACTTCTTTAAAAATCTTCCTTCTCAAGAACCATTGGGTTAGAAGAGAGAAAAGTTATGTGAAAGCTTCCTGAGATATTGTAGATTAAAATAGTTCAAATCATGGCCTCTGGGGGTAGGGTTTGGGCCACTATAGGGGACTGAAGTTTTGCATGGGACATTATAGGAAATAGATTTTGAAAATCTTTTTCAAGACCAACAGTTGCACCATTCATCATGTTCATTTGCCAATATTGCCAAGTTGAGTGGATTTATTTTTTTTTTCCATTACGTACAGTGGATTAGAGTTAGGCCAAACAAAAAAATATGTGTGGTTCTGGTTACACCTCCAAAAAAATTAGGGTAGGTAGGTAGGTATTTTTTTTTTTTTTTTTTTTTTTTAAACAAAATAATTTTCTTAATTTTTCTAAATAATACCTATCACTGCTTTGCAAGTGGCATTTAGATGTGGTGTGATAATATACTAGTCAATATTGGTAGGGGACACCTACATGCTAGCTTTCTTTGGATTTAACACAATTAAACACTTGCACTATGTTTTGCAAGGAGGCCGTCATTGCTGAAACTAAAACTTAAACCAGAGCTATTGATGGAAATCGGGGAAAATTCCGGAAAAAATATGAAAATTGCCAAAAAAAAGTTTAGGGTAGGGGGTATAAAATAGGGACGGTCGGGTAACCGGAACCACATATATTTTTATATTTGACCTTAGCTAAAGTAGGGATAATTAAAATTTTTCGTAATGCATGTATACAAGAAAAGAATTTTCTTTTCTTTTACTGCAAGGCCAAGTTAATCATAATGATATTGAAGCATTCCCATGTGTGGATTGAGAGACCTTTAGAGTTAGAGTGGGGCTATGATATGGGGTCACAATTTCATGTGAATATATAAATCTTCTTTGAAAATCTGATGAAGAAAAGCAGAGTTTGTTACTCAGGTGAGTATTGTGGCCTTTGGGCCTCTTGTTTATCTTTTACTGAGCTTGGCATCAGACCTTACCAGTATGAATCAGAAGCCGATTCTGATGAAAAAAAATTCAGATTACAAAACAGGCTACAGGCTATCGAATATGATTGTAAAATTTAGAGAGCTCTTTTTTTGTATTAGAAAATGAGATGAATTCTTCAGTGCTTTTTGTAGTTTTATCTAAAAAAAAAAAATGTGTAGCAAGGATAAGACACATTTACGTAGAAACACTTGAGTAGAAAAGAATCTGTAACATAAATTGTACTTGCAGAAACTAGCAAAGAAAATGCAGAGAACTCCCCAGACTCCTTTGACTAAGAAGACGCAGCAGAGAGTGTACAATATTGACAATGTATCAGAGGGGTAAGTAATGACAACTTTACTGTGACTAAAAAAGGATAAAGGACTGTCCAGTACATAAATGATGTCTTTTTTTTTTTTATATGATGGCTATTTTATTCATTAAATATTAATTTATTATTCACCATTTAAGGACCATCTTTGTCCAGCAACTAAATAAACATCATCCAGTACTATAATCACCTAATAAGTGTTAAGGGTGGTTGAAATAATTAAGAATACTGGGCAGTTATTAGATCAACCTTTAATAAATTACCTTGCAACTGAAATGGGGGATAAAATTTAAAACACTAAAAAATGTCCACTCCCAAAAATTTTCTTTGTGAACCTGTTTAAAAATATAATTGATAAATTGAATAAAAGAGAAATGTAATATATTTAGTTACCTATTAATATTTTACTGAAGGAGGTAATGCAGGATGCCATTAGTTAAAATGTTAAACAAATGGTACCTGGAAATTAGGTAAATCATACAAAAAATAATAATACATGATACATTAAAAGTAAATTAGCAGAAACTGGAAGTTTAAAACACATTTTTAGCTCACCTGAGCTAATGGCTCAAGTGAGCTTTTTTGATCACATATTGTCTGGCATCCGTCTGTCTGTGAACTTTTTACATTTTAGATGTCTTCACAAGAATCACTATTAGTTCTATTCTCTAATGGGAATGATAAATATATTTAACATTCAAAATTGGATTGAGATCGGCATGTTTTGTATTCTCTGCTACATTATGCTGTCACAGTCAGACGACAAAACACGCCTCTAATTTGATGGAAATGAAAAGTATTGCACAATATTTGAGGGGCGTATCATGCTGTGGCGGGGCACTTTATTTGAATGATGGACAGACAGAACAGGACACACAGACAAAAGACAGTTACAATATGCATAAATAACTGCACCTCAACCACTTTGACACCGAAAACGGGGGACCACAGTTCTTTGAATTTGCTTGTTATATTCTGAATTTCAAAGCATTTCATAAAATATTATATAATTTACAGCTATAAAAAATATAAATTGATCATTTAATGCATTGCGTGCACACAAAACGACCTTAAGTTTGTCCCACACAACATGCCTATTAATCCTAAAAATATTTCAACTCAATCAGATGAGTAGTGTCTGAGAACACCTGTGGATAAAAAAAGTACTGGAGAAGAAATTTGAAAAAGTAAAACAATATGTTTGTATACTTTGTTTGAAGAGCATAAATATTTTACTTAGAATCCCACACATTTATAGGCTACCCTTGAATCACATTCGATTTTGAATGCTTTAAACATGTGACCACAAGAGTATGAATTGACAAGTCTATTTTGGATTAATTTATGAACCAAATGAGTCAAGAATTATTGCATAGTTGTCTGCTCCAAATCCGCTAAAATATGAAGCCTGCTTTTTAAAGTACACACAAGTAGTTTCCCATTTCAGAATAGACAAATTTCGTTTAAAAATTATAATACTGTGAAATTAGTTATTTTTGTAGGGTCAAATTTTCATGGTTTGAGGAAAATATATGGGTTCAAGGGAATTTGCTTTCATGGTAGAAGGAAAAACTTTATATTGTTTTGTAGAATTTCAACATTTTGTGGAGGACCTGAATTCTTAGTTCTTTTCTTGCCACAAAATTCACAAAAATTAAACTCCATAAACATGATAAAATTAGTGAATTTACCATATATTTGAAACACTGCAATATGTACTGTGATATGGTATATCACAATACTCTTCAGTTGATTAGTTATGAACACCAGTGAAGAGCACAACCAAGGTTGATGTGGGCTAAAATCAGAGTTTTACATAAGGCATGTATACCACTGTATGCAAAAAAAAAATCTTCAAATAAGCAGAACCATGTTAGTATTATTGATATTGAAGCATCATAATGTTTGTTTTTTTTTTTTTTGGATTCAAGTAAATAATTTAGTTTAAGCAGCCCCTTGGAATTTTTTGGGGCCACAATGTGGGATCAGAATTTTCATGGAAATAAAGAGGGAAAATTATATTTTGACAATTTTCCTACAAGATTTAGGTTCTTCAGGTGAGCATTGTGGTTCATGGGCCTCTTGTTTAATTACAGGGTAAACATCCATGATGCTGAAAATTTGTACAATACGTATGGAGGTACACCATCATCAAAGGTATGTTTGAGTCTCTGGAGTGAGTTTAGTGATCTAGATAAATATGCAGTTGCTCTGTATTACGTACTTTGTACAAAATAAGAGTAATTAGAGGAGTCATTATCACTAACATGGCTTGGTTGACTAATCACAATCTTGAATTGAGCAATAGCCCATTACTGACTAATATAATTCAGGCTTGGATTTCTCGAAAAAAACTTAAGTTAAATCTCAGACTTAAGTCTGAGTTTTTACTCAAATTTCTGAGAAAAATCTCAAATTTGAGAAAACTCAAAATATTGCATTTCTCGAAAAAACTTAAGTTCTTTTTCTTACTTAAACTGAGAAAAAACTTAAGTTACCTTGTTAGTAAACTTAAGTCCTTAAAAGAATCTCAAACATGGCGGTGAACAACCGACGGCAGCGTCGTAGACGTCGACATAGACAGAGAGTTGCTCACAACAGGCTTGTTGACTGTGAAAATCCTTTAGAATTAATGCCAGAGGAGGAGATTTTCAAACGGTATCGTTTCCGCCCGGACACAATTTTGTTCGTGGTGAATTTATTAAGACGATTTCTCGAGAGAGACACTCTGCGAAGCTGTGCCCTCACCCCCCTTCTGCAGGTTATGGCCACACTGAGATTTCTCGCCACCGGAGGTTTTTATTCCTTTGTAGCCGATACATTTGACAGCCTGTCCCCATCCACTGTGTGTAGGGCGGTTAAGGATGTGTGTCATGCTTTGTGTCAGATGTCACGGCAATTTATAAGGATGCCAGCAAGACATGCAGCTGATGGAGTGAAAAAGCATTTCTATTCCATCGCAGGTAAACAACAAAACAAGGGAAGTAATCACAGAACAAATGGGTGCAAGTTACATCGTACCATAAATCCTTCGAATCAATAAAACAATAGCTGTTTTGTTTTCGCATACATCTTTACATCTTACACTTTGTTGCAATAAAACTTTTTAAAAAAAAATACAAAAAGAAATAAAAGATATGGAACGATTTCTATTTATGCCATCATGTACACATAATTGGCCAAAAAAATATATGGGGAAAGTGGGATTCACAGGTACCTGAAGTGTGGAAACCCCCCCCCCCCCCACAATAATTTAAAAAAATCGTAAGAACTTATACTTTCTCAAATATATAATATTTCCCCATCAATCACACTCAATCACGACCTATGCCGTTTCATGCAAGCAGATTGTACTTCTTACGTTTAGAGATTGGCCATGTACAGTATATAATAAAGTTTATTATAACGTAAATGTATTATACATGCATGGCCATTCTCTAAACTTAAGAAAACGTACAATCCTGCCTGTATGGAACGAAAAATGGGTGTGATTGACTGAGAAATCTCATTCTTGAGAAGTTGAAGACTCTTACTTAATTTAAGAAGGGGGCATCCACACTTCAGGTGTTGGGGGGGGGGGGGGGGGGGGGGCACTACCTCAATAACAAAATTGAATGCAAATTAAAGAAAATAATTAAGAATAACTTAAAGCCAAAATAGTGGATAATTTCAAGACTTTTCTAATAGAAGATGGTTATCATTTTCCCTTATTAGTTGCAACATGCTTGATGTTTTTTTTTTTTAATGTGTTCACATAGTTACTTATTTCATGGTCCTAGGTTTTCCAAATGTCCTCGGGTGCATTGATGGTATGCACATCAAAATTCAGGCACCTTCAGAAAATGAACCAGATTTCTTGAATATAAAAGGGTACCATTCTCTAAATGTACAGGTAATTTGTTTTAATTATTTTGAATTATAATTATTTGCACTGGCCATCGTAAAATTAATATTTTTTAAAAATTTTCAAAAATTATAAAAATCTCTATCGAGTAATAATATTTAATTATTCATATTATCAGATGATCTCCGATGGCAAATTTAGAATTTTGAACTGTGTCGCCAAGTGGCCTGGAAGTGTACATGACAGCAGGATTTACCGAGACAGTCATATAAGCATTGCCTTTGAAAATGGTAACTTCATTTGTAAAGTTTTGTTAAATTGAATAATTATTGAAATCAGTATATATACATGTATATGGAAAGAAATCCCATTTTTCGACAGCGGTAAATTCTACAAAATTCTTTAAAAGTGTGATGCTAATCATCGATATTTCCCTAAGAGTGGCAAATTGGAACAACTTTTGGGGTTTGGATTCAAAAGTTTTAAGATCTAATGAAGAAGATGAAGATAACGAACTGCGATCGATCTCATAAAAACTAGGCATATACAGGTACAAACAATACAATTCTGTGAACGATCATCTCATAAAAACTAGGCATATACATGTACAAACAATACAATTCTGTGAACAGGGCTTAAACAAAGAGTTGTACATGTACCAACATCAAAGCACCTGACATTTGACCCAAATATTTGTAAATGTCATTGTAATTCAATATATACCACATACGTTTTCTATTTTATTATTGAGTGCATATATTAAGGACCCCCCCCCCCCCCCTTTCCAAGGTTGAAAACCATTCTTTACTGCTATTGACAATTATTGCCTGGGTCACTACCGTGGAAAATCACCGATTAGCGCTTATTGCACTTTTACTGAGTTCACTCAAAAATTAGAGTGCTATTTTTTTGCCACGGTTTGATTAAAAAAAAAGGGGGGGGCACAAATATGATACTTTCAAGTAATCTTATACATTTCTTTATATTTAAGGACAATATCCAGGACTACTCTTGGGGGACTCTGGTTACCCTTGCAAACCCCACCTAATGACACCGTACCCTGTCACTTCAAATGATGCGGAAGCAAGATTTAACAATGCTCACGCTAGAACCAGAGTTGTCATCGAACAGACCTTTGGCATCTTGAAGAAGAGATTTCCATGTCTCCACAGCGGCTTAAGAACAACTCCTGAAAAGGCGTGTGATATCACTCTGGCCTGTGCAGTTTTGCACAATATAGGAATAGATCATAATGACATACTGGATATTGATGATGGCGTATATATCAACCAAGGGGATGTAAATTTTAATGTTAGGGATCAGTGGGATGGCAAAGATGTTAGAAATTACATATGTAGGTCGTTTTTTTCATAAAGTATTATGCCACAACTGTATCCCTGGTACAGTTGTCTATACATGTATGATATTTACATTTGAGTTTATATAGTTTACAAATCATAATAGACTAGTATGGAAAAAGAATAACAGGGTTTGAACAGCATGTGAATGCAGATATACATAATTTATTATGCCCCCGTAATTATAGATTCGAGGGTACATGTATTTAGTTTTTGCCCTGTCCGTCCGTCTGTCTGTCTAGCTGTCTGTCTGTCTGTTTGTCCGCAAAAACTTTAACCTTGTCCATAACTTTTGATTGGTTGAAGCTATAACTTTCATATTTCAGGTGTATTCCTTGTGACAGGAACAATCTTTGGGTACCAACAAATTCGACATTTTGACCTTGATTTTGGAGTTTTACCCACTTTAAAAACAACTTTATCCTGGGCCATAACTTCCGAATGGTTGTTGTTTAGGCTTGCATATTCATTAAGACAGGTCCTTATCTTTTATAACAACACTTTTGATCTTTTGACCTAGACCTTGGACTTTGACCTTCGCCAAAAGCTGTCATACAGGGGGAATCGGTGTTTTACAAACAAATCTTGATTTATATTATGCATGCTATACAACCTTTTGGGTTATAAGTGGTAAAAACAATTTATATGGCATTGAAATACAGATTTAAGTAAAAAAAAATTCAGTACAACGATGAACACTTTGAAAATATTTTTGAACCTCTTAAAAATTTTATATCAGATATCAATAAAAGAAAATGCAAGTAACTAATTATGTAATTGTTTATTATATTAACGCTGTACTGCTACATGTATCACTTTACACACAGGATATTATAAATTAAATTTTATAGAGCATTAGTTAATTCAGTGAATTAAGAAAATAAAATAAGAAAAAAAGCTAAAATTATGGGTACAGTATTTAGAACAGAGATATACACTGAGAATTTTTGAGAGAGTATCTGTATGATTTTTAGCTCTTCTGAGCCAAAGGCTCAAAGAGCTAATGCTATGGCCATTTGTGCGGTGTGCGGCGTGCGGTGTGCGTAAACTTTTTAGAATATGGGCCATAACTCAAGAACCCCTTGGCCAATTATTGTCAAATTTGTCACAAGGTATCCTTGGCCCAAGGGCTCCCTTTTATACTAAAACTAGGGTTGTGACCCTTTAACAAGGGGAGATAATTAGGAAAATAGAAACAAAAGTACTGGTTGCTAAAAGATCTTCTTCTCAAGAACCACTGGGCAGATTATCACCAAACTTACACAAAAGGATGAGGATATGCTGTAGATTAAAATTGCACGGGGATTTACCCTGGGGCAAAGGGCGTGGTCTCAAGGTCACTTCAAAGTTGACCAAAAATTACATTTTATTAAAATGTTGATATTTTGCTTACTATAAGGACTAGGATCATCAAATCTTGTCAGTTGATGCATCTAAGGACCTCATATCATGTTGACTCAAAAGTAGGTCATGGTGACCTACTTTTTAAATTTTGGGGCTATTCTTTTTCAAAATGATTTAGAGGCATATTTTGAACAATTTAAGGCCTATGATCATCAAACTTTGTCAGTTTATGTATCTTAGGTCCTCGAAGTATGTCAACTAAAAAGTAGGTCACCTTGACCTACTTTTTGAATTTTATGGCTTATCTTTCTCAAAACAATTAAGGTCATTAATTCGAATACCGAGAGGTTTAGAATCATTAAATCTTGTAAGATGATGCATCTTGGGGCCATAAAACATATTTATTAAAAAGTAGGTCACAGTGACCTACTTTTTGAACTTTGCAGGCATTTGATTTCAAAGCGTTTTAGAAGCATAATTTGGACATTTTTAGTTTTATGATCATAAAACTTTGTAAGTTGATGCATCTTGGGTCCTCAAAAAAGGTCAACTGAAAAGTAGGTCATCGTGACCTACTTTTCAATTTATATGACTATAATTAAATATTTCAGGTACTAATTGGCTTAGAATCATCAAACTTTGTCAGTTGATGCATCTTGGGTCTTCGGAGTAGGTCGACTAAAAAGTAGGTCACAGTGACCTACTTTTGAAAATTTATGGCTTTAATTAAATATATGGGGTACTAATTGGCTTTGAATCATGAAACTTTGTCAGTTGATGACTTTTGGGTCTTCGGAGTAGGTCGACTAAAAAGTAAGTCACCATGACCTACTTGCAAAAATTTATGGCTTTAATTAAATATTTTGGGTACTAATTGGCTTAGAATCATAAAACTTTGTCAGTTCATGTGTCTTGGGTCCTCGGAGTGCAACAACTGAAAAGTAGGTCATGGTGACCTACTTTTGAAAATTTATGGCTTTAATTAAATATTTCAGGTACTAATTGGCTTAAAATCATCAAACTTTGTCAATTGATGCATCTTGGGTCCTTGGAGTACAACAATTGAAAAGTAGGTCACTTTGACCTACTTATAAAATTTTATGGTTATAATTTTAGAAAATATTTTAGGTATTAATTGGCTTAGAATCATCAAACTTAGTTGATGGGTCCTCAGACAATGACAAGTGATAAGTGGGTCACCATGACCAACTCTCAGGTACTAATTGGCTTAGAATCATCTTGGGTTCTCAGAGTGTGAATTGGAATTTCAAGGGTTTATCTAAATATACAGGATACTTCGAGGGTTCAAATAGAAGTGATAGGTTGCACAGTTTATCAGAAGAGCGATTCAAGGCCCATGGGCCTCTTGTTTAGAACATTTATGAAATGATGAAAGATGAAACATTTCTCTTGTAAAATATACAAATGTAACACATTCTTTTGGTCAAATTCCATATAATTAACTTATGATGATTAAACAAAATAAAAATACTAATACCAGTACTACATGTATATTTACATAATACACAATTATTTTTAAAATCTTGACATGTAATAATCAAACAGTGATTTCTTAATCAATGTTCAATAAATTTACACCAAAACTTTGCTGAGAGTTTTTTTTTCTTTATAAATGAACACAAGCATTTAGATAGCAGATTTAGTGATGGAATCATTAGTAAGGCAAGAGATTTTTTATTACAGGTATCTGGATATAAGGACGTCTGTCCCATAGGAAGGAACCATAACTCTTGAAAATATCATTTATTTGGATGTCTTAAAATTTTGCTTTATTTGAAATCAATTAATTGTGTGCACCAATTTTTAGTTCATGCTTTTAAAATAATCAAAGATCCACGTAGTTTAAAAACTTTAAAACAGTCTTATAAATAATTGACAAGTGCTCCCTTTACAAGAAAAAAAATTAACATTCTGTAACATGTAATTTTCTGTAAAATTTGTTACAATTCTTTTGAAACCTTGCAGTATTTAATATCTCAGAAAGAAAATTTCTGTTCAAGAAGAGTTCATGAATAGATGCATTTTGCTAAAATGTGGCTAGAAAATGTTTATATACATGTGTATCTATCTTTACCACTTACAACATATTTTTTATAATACTAGTAATGTTGTTTTAGTATTTCATAGTGGTAATAAAATATTTTATTATTTTAAAAAATTATTTTATTTTATTATTTAAAAAAAAAAGTTTCATGCAAATGAACAATAAAAAAAATCAATACATGTACCCGGTATCATCTTAAAGTGGAGAGTCTAAGAAAGGTGAAATAAATCATCATGTTAAAAATTATACAGCACTGTATAAATATATAATAGATGTACAAAATGTACGAGTACTTTCTGAATTTTGCTAGGGAAAAGACTTCTGTAGATTGATGCTCACCAATGTTAACTTTCATGTTAATAACCATTATGCCAATCTACGTGTCTGGTCCCTGCCCTTTGCATTCGGTGGACAATCTAGTTGTCAACCCGCATTGCCTCCGTGTAGAGAAGTGTAGCCGCTGACTTGTCATATTAAATCATTGTGTAATTTTTTAAATAATACAGAAAACAATGTAGGCCTATAATTATGCTACACATCCTCTCTACCCAAGCATATACCTAGATATATAGCAATTTTAAAATGACTGAACTTTTTAAATGTCCGTTTGTTGTCTCAAGAACTTGGAATTCCCCTTGATCATGTTGATACGTCTGAAAACTTATTATAGCAAATAAGAGGAATAACTCTAATTCTTAAAACAAAACAACACACACACACGAGGCACTCGTTTTCTATTAAAACAATAGTAATACTTATCAATTATGCATAATAAGGCATAATATATACGTGTTCATGATGATAAAATATACTGCAAATGGTACTTACGCATTCACCGCCTCTGCTACCTCCTCCCACGCCCCCTCTTTGAGTTTCACAATTTTTGACACCCCCCGACCCTTTCATTTTTCCGAAGAGGCGGTCCTAGCATTGTCGGACCGCCTCAACCGTGTCTTTGGAACTTTCACTTCCATAATATAGGCCTAGATTGCCGTAGCAGTCGATTATTTACATTGGATACTATAACCGGAAGTAAGGAGTAAGGCCGCTTATGTGATGTTGAAAAAACTCAGTTGAGAAAAAAAATAAACTTAGCTGAGAATTGACTGAGTTTGTTTCGAGAAACGCGATTTGAGAAAAATCTTAGCTGAGTTTTTTCTCAGGATTTGAGATTGAACTTGAGTAAAAACTTAAGTTTTTTTTCGAGAAATCCAAGCCAGAACACGTTAAAAAAAATAATAAGTAGTAGTGAAATCATGCTTGGTATGTACATCTGATTAAACTTGAAAAAAAAAATTTTTTTTAGGTCACCTGAGTCACTCAGGTGTCCTATTGCTGTCTGTTTTCTTCTGTCACTGTGCATTGTGCATTGTTAACGTTGTGCTTCTTCTCTTAAACCACTGTACCAATTTCAACCAATTTTGGCAAAATGCATCAATGGGTGATGTGGTACAAAAATTGTGAATTTCATGGTCTTCCTCTCTCCACCTGTATATATTTAGCAGATAAGCTAGGTGCATGGTTATGTGTGCAAGGGTGCTAAATCTTCCAAATTGTGAAATTTGTCCCCCCAGTTTGAGCGGTTCTGCAGGAGGGATGCTGGTATTGATCGGACCACTGTGGAGCTGCTGTGGGATCGCTATGGGACTGCTCTGGAACTGCTTTCTGTCAGGTTGAGCCTGGATGGTACTGTACATTCTGGCATCTGCTTGCAAAGCAGGCCAATAGAATTTTTGCCTTATTTGAGCAAATGTCTTACTCATGCCAAAATGTATAGATGTATGGCTGTCCTCTCATTATGACAGAACTTAAAATTTGTCCTAAGTTGGCTACTTGGTACAGTAGCTTGCAAGCAGATGGTCTTTCCATCTTCCTCTACAAATTGTATAGAATGCATTTTCAATAAAGAGACTGTTCTACTGTGACCATATAGAATGTAGCACGTATCCTTGGCCATTGACCTCACTGTACTCAGGTCTTGTTTTCTCTTTGACCCAATGTTTGTCAAGGGATGAATTCCTGTCTTGCATATCTTTCATTGACAAAATTGGGTTGTCTTCATCTTCTTTTGACCTACTGGCTTGGGCTATCTCTCTAACTTCTTGTTTCTTACTTTCCAATTCTGTCTCCCAGTTTAGATTAAATCCACATTTGTGACAAGGCACACAAAATAAATAAATAGAAACTTTTTTGAAATTCAATTAAAATATACTTCAACTACAGTTTTGGTCTGATTTCAAAAAGTCTTGATTTCCAAGATGTGTGATTCTGTATATTGGTTTGGAATTTCAGCAAATGGTGTTGCCATGGTTACACCTGTGTAGTTTTCTTACTTTAACAGGGGACAGCAGCTCAGAAAAGACAACTCACACCTGAAAATCCTACAATTAAGAGATTTCAGAGCAACATGCGTAGTCCAGTCGTGCCTTTTTCTCCTGCCAGTTTTTCACCAGTAGGGTAAGAAGTCAATTTATAATTATCTTGTGTTGAGCATATGCTTTATTAGGTCACCCGAGTCACTGAGGTGATTTATTGCTATCTGTTTTCATCTGTCATCATGGTCATTGTCAATTATCCATTAATATATTAACATTTTCAGCCTTTTCTCTGGAATGACTTGGCAAATTTCAACCATGGTCCTCTTTTGCCCATAGCTTCTATGGGCAAAGGAGAACAAAAATTATTTCATGGTCTCTACCCCCAGGTGTTTGAGGGGTGAGGCAAAACCATCAAATTAATGCAATCTTCAAAAATCTTCTTTACTCAATAAGCATTTAGCCCTCTACTTAAGTTCTGAAATTATGAAGCAACCTCACTTTTATTTTTTGCTTAAAAAAGTTGGATAAGTCCCACTTTAATTCTGGGAATTTTAGTGATGCACACACCCGAGTTCCTCTTTACTCCTCCATAAATAGTTGAGGAACCAATCTCGCACACACATGGGACCTTATGAAAATTTGTATTGGTAAGTTATATAAGGTACTTTCACTTTCACTGAATTAAGTAGGCAGTCTTTTTAGATGGTCTGCAATGATAGCATCTCTCGTCATTGCCAATAGCTGATTGTCTGTATCTTTTGATCTACAGGGGGACTCAACCAAAAAACTTCAGTTTAAAAAAAATTGCCCATTCCACTTGTATTCTAATGTATTAGTGATATATTTTTATACCCCCGCTCCGAAGGAGAGGGGGTATACTGTTTTACCCTTGTGTATCTGTGTAGCTCTGTGTCTGTCTGTAACAAATTTTCGTCACAGTTTTCTTAGCAACTACTCATTGCAGGTGCTTGAAATTTTAGCACACTCTCTGTCTAGGGATGCCATATGGAGGGATTAATTTTTTTCTAATGTGATGTCAACTTCCTGTTTATCCACATTCCATACCAAATTTCCGTCACAGTTTTCTCGGCAACTACTCAAGATAGATGCTTGAAATTTAAGCAAACTCTTTCTTTAGGCATGCTATATGGTGGTATTCATGAGAGTGCATATTCACATCAGAGTGGGGTATTACTAGTGAGCATTAGCTCACAGACTTCTTGTTTGTTATATTTTGTTATCACAAATAACTTTCTTAAGGCATCATTACTCATTTGACATATAACTAGGGTTGGATACTGGTACTCGGTACCAATACCGTACCGAATAGTTATTTAAAAAATACCGGTAAAATACCGTTTTATTTAATACCAGTACTATAACGGTATTTCTCAATCTTTGAAAGATTTTAATACATTCAAAATGATTTTTAAAAAAAGAGATTCCAGACTCGCTAAAATAAAATTCCCCGCGCATTGAAAGGGTAGGCTAATTAACGAAATGGATGCTTAGTACGGTACTTGCTTTTGACTGCTGATATTCGAGGTAAATCAATACGTATATTTAAAAATAAAAAAAAAATCACATTAATCTTGTTTTAATTTTATTTATAAAAACTGATAATAATTGTAACTAAAAAATGCAAAATGTCGCAAAAATGTGATGTGCATCTCTATCCATTATTAATGTTTCGTCGTTTAGTGCGAACAAACAAAATGGGTCCTGGCAAGTGGCAACCGGGTGAAGCGGTCAGCTGTATCTAGTTAAATTAATTTGTTTGAGATTCAATTTATTTGTTTTGTTGATGATTTATTAAAAGATTGAAATATAACATAGTTTATAGGGTCATTTTAGATTATAACATCGAATGGTTGCGGATTGGTGAAAACACATTTGTTATAAAATGAGCCCTCATTCTCATTCATCGAGGTCAAGTACCGTATCGTTAAAAATACCGTATCGTTTTAAAAATACCGGTATGGTATCGTACCGTTTCATCCTTAACGGTATCCAACCCTACATATAACTGAACTGCTCTCTGTTGCGCTGTAATGTCATCAAACGTCAAAATTTTTTGTGTACTGCGTTTACCACTTTCCCATTTCAAAGCCTTGGAAAAGTGCGAAAAATTAAGCAAAAATTCAAATTCTCCAAATGACAATAGATAAGGAATTAAAAACAATTTAATTTTTACCCCAGCCTTATCTATTTATTATTTTTATTTCAAAATAATACTCAAATGTTCCCTGTGAAACCCCATTTTTTTGGTCGTGCGCAGTAGGGCCATGCCCTTCGCACATTCAAGTATAATAAAATCTTTATTTTTGAATATAATTTATTAGAAATATTAAGATATAATTAAATATGATAGATAAACATTTGCTGAATATTTCAGCTCAGTGCATGCATTATTTTTCTATAAAAACTTGATGTCCATGATTTTATGAATAGAAAGTAGAATATTAAATCAAATGATTTATTAGTATTTCACTGTGGAAAGTAGGTACTCTATCTGAGAAGCTCACACCCTTATTTTGTTATCCCCCCCCCACCCCCAAAGTTTTGTCAGTCAAAGCAATCTAAAGGCCTGTGTTGAAACAGTTAAATATTTTGCTGTAATTGTTAAAGCAGTAGGTCTCAGTAAGTTTTATTTTTTAGGGCAACACCTTCCAAAAAGTATAGATTAAGAACAAATGCTGGTGATGTGGTAGCCTCATTCGGAAATTTGGATAACATAAAGTGGCAAAGCAGAGGCCAGAATTGCACCATCAAATGGTATGATCCATTGAACAACTTATTGAAAGAGGAGAAAGAAAGTCTAAAGGATCTTAGTAAAAACTTCAAGTATATGTTCCAGAAACTAACAGCCAAAGCCTCAGGTAAAGTGCTTCATTGGAAATATTTTTGTGCATAGTTTTTTTTTTAAAAATTTTTTAGGTCACATGAGTCACTCAGGTGTTCTCTTGCTATCAGTTTTTGTCCATCTTCAGTTGCAAACTTTGAACATTTTCAGCTTTTCCTAGAACAGCTGAAAAAATTACATCCAATTTTGATATCTAGCATCTGTGGACAAAGGGGAACAAAATTTTGAATTTCATGGTCCCCACTCGTCTCAGGCCTGAGGGGTGGGGCTTAAACCATCAAATTTAATTCCATACAAAAAGCATAACCTTATCGCGTTAATTATTTCATGATCGATAGAAATTCGAAACAAGTAAGCAACAACAGAATGAACACACTTGTCTTTTTACTGTAGATCACTAAATTTTCACGACACCTTATTCTCGCGAGATAGTCATTGACTCTTTATTAGCGAGACATAATTTTCACGAATTATTGTTATTCCTCTATATAATCTTAAGGAATACTATTATACGCGAGAATGAAATTTTCGCGAGCTCACTGTCTCGCGAAATTATGCGAAAATAAAGTTCTCGCAAATAAAAAGTGATTTACAGTAATCTTGCATGTAAAAGCTTCCAAAGTTTCTGAGGTTGCGTGTATTCAGGGGTCGACATTAACGGTTGTCTGATTGCCTGGGACAAGTAAATTTTCAGTTTGGGCAAATGAAACTGTCGACGTACTTGTCCGATCGGGCAAGTGAATTTTTCTCATAGAAATGTACAAAATTTAGTTTACATTAATTTATAAATAAAGCAATAAATTGAACACTTGATTTCAGCCGCGTACCTGACTGACAATGTTTTTGCATTCGGAATTCGTTGATAGCGTTTCTGGATCATACCGTTCATTTAAAAAATCAGGATTGTTAATATTTTATGCTCAACATCTAATAACTTTGTTAATTTCTTATTAAGAATTCAGATTATTTATTCACTGTAAGTACAGTGTAACACGGTGTATCTTGATCAAGATAAGATGTGTGTTTTGTAGCAACTATCTTCCTTTAGTGTTTCTTCACAGTTATCTCTGAAAATTACGATTCACAAAAGGATCCTACCAAAAATAATTTTAAAAAATATGAATTTTATTAAAAGGAAAAGGAGGATTCTTGCTGCATGGCAGTGTGTGTTAACAGCTTAAATTACATGGACAGTGGTATACATTTATGTACAAATTCAGCATCAAAATATTTTCAGGTAGTTCATCTTGTCAAATTGACAGTAGTGTATTCAGTCACATTTTTTCTTATCTTAACATTTACAGTAATAAATAATTTTTTTCGGAATTTCTTAAGTTTGACATCACTTGCCCAAAGGGCAAGTAAATCTGAAAGTTAATGTCTATCCCTGGTATTTCTTGACAGGTTGGATCAGAATTATTTATTTTGGCTAGCATATGCTTTTCTGCCTCCTGAATTACTGCAGATGTTCTTAAAAATAGATTTTTTTTTACATGTATATTAGATGGTACACAACTGCACTTGCATCTAAATTAAAGATAATAATCCACAGCTTAAGAGAGAACTTCAAAATACATAATATTTAAACATGTTGGCTCTCATAATTATCTGTATTTCATGCACTATGAAGACAAACTGATTTTTTTTTTTACAAATACAGTGCTCCCCCATTAAAATTCCCCCCGTTATAATGCCACCCCCGCCTACCGCCAAAAAAAAGTCAAGTCCCGATTTCCTCGCTATATAAAACCCCGTTTTACCACCATCCCCCGCCTATCGCCATCCGCCAACGTATTTCAGGTACAAATCTGTCCATTACCGTTATAATCACCCCCGATAATTACCGCCAATTATATCTTCGGGGAGAGAATTTCAGTGAACAGTCTTAAGCAATTATCCGCCATTAGTCTTCCAGGTATCAAAGTTTGGAGTAGATAATAAGTTACATGCATAATTATTTGAGTTCAAATCTTTACTCTTCTTTTTGAAGTCTGAATATGGCTGACTCGCCGAAATCAGGCGCGTTATCTTGGAATTGAAACATTGAATTGAAGTGAAGGTATTCGCTTTATTAAACAAGCATGGGAAAGTGTAACGCCCGACACGATTAGAAATTGTTGGATCCACAGCGGGTTAGTCACGGATGAAAATCGATCTATAAATAGCACACCTGTCGACGATTATGACCTTACGGTGTCTTTGTCACAAGTTCAAGACTCGCTAGATTTGGATCCAGACATGAGGTTGACCGTCCGAGAATTTTTGAATTTGGACAAAAATGCCGAGTCCTCTCAATCACTTACTGATGACGAAATATCGTCAACCGTGGCGAACTCAAACGATAATACAGACCAGGTAGAGGACGATAGTGAAGAAGAAGCTCCGCGTGTTCCTACATACGTAGAGGCCAGACAGGGACTTGAATGTTTGTTACGGCATTTAGAATCAAAAGAATCAACAACTGAATCTAAAATAAACTTTTTCTGCAATTAGCTATTAAAATAAAACCATCAAAACAATCAACAATTGATATGTTTTTCAAAAAACAGTGATTTTCTGACAAGCATACCTAAGCTTTTATATTTGTTTATTTGATATAAAGGCATTAAAATCTTGAAATACATGTAGTACATTGATAATAAATTTGTTTTCATTTATTTGTGCACGTCACTTCTCTCCCCCCGATATAACGCCACCCCCGTTATAATGCCAAAATGACCAAGGTACAAATGTTGGCGTTATAACGGGGGATCACTGTACATGTAAACATTAAACACGCCTGTGTTATTATCGAAAGAGGAACCAGGAATTATACCCCCCAATATATATATATATGTGTATATATATATATATATATATATATATATATATATATATATATATATATATATATATATATATATATATATATATATATATATATATATATATATATTTGGGGGGTATAATGTAATATATATATTACCCCATGATTTGTTGTTCTGATATAGATGCAATTTCTCTGTACATGTACATGCATGCTATTTAAAGAATCAAATTCCGGGGATGGGGAGGTGTCCTCGAGTAGGGTACTGTGGAAAAAATCCTTGCGAGGTGAGTCGCTTCTGTTTAAAAGCATACCATTCATATTTTCCATTTGCATAATTCATTTTTCAATTTAAGCAAGAAAAAGGATAATTTAAAATGAAACATAATCCATTAATAATCAATGTTATGGGTGCATGTACATGTACTCGTTGAAACTGTAGAACATCATGTATATAATCATTCCATGCTTGCACACACACATATAAATGTTAAAATATTATCATCTATGTTATTGTATAATTTTGAACCCTGATGCAATAAAAAGAAATAATATTTAGTATGAAGCAAGGATCATGTATAAAAGTACTTATAATTGATAATCTATACCCGTATAAATAAGTTTACAGTTTAAGCAGTGCGCACACAAGTTGTAAACTTAATAGAGATTATTAGAATTGGGGGGGGGGGGGGATTTTTTTTTTACATGTATTAGTAAATAAAAATGTACGTTAGTTAACCTTTAAAAAATGAGGAAGAGAATTTCAGGTTGGTTTCAACATTATGGAAACCATAAGGAATCGGAATCAATAGTTTCCGGATACTAAAACCTCCTGAAACAAATAAATATTGCTACATTGATGTACAGTTGCATTTCACGTTGGTTTCCATGTCGTGGAAACCATTAGGAAACCAACCTAATATTTTCATTATACGGAAACCATGCAGAAATTTGCTGAAACTATTATATAGTTTCTGCATTGCAGAAACTATACAAGAACTTTAACATCAAGTTTCAGCAAGGTTTCCATATAGTTTCAGTTTTTCGGAAACTGGATTTTTCATCCAGTGTCTGGTCAATTTATCAATTTCTACTGAAAGAAGCTATTCCCCATTCCTATTCATTTATAATAGTTAATCACTGTAAATAATGTAACTTTAAAAGTAGGAGTGAAACGGTTCACCGCGGTATCGATTGACTGCGGTATTTTTTCTCGGTTCGATACATGGTACAAAATTTCTGATTTTCGGTTCAGTTCATATTTTGGTCGGGATTGTTATTCAGTCGGGTTTGGCATAAGGTAAAACATGTTAATCAGTATAAATAAGTACACAAAATGTAAATTTTTGATGAAAGATGGTTTGTAAAATAATTTTTCACAGTCAAATAATTCTAGTCAATTTCTTCTAGTCAATTTGCAAATAAAAATTCGTAAATTAAGTGACTAGATTTAGCGAACATAGGCATAAAACAAGGTTGAATTTGTTTCCTTCTATCAAAATGTATCGTATCGAAAATACCGTACCGAGACAAAATTATACAATACGTATTGAACCATGAAGGAGGTGTATCGTTTCACCCCTACTTAAAAGGTCATAACAGAATTATACAAGAAATTTTATAATATTTAATACAAAAGTACATTCATGGTTTTTAATGGTCAGGTAAACTTTTAAATGATGAATAAATGAAAATGGGACAAAAATACCATATCTTTGTACAGTAAATAATCTTTAAAAACCAAGAGAGGCCAATGCGAGGGGGAATAAATGTGTTAACTAATAGTGCTCTAGAACTATTGTTTTGTTAGGTCACCCGAGTTTACTCAGGTGCCCTATTGCTATCTGTTTTGTCTTTCGGCATGTGTCGTCCGTCGTGTTTAACATTTGAACATTTTCAGCTTCTTCTCTGGAACCACTGAACCAATTTCAACCAAATTTGGCAAATAGCATCTATGGGTAAAGGGGAGTAAAATTGTGAAATTCATGACCCCTATCCCCCTGGGGCCTGAGGGGTAGGGCTTAAACCATCAAAATTAATGCAATCTTTAAAAATCTTCTTTACTCCTGGGCATCAAGCAGACAAACTGTTGGCATGATTGTAATAAGCATTGAGCCCTCTACCTAAATTGTGAAATTCATGGCCCCAGGGTCAGGGATTCTAGTGCTAGGGCAGGGCTCTGTTGAATATATAGTGATAATGCATTGTATCTTTAAAAATCTTTTTCTCTGATCCAGGGCAAACAAACTGAATGCATAGTTATGATGAGTAAGGGTGCCTCTTCCTATATTGTGAATTTCATGGCCCCTGGGTCAGAGGTTCTGGTGTTAGGGCGGGGTTTTAATTATTACATAGTAAAAATGCAACAATTCTTTGACAATCTTCTCCTTTTCTGCTGGGTATTAAGCCGATGAACTAAGAGTATAGTCATGATGAGTAAGGGTGCCTCTTCCAAAATTGTGAAATTCATGGCCCAGGGTCAGGGGTTCTGGTGTTAGGGCAGGGCTCTGTTGAATATATAGTTAAAATGCATTATTAGTCCCCTACCGGTGAAACCGGAGGGGACTATAGGTTTCCTCTGAGTCTGTCCGTCCGTCTGTCTGTCCGTCTGTCTGTCTGTCTGTCTGTCCCTCTGTCTGTCTGTCAGTCTGTCCCACTTGGTTTTCCGCACTTTTTTCCTAAACGCTTGCAGATATTGAGCTGATTTTTGGTATGTGAGTGTATCTTGATGAGTTACAGATCAAGTTTGCATTTCGTTCCGCTTCATTGATTTTTGACGGAATTACGGCCTTTTCAATTTTTAAGGGTTTTCCGCAATTTTCTTCTAAACGCTTGTAGATATTGAGCTGATTTTTGGTATGTGGCTTTACCTTGATTAGTTATGGATCAGGTTTGCATTTCGTACCACTTCATTAATTTTTGACGGAATTATGGCATTTTCAATTCTTAACGGGAACCAGATTACACTTGCCGGTAGGGGACTAGTATTGCTAATGCAATACTCTCAGAATGCTTGTTTCTTTAAAAATGTTTTTCTTTGATCCAGGGTATTTAGCAAACAAACAGAATGCTTAGTTATGATGAGTAAGGGTGCCTCTTCTTTTAAAATTTTACAAAGTATGGACAATGCTTTTTAATTAAAACATATTTTGTGTATGTAAATATAATATGTTTGCTTATAGCAGTCAGAGACCTACAATTGAAGCTATGGGATATGCTTGTGTGTTGGACTAAGTAAAATTCATTTGATTACATCAAGTTCTATTGTGTTTTTCTATTTTATGAAATGTTTGTTGATTAAAAACAATTTTAACTGAATTGCTCAGATAAAATCTAAAGGAAAGAGGAACCTGAATTAAAGACAAGAAAATAAGCCCAGCCTTCAAATATACCTGGTCTGTAAACTCCATCAATCAAGTGAATTAGAGTCTGGGATTGGATGCTATAAATTGATTGATATTTAGCTATTATTCTTTGTGTATCCCTTGTCTAGGTTGATCATCCTATTGACCTTTACACATATTTTGAAATATGATATTAAAAAAATTTAATATATGAAAAATACCATTTAAGTTGTGAGTACATTTATTTCCTTTCTGTCATGTGTCAAAAAGATCAATCCTTTTACATCAAAGTTCTGAATAACCTTGAAGGCTGTAGGATGAGCGAGTTCTGAATGAATACTGAGTACATGGTGAATGCAGTATGAGTGAACATGAAAAGCTCTGTTTGTGGTGAGCAGAAAGCTTGTACAAATGATGAGCGAAAGAAAAAATGGGCAAGTAGAAAGTATCAAGAACTGTAACAGTAAAATAATATTGACTTTGTTTCCAGTTTTAAATGAAATGATAGATGATATGGCACAACAACTACAAGAGAAAAACAACATTGAGGAATTTTCCCATGTTTCTCTACCAGTTCAGGTTAGTACACAAATTTATTATAGACTTGATTCTATTGATAATTTTTTTCATCAAAAAATGAATCTAAAACATGAAACACACACTTTATAAAAGCTGGAGGCATTATTTAAAAAAATGTGCGAATTGTTTTTAGCTCACCAAAGCCAAAGGCTCAAGTGAGCTTTTCTGATTGAAGGGTGTCTGGCGTACGTAAACTTTTCACATGGCCAGTTTCAACCAAACTTGTCACAAAGCTTCTTGAGTAAGGGCCACACCCTCTTTCAATAGGGAGATGATTAAGAATGAGTGAAAATTTAATGTTTTTTGAAAATCTTAAGAAACACTGGACCAGAAATTATAAAACTTTTGTGAAAGCTTCATTACATTACATTTCTGATTGAAATTTGTCTGTTGTCTGTCATCATTGTTGTCGTCATCATCGTTGTTGGCGTTGTTGTAAACTTTTCACATTTTCATCTTCTCAAGAACCACTGAGCCAGTTTCAACCAAACTTGCCACAAAGTATCCTTGGGTAAAGGGGATTCAAGTTTGTTCAAATGAAGAGCCATGCCTTCTTCCAAGGGAAAAAATTCATTAAAAATCATTTAAAAATCTTCTTCTCAAGAACCACTGTGTTGAAAATATGAAACTTATGTGGAATCATTGTGAGGTAGTGTAGATTCAAGTTTGTTCAAATCATGACCCCTGGGTGTTGGGTGGGGCCACCATGGGCGATCAAAGTTTTACATAGGAATACATAGGAAAAATTTTCTTCAGAACAGCAAAGCCATGATTGGTCATATTTATATGCAAGCATCCTCAGGTAGTGTAGATTCAAGTTTGTTCAAATCATGACCCCCTGTGGGTAGGGTGGGGCCATAATGGACGACTAAAGTTTTATATACAGTAGGAATACATAGGAAAAATACCTTTAAAATCTTCTTCTCAAGATCAGCAAAGCCATGATTAGTCATATTAAATGGAAGCCTCAGGTAGTGTGGATTCAAGTTTGTTCAAATCATGACTCCTGGAGGGTAGGGTTGGCCACAGTGGGGGATCAAAGTTTTAAATAGGAATACATTGGAAAAATCAGCAACAGCCATTTTGTGTCATATTAATTCAAAAGCATCCTTAGGAAGTGTAGATTCAAGTAAGTTCAAATCATAGCAACCCCCCCCCCCCCCCCCCTCCCCAACTACTTTTATATTTAAACTTTTCAAGACTGAACTGATTTCTTCTTTTTCCTAGCCACAGTGCTCAAGTGAGCAATTTGGCCCCTGGTGCCTCTTGTTTTTCAGCAACAGCTTCAATGTTAATTCCCAAACTAACAACCAAAGAAAGCATTTTATTGTTTAAAAATGTGTGGCAATATCCATTCCAAGTTGTGGCATAGTTCATCATTCATAAAAAATTTGATGAATGGTTAAAATTTGACTGGCATTATTATCATTGTGAACACATTCTAGGTCCATAAATTACTGTTATTCACTTAAAAAACATTCTGATTGTACATACAAGTACTCTGAAGTTGATATTAAAAAGATGCTTGAGTTTCTGATTGACAATATCTATGTTGTGTTTGGAGACCAGGTCTTCCAACAATCTGTTCGAATTCCCATGGGTACCATTTGCGCCCAGTTGTTAACAGACCTATTTTTGCACTCATATGAAGCAAAATTTATTCAAAATCTTATACATGAGAAAAAGAAGTCTCTTGCTGTGGCCTTCAACTCGACATTTAGAAATATAAATGACATAGTTATTTCCATTCATATGTCGACATGATATATCCCAGTGAGCTTGAAATAAAAGATACCACATAGTCTGACATATCTGTTTCATATTTGGATATTTTACTTGAAAAAGATGTTTATGGTAATCTAACAACAAAGCTTTATGATAACTTTTGATGACTTTAACTTTTCAATTGTCAGCTTCTCTTACTTATAAAGCATTATACCCTAATCACCTGCATATGGGGTGTATATCTCTCAGTTGATTCGATACGCAAGAGCATGCTCTACGTATGAACAATTTCTAAAATGAGGTAAGTTATTGACAAACAAGTTGATGACATCAATATCAAGACTCTCATTTAAAGTCATCATTTTGAAAGTTCTGTGGTTGATACAATAACCTTGTTAGCAAATACAATCTATCATTAAGTCATATGCTGACACGTTTTTCATACTAGTTGTTAGGCCATTATTTACAAACTGAATTGTCGACGGATTTTTCCGTTATTTACCCATCATGACAAGGAGCACACAGCGGGTGTGACCGGTTGGCAGGGGATGCTCACTCCTCCATGGCACCTGATCCCACCTCTGATGTTTTTGGAGGTCCTTGTTTGCTCTGCTCCCGATTTGTATTGTTTTAATGGACTTTGAACTTGAATATTGTTCGATATCTTCATATTTCATTGGTACATTTTCTGAAAAACCAACCAGGGGGTATTTGTTCATTCTGGATGGTTCTAGTTCAAGTTCTGCTTATCCCTTTGGGCTAGTGAGGGACATAATATGGGGTCAAAATTTTCACGAGAATAAAGACAAACAAATTTCTTTAAAAAATAAAAATGGACAACAGGACCAAGATAATGCAGATAAGCATTGTAGCCCGTGGGCCTCTTGTTATATTGAGAAGTATTGATACTTTATATAGGAAGAAGTGACTTTAGTTGGGAGAATTTGCTGTGATAGCCTAGGTAAGCTGAATGCCAAGTCTGTGATTCTGGAAGGTTCAAGAGACACTTCTGCTGGCTGCTTCATTCATCTGGACCTAAGTGACCTTAAACAGTACTCCTTGTTTCCAGGGCAGGTAAGACGGCATCATTTGGAGATAATAAAAGATCTCATACATATGTTTCAACATATGTATATGTTAATTGTATTGCAGAAAGTAAAAGTGCATACTACAGAATTCTTACACTCAAGGAAGCTCTAAACACTAACATAAAATGTTTTTGGACTTGGAGAAAATTATGTCATATAAAGTTGTACATACTGAGTTTAACATCCTTAATGACAAATTTTAAAGATCTCAAAATTCGAAATATTGAACTGACATTTTTTTATCCGCACGTCTTAAGACATATGATGATATTGGTGAGATGATAAAATCCTTTTAGTTCAGTTATTATTATACAATTATGGACTCGGTGGTGAATATGGTTTGTTATTCACCAGAAAAATATCAATATTGACCAAGGCAAAACTGATATGGTTATTCACCAGAAAAAAATCAGTATTGACTAAGGTGAAGCAAATGTCAATACTGATATTTTTCAGGTGAATAACAAACCATATTTAACACTGAGAGTTCATAATTATTTTTTTATATAGTCCAGATTTGAATAAATGACATTGAAGGCTGCATGTTGACACCATTTTCATAAATGAACTGTTGTAGAAAGATTTAAAGATTTCAAAATTACATTATAGCTTCAGTGTTTTTCTTTTGTTGTATGTAAGATATCTAAATTTTTTTATTTTGCTGAGATACATGGCTTGCTTTGGCCATTGAAATGATTGTTAATAATTTTGTTTGAGGTGTTGTTTGTGATTTCACGAATGCTGCTGCATGCGCACTGACCTCCAGTTGTTGCATGAGCACTGACCCTCCAGTGAATAGGGCTTCAAATCTGAATATGTTGTATTATGAACCATTTGTATAGATTATATGGGTACAGTCCACTAATTTTTTTCTCATAGGCTACAATGTTAACGTTTTCACATAGCAACGTCCCTAGTTTTTGTTCAGCAGTGAGTGACCCCTCAAATCAGAGCACATCAAGTTGTCTTTCCTTGGTAAAAATCATGAGGTGGCATGTCAGATTCATTTTCCCTCAAAATGCATTCATCTGCATTAACCTCAATAAATGAAAGTGAAAGAAGGGGAATTCCAGACTTCTCATTGGTTTTATAATACAGAAAATAATTTTGCTTATCTTCTTGATAAATCATATTTGCCAAGCTATTTTATAAGGAAACATACTCCTTATCAACAAGTATGAGGCTCAGTTTTCTACATTATCACAATTTTTCTTTTATTCAAATCTGCAAATTAAGGAACTTGTAATTTTTTCTGCTCTACTTTCTTCCCCTACTGATTCTAAAAATAATTAAAGGTATGTACCCATATAGGGACTATAAATAGACTATATAATAATATGAGTTACTGACTTATTAGGTGCAGCAAAACAGTAAGTATTTGAGCTGCACTTTGACTTTTGCTGAAATATTGCATTTTCACATCTATTTTTTTATTTTGTTTGTTTGTTTGTTTTGTTTGTTTGTTTTAGGTAGTGGCTTTGGATGGAATAAATACTTCTGGACAGAAATTTGTTGTGAAAAAATTATATGAGGTAAGTGAACAAAACAGATTTGTGTAAAAATGGAAACATTTCTTCTGTATTTTCTGAAAGCAGTGAGAATTTCCAGAAACTTAGAAATTTAACCATGTGGCCAAGGGTTAGGATTGTTGAGATAACAAACTCAGAATGTGTTTACAATATAATTGTGCTTCATAATAAATGTCTATGGAAACGTTCCTCCTATCTCTACATGTTGTAATAAAATGAAAATGAATTATTACATGTATGTAGTCTAACAAAATTTACAAACTGGAACCAATTCCGGTCCTATAGGTCCAAGCTCTATTTATAAAGAAGTGTTCCTTTATGCTTGAATCTTTCACATAAATATTTCCATGCAAAACAATACCTTTGTACATATTTATACCCCATGCAACTTGTTGCATGAGGTATAATGTTTTTGACCCGTCTGTCGGTCAGTTAGTCAGTCAGTCTGTCAGTCCTGTTTTTTTTTTGTCAGTGCAACTCCTCATAAACCGCTGCAAAAAATTTCATCAAACTTTGCAGATATTCAGCACACAATGTGTAGATGTCCATATTAGCAGGAAATTCCGATTTCTTTATTTTTTCTGGGAATTTCGGCACTTTTCAACTTAGATTTTTGGCCATATCTTGAATATAGAGATGAACAGTTTGTCAGCGCAACTCCTCTTAAACCGCTGCACAGAATTTGGTTAAACTTTGCAAATATTTAGTACACAGTGTGTAGATGTGCATATTACCAGGAAATTCCGATTCCATTATTTTTGCCTTAAGAGTTTTGCCTATTATTAAAGAAACTTTCCAGCTAGGTAATAAGGAACTCCACTGGAATCAGCTTTTGTAATGAAATTTTATGTGAAATATTTTATGACCTTATAAGACCCCTATTGATTTTAAGATCAAAATATTAATGATTTAACACACACACACACACATACACATACACACACACAAAATCTTGGATAGTTCTCTCCCCCCCCCCCAAATTGGTGCTTTGCCTTAAATAATTTTATGAGTACAGTATATAAGCAAATTCATATGACTACATCATAATTTTGTTTCCATCAATTATTTAGATGTGTAAATTGTCATGTGTTTGACATGGACTTACACTCATTAACAAATCAAATTCACTGAGGAATTTAAATAACAGTTTGTCAGCATAACTCCTGCACTGAATTTCCTGAAACTTTGTAGGTATTTCAGACATGATGTATAGATTTGTATATTACCAAGAAATTTTGATTCCATTATTTATCTAGAAACTCCAGCCCAATTAAATTTGTAACATACAAAGATTTGAATGTCCTTATATGCAAGAAGTTTTGATGTTTTGAATTATACTGTGTTAAAATGCACTGTGCCATTCATTACGTGTTGCATTGTCGAGCTTTGGGGGAGTGTGGGGTATGTGAGCTTGCTCACTTTTTTAGCTCTTCTGAGCCAAAGGCTCAAAGAGCTAATGCTATGGCCATTTGTGCGGCGTGCGGTGTGCGTAAACTTTTTAGAATATGGGCCATAACTCAAGAACCCCTTGGCCAATTATTGTCAAATTTGTCACAGGGTATCCTTGGCCCAAGGGCTCCCTTTTATACTAAAACTAGGGTTGTGACCCTTTAACAAGGGGAGATAATTAGGAAAATAGAAACAAAAGTACTGGTTGTTAAAAAATCTTCTTCTCAAGAACCACTGGGCAGATTATCACCAAACTTACACAAAAGGATGAGGATATGTTGTAGATTAAAATTTGCACGGGGATTTACCCTGGGGCAAAGGGCGTGGTCTCAAGGTCACTTCAAAGTTGACCAAAAATTAAATTTTATTAAAATGTTGATATTTTGCTTACTATAAGGACTAGGATCATCAAATCTTGTCAGTTGATGCATCTAAGGACCTCATATCATGTTGACTCAAAAGTAGGTCACGGTGACCTACTTTTTAAATTTTGGGGCCATTCTTTTTCAAAATGATTTAGAGGCATATTTTGAACAATTTAAGGCATATGATCATCAAACCTTGTCAGTTGATGTATCTTGGGTCCTTAAAGTACGTCAACTAAAAAATAGGTCACCTTGACCTACTTTTTGAATTTTATGGCTAATCTTTATTAAAACAATTAAGGCCATTAATTCCAATACCGAGAGGTTTAGAATCATTAAAACTTGTAAGATGATGCATCTTGGGGCCATAAAACGTATTTATTAAAAAGTAGGTCACAGTGACCTACTTTTTGAACTTTGCAGGCATTCGATTTCAAAGCATTTTAGAGGCATAATTTGGACATTTTGAGGCCTATGATCATAAAACTTTGTAAGTTGATGCATCTTGGGTCCTCAAAAAACATCAACTGAAAAGTAGGTCACCTTGACCTACTTTTCAATTTATATGGCTTTAATTAAATATTTCAGGTACTTATTGGCTTAGAATCATCAAACTTTGTCATTTGATGCATCTTGGGTCCTTGGAGTATGACAACTGAAAAGTAGGTCACGGTGACCTAGTTTTGAAATTTTATGGCTGTATTTAATATTTTTCGGGTACTATTTGGCTTAGAATCATCAAAATTTGTCAGTTGATGCATCTTGGGTCCTCGGAGTAGGTTGACTGAAAAGTAGGTCACCGTGACCTACTTTTGAAAATTTATGACTTCAATCAAATATTTTGGGTACTAACTGGCTTAGAATCATCAAACTTTGTCAGTCGATGTATCTTGGGTCTTCAGAGTGCAACAACTGAAAAGTAGGTCACTGTGACCTACTTTTGAAAATTTATGGCTTTAATTAAATATTTCAGGTACTTATTGGCTTAGAATCATCAAACTTTGTCAGTTGATGCATCTTGGGTCCTTGGAGTACGACAACTGAAAAGTAGGTCACGGTGACCTAATTTTGAAATTTTATGGCTGTATTTAATATTTTTCGGGTACTATTTGGCTTAGAATCATCAAAATTTGTCAGTTGATGCATCTTGGGTCCTCGGAGTAGGTTGACTGAAAAGTAGGTCGCCGTGACCTACTTTTGAAAATTTATGACTTCAATCAAATATTTTGAGTACTAATTGGCTTAGAATCATCAAACTTTGTCAGTCGATGTATCTTGGGTCTTCAGAGTGCAACAACTGAAAAGTAGGTCACTGTGACCTACTTTTGAAAATTTATGGCTTTAATTAAATATTTCAAGTACTAATTGGCTTAGAATCATCAAACTTTGTCAGTTGATGCATCTTGGGTCCTTGGAGTTCAACAACTGAAAAGTAGGTCACTTTGACCTACTTATAAAATTTTATGGTTATAATTTAAAAAAAAACATTTTAGGTATTAATTGGCTTAGAATCATTAAACTTAGTTAATGGGTCCTCAGAGAATGACAAGTGATAAAGCAGGTCACCATGACCAACTCTCAGGTACTAATTGGCTTAGAATCATCTTGGGTTCTCAGAATGTGAACTGGAATTTCAAGGGTTTATCTAAATATAAAGGATACTTAGAGGCTTCAAATAGAAGTGATAGGTTGTACAGTTTATCAGAAGAGCGATTCAAGGTCCTTGGGCCTCTTGTCTTTCATTCATTCAGTGTTAACAAAACATTAATAGGCCAAAGTAAAAAGAAACAACCCCCCCCCCCCCCCCCATTGTTTCCCCAACTGTGACCAACCAAACTAAATCATGAAAAGTTTTTTCTTTCAAATGTATTTAAATATTTTTTCCATTAATTCTATGAAGTCCAATTTTGAATAAATCAGTTTTTATCAGAATGGTTGCTTTTGTTCTACTAGAGTTTCAAGCATTTATTGGAAACCAAATGGCAGACACATAATCAGAGTCTGTTTTCCGAGAAAAAAAAAGGTTTGAATCATTAAATAAAGGCATTAAACGACTTTGTATGTTTTATACCCTGTAGGTAAAAATTAAAGCCTGCTTCATCAGGGACCAAACTAATGTACACACCAGTCAATATCAATGCATTGCATACAATTTGAGATTTGATTTAATTATCATTTCACCTATGTTCTTATGTTTGCTATGTATGACCATAGGAAGATTGTGAATACAAGTCTTTATGTACTTTATCCTGATGCATTTCATTGGATATTTCACATTGGATAAACTTTATGACCATTAATTGGGTGTTGTTCAATTTATTTGGTCACCTGAGTCACCTAGGTAACCTATTCCTATTTGTCTTTGTCTGTACATTGTGTGTCATCCATTAACATTTGAACATTTTGATTGATTGATTGTATGTTGTTTTACATCTCATTCTAGAATTTTTCACTGATATAGAGACATCACCATATACCGGTGAAGAGCTTCAAATTTAGACCTTTACTCGGCACTTGGGGCCAATGAGCAGTGAGGGATCTTTATCGTGCCAATGCCTGCCTTGACATGGGGCCTCGGTTTTTAAGGTCTCATCCAAAGGACCCGCAACTTTCACTTCAAAGTGCCGAGCCCTTGGCGAAGGAACAGTTGCTACCTATTTTTTATCGACGTAGGTCAGTTGCGGCCTTCCAATCATGGAACATTTTGAGCTTCTTCTCTAAAACTGCTGAACCAATTTCAATCAATTTTGGTAACTATTGGCATCTATTGGTAATGTATAAGGTAAAGATAACAAACAGTGATCAATCTCAAAAAAATCCATAAACAGTACAAATATGTGAAGAGGGATAAAACACAGACCCCTGGAAATTCCATGATGGGATCAGGTGCCTAGGAGGAGTAAGCATCCCCTGTTGACTGGTCACACCCGCCCTGAGCCCTATGTAAAAAGAAATGAAAATTGTGAAATTCAAGGTCCTTGAGCCTTATGGGTGGGGCTAAAACCAACAAAATTAATGTGATCTTTAAAAATCTTCTTTACTTCTGGAAATCAAGAGTCAGTTTGTTGGTATGATTGTAATAAGTATTGAGCCCTGGCCTCCACCCAAATTGTGAAATTCAGTGGAATCAGGGTCAGGAGTTCTGGTGTTAGGGTGGGGCAGAATATATAATACGATGATATAAAATAAGTTCTTTAAAAATTCTTCCTCTCTCCCCCTACATGTTTAGAAAATTAACTAAGTGCATGAGCATGATGAGCAAAGGTGCCTCTTCCAAAATTATGAGATTCATGGCCCTAAGGTCAGGGAATAAGGAGTTAAGGTGGGACTCTATTGATCATATAGTGATAATGCATTGATTCTTTGAAAGTCTTCTCTGCTTCTGGGTATTAGACAGACAAACTAAGTGCAAAGTTATGATGAGCTCGGATGCCTTTTCCTAATTGTGAAATTCATGACCCCCACGTCAGAGGTTTTTGATCAGGGATTGGCTCTATTGATCATATAGTGAAAATGCATTCTTTAAATATCTTCCTCTCTAATCCTGGGTATTAGACAAACTAAGCACATAGTTATGATCAGCAGGGGTTGCCTTTTTTGAAATTGTGAAATTCATGGCCCCTGGGTCAGAGATTCTTAGTTAGGATGGGTTTCTTTTGATCATATATTGAAAATGTATTCATTCTTTGAAAATCTTCTTCTCTGCTCCTGGGTATTGGACTAAGTGCATGGTTATAAGGAGCAACGGTGGATCTTTATCCCAAAGTTAACAGAAAATTGCATGTCAAATTAGAGATAATTAATGAGTTTAGTGTGAGGAGATAACTGGTAGAGCATCTCTGATGAAGAAAATGTTATCTTTATCTCTTGGAAATTAGGCAAAGGAATCAGCCTTTTAATTGCTTGTGTTGGATTAAATAGTTCTTGCATGTTGGCTAGCATAACTTTCAAAATAAATTTGGTGTGAAGTTGCTGCATTCTAAGGCCTCAAAGTATTTCAATCAAAAAGTAGGTCACTTTGACCTATTTTCGGAATTTTATGGCTATATTTAAATATTTCAGATACCAATTAGCTAAGAATTATTAAACTTTGTCAGTTGGTGCATCTTGGGTCCTCAAAGTGTATAAACTAAAAAGTAGGTCACAGTGACCTACGTTTGGAATTTCTTGGCTTTATTCAGTGTTCGAAATTCAGAATTATTTTCTATGGGTCCAAAGGACCCACAGAGAAAGGGACCACATGAGTCCTTCCAGGGCAGCGTAGGCCCAAAAAAAATACCATCAAATATTTGGGAAAAATAAACTTTTACGTATTGATGATCTCGGTAAGTTTATCGCTTCATATGAAATATGTCAATTTAATAAAGGGTAACTACAACTCGCAAGTATTAACAATATGAAACGGTAAAACATTAGTCGTCAAACAGTCTTACTTGGTCATATGTAACACGTAAAGAGTTTAATGTGTTTAGATTTTTCCTCGGAATTACAATTTCTGTTTTTAAAATTGGCGGGTAGAAAATTATGCAGGTTTCTTAGATTGCCACAATATGTTGATTAAATGTACTTAAGTATACTTAGACAATTTTCCGTGGAAAGTTTGTAACTGCATACATATAGCGTAAATTTATTCCAGGCAGGAAAAAAATCAAATCTTCAATATTTATTTAAAATGCACATGAAAAGAAGAATCGATACGATCTTGATAAAAATAACAAGTTTTACCCATCTTAAGTCCAATTTCTTTTAAAGACGCTCATTGGTTAATTTGTTTGATATATCCAATTAAAATGCAGGAAAGATATAAAAGCTAATGTAAATGCATAAACCAATATACGTTAACTTCAGTCGCAACTTCTAAAGCCTTTCCAACAAGCGGTAAAGAAAAACAACGGTGTATTTTTTCAAGCTCGCCAGAAAGGTCCAAGAAGATGTGATTGACTTTAACTTGTTTCCGGGCAAATCATCATAGGCCCAAAATTATTTCAAGGACCCATTTAGTCATACTATTCGTGAGTCCTTTTGTTTGTACATCGGCGCAGGACCGACGCTAATTTTGAACACTGGCTTTATTTAGATATTTTGGATACTAATTGGCATAGAATCATCAAAACTTGTCATTTGATGCATCTTGGGTCTTTGGGGTTTGTCAACTGAAAAGTAGGTAGGTCAACATGACTTACTTTTGGAGTTTTATGGTTATATTTAAATATTTCAAATACTAATTGGCTTAGAATCATTAAACTCTGTCAGTTGATGCATCTTGGGTTCTCAAATATGTTACCTAATAAGTAGGTCACCTTGACCTACTTTTGATATTTATGTCTTTCATAATTAATTGGCTTAGAATAAACAAACTTTGGCAGTTGATGCATCTTGGGTTCTTGAAGTGTGTCAACTGAAAAGTAGGTCACAGTGACCTGCTTTTGGAATTTTCTGGCTATATTTAAATATTCCAGATACTAATTGGCTTTGAATCATCAAATTTGTCAGTTGATGTATTTTGGTCTTCAGAATTTGTCAACTAAAAGGTAGGTCACAGTGACCTACTTTTGAATGTCAAGGCAATGTCTAAATATTTCAAATAATAAGAGACATAGAATCGTCAAACTTTGTCACTTGATGCAGCTTGGGATCTTTGAGTATGTTTATCAAAAGTAAGTTACCGTGACTTACTTTCGGAATTTCATGACTGAATAGATAATAAATAGCTTTGAATCATCAAATTTTACAAGTTAATGTACCTTGGGTTTTCAGAGTGTTTTAACCTAAATGTAGGTCATGATGACCTACTTTTGGAATTTCAATGCTTAAGGTATTCATTGTATAATGAAGGAATTTTGAACAATTTTGAATCATCTTAAACTAGTTTAAAATCCATTGCTAGATAACAATGAAAGTGAAATGAAGCAAATTCACATGACAGATAACATGTAAAAAGCCAGTCATTTTGCTCCTTAAAAGTTTTTGAAGACTTAATTATCTACCCTTGATGTAAAGAAGAAAATTTTAATTTTTACAAAATATTTATGGTGAATGATTCATTTTATTTCATATTATAATAAAGAGTGAGTTTATGCATATATTCACCATAGATTTGTGTGAAATTCAAATTACCTTTTACAATATCTTAATAACACATGCACTGCCCATAGACTGCAATGTTAACTTCAAGGTACAATTAATTGAACAATAATCAAAATTTGGTAAATTCCTTTGGTGGAGTATTTTTGTTTGATAACAACTTCAAAATGCTACCGCGATTTTAAAATCGGACCATTCATTTAAAAGGTACAAAAAATGGTCGTTATACATTGAATACCTTAATAAAATTATATAGGAGATACTAAGAGGCTTCAGATAGAAAATATAGGAAGCACAATTTATCAGAAGAGCAATTCAAGGCCCTTGGGCCTCTTGTTTGGTTCGTGTAGATTTAAGACATGAAATCAAGAAAGTGCCAGTTAGTTCATCTGTAGAAAATGTGAATGGCAGCTTAAAACCAGGTCAATAAAACTTTAAAAAAATCACCAAAGTATTAAAAAGTTTTAAGGTAGATTGTCCCTACAAATGTAAGAGTTGTGCAGTAACCTTATTAAGCTATACTGTATTTACATTCTGTGTAATTTTCTTTTTGAAATCCATTGGAAAGCTAAACAAGCAATACCCTAAAACACACATGAAACCTTGTCACTGCGTGGTAGAATACACAGTGGAGATTTTCCAACCTCGTGAAACTGTATATCCAATAATACAAGACTTCTATGATGTAAGCAACTTGTCACATATCTGATGAGGAGTTAAAATTTAGTCATTTTAGAAGTTGCGATCAGACAATTCAATAATTATTGAATTGGATTAGGTCAATTATTGAATTGGATTAGGTCAATTTGGAATTCTTAACACATTTTGATGATTTGGTATTTAGCAAACTGCTTGACTAAGTTGTAAGTATCCGATGATGCGTTTGTCAGGAGTTAGAATTTAGTCATTATTATACAAATTGTGAGGGATACAACATATGTCATATGTTATGAAATTGGATTATATCAGTTTGGAAATCTTAACACATTTTGATGATTTGTTGCTTAGGATAATGCTAGATGAATATGATTTATTTGATTTTTTGTTTTATTCAGTAGATTCTGTATTGAAACATTGAATCAAGTAGAGTAAGAATGCTGCATTCATACATTGTAACAATTTTTCCCACGATAGGTGTCTTGTGCAGTGATATATGAGGGGACATGGAAAGTATTATCGCATATGAGATATGGGATATATCACACAGAAAGGTCAAAGATAAAAGCCACAGATATGTACGAAAGCCCAGAAGGCTCATTCGAGATTCGAGTTTCGAAATACGAGATTCGAGATTCAAAATTAGAGATTCAAGATCCAAACTAACCAATCAAAAGGCGGTTTAAGATTCAATTACTCCTCTTTGCTAAGTTTTGACCTTCAAGAAATCGTTGAATATATTCAAACCGAAGAGGACATTTGATTATGTTACAATGCAAGAAAGAGTGTTATATATATAAGAACAAAATTAGAAAAAATATTGGGTTTTTGACTGCAAAATATGCTTAAATTTATATCATAACTTTTTAAATATTATAACAAATTTATATCAAGAATATCTATATCGTATTATTTACTTTGTTTACAGGTTTGATGTCATAATAAATATAAATATTGTTAATCGGATTCAAAGAGCAAAAAAAAAAGGGGGGGGGGTATTGTAGTCGATGAGAATTATTAGTGTGAAATTAAACAAGTGACTACCGATTAATAATAAATAGTAATACGGGCCGGGTTTCAAAGTGGATATAGTTTTCGACAAGATATTAGAAAGTAACCAGTGACTAATACGGGTTTCAAAGTTAAGTGTGCAATAAAACAAGTGACTTGTGATTAATATTTATTATTAGTAATACGGGTTTCAAAGTTGATATAGTTTGTGCCAAGGTATTAGAAAGTGACAGTGACCAATATGGGTTTCAAAGTGGATATAGTTTGTGATAAGGTATTAGAAAGTGACCAGTGACCAAGTTTGTGAAACCAAGAGACAGCCCCTTAAGTACGGATGGCTGAAATATACATGCTTACATGTAATAAAGATGATTTCTCTTTGTTCAGGCCCGTAGGAAATAATTTTAAAAAATCACTGTAAAGCCCCCCTCCCCCCCTCCCCCCCCCAAAAAAAAACAACAGAGGGTTATCACGGTTATATATTAGACGTTATTTTTGAAAGGACACAAACATAAAGTTGCATGTTTTCTATCGTATATTATATCGGTAAAAAATATAAAGTGAATGTAAGGGGGGGGGGGGGGGAGGAGACACGTGCCCAGGGCCCTATGGCTATGTTGTTTATTTTATTACAACGGTAGACAAATGTTCGGTTATCAACTTTCAGTGTCAATCTTGCGATACATGGGCAAAATAACTATATATTCGATAATTATTTATAAGGGAATCGCTCGGGTCTCGCAAGATACATAACCAATCAATACACAAGTTTCAATACATGATGTAATGGTCATAGAGGAAAAAAAAGATATAAAAGTATTTAATAATGATAAAAAATTAATTATTTTAACAAAACAATGGATCCTTTATATACCTTTAGGACTTTGAAAAAATCGTATAGCCTAAAGGACTACATATTAAAATTACTTAGTTCATGAATACCTTTTTAGTGTACACAGGAAATCTTGAAAGACATCGTATATAGTAGTGATAAAGAAAAATCGCGTTCGCTTTCCCAATGGTGTATATTCCATATAGGCAAAAAGGCTGTAGCCTACACATCATATTCTTGATGTAAAAAAATATTTATTTATGCATGTATTTGATTGAAAAACGGGGGGAAGTTGATCATAAATCTTATTTATTTAACAGTTACTAGAATATTTTTTCATCAAATGCAATAAAAGTATTTTTAGTAATGCACACTTTTATGCCTTTCCAATTTTTACAGTATAAAATTTTTGATTTTTATAGCTGGTTAAATATAAAATTGAAATGTTACCTTGTAGTCGATATCAGACTATTAAAAAATGACAACAACAGGAGCCTACGATTAGGACAGGCAATAGAAATTAGGAAGTATGTTTGAGTTAGTAGGAAGTCAAACATAAAACATTTTAAAAATCATATTTAGATTATTCAGCAAAAAAGTTTCCATAATTTTCCGAGCTCTGTGTAAGGATTTTAAAATTTCTCAGTTTTACTAAGAGTGGTCATAAAGATTTTAATTTCTGTATCATAAAAATATGTTTAAATGATTTATGATTATATACACTGGAAAAATGACAATGACAGATGTCGCAGAAAGTGGTCCTCCACCCCACCCCCCCCCTTCTATTGAGAGGGGCGAGTCCCTCCTTGCCATTCGCAATTCGGCAATGATACGCTTTAGGTGAAATCTGTGACTTCACATTAGCCTACACATTACCAGAAGGGAATATACACCACTGTTTCCCAAGAGGAGAAATACATAAAAATTAAGTTTTCAATTACTTATCTTGGTCTAAGACTTTGAATACTTGAATTAATTAAAAATTATATATACAATACAGACTGGAATTTATTTTATTCCATATCAAATAGTACATCAGTCTAACTGCACAAATGCACCCTTAAATGTAATGAAATGGATCCTTAATTAAATTACTGTGCAGTGTAAATACGATCCTTAGTATTTCTTATCAATAATAATTTTCTCCTTCACAATGTTCTTATTAAATAATTTATCGACCTACTAATTTCGCGATTCAACGATAGGACCATATAATATTCTATATATTCTTTTGTTTAATGAGGAAAATAAGATTTTATAAACATTTTTCAAGACATTACTCAAAATTCATTTCTATTTTGCTTTGATACATAAAACATATTTTCTTGCATTATTATTTAAGCAAATGACCCATTTGTTATAAATATATTCGGTAATTTCTTGATAGTGAAAACTTAATAAAGGGGAGTAATCAAATATTGAATCCGCCTTTTGATTGGTTAGTTTGGATCTTGAATCTCGAAACTCGAATTTCGAATCTCGAAACTTGAATCTCGTATTTCGAAACTCGAATCTCGAATGAGCCTTCTGGGCTTTCGTAGATATGTGATGAGAAATTTCAGCTCTTTGTTTAGGCATGCCATATGGTTGGATTTATTTTTAGCTCACCTCAACGAAGTTTATGTAATACCTTCGGCATCGGCCTCGCGTCCCAGGTTAATGTTTTTGGAGCAGTTTTCTTTTCAAGTACTTCTATGGCCTATATTAGTCAGAGATGCATGGAGGATGCGTCTAGTGTGTTTCATTGTACCAGTCAAGGATTCAGATGCTGCAATTTCAGCTAAAGAATGACCAAGTTAATGTTTTTGGAGCAGGTTAAAGTTTTTGGAGCAGGTTAAACTTTTTGGAGCAGGTCTCATTTCCAAGTAACTAAAAGCCCTATATTGACCAAACTTGCATGGATGATACATCTAAGGATGTACACTACTGGACTTGCTTCAGATGCTGGATCTGACCTATATTTTCCGGATGAGTGACCAGGTTAAGGTTTTTGGAGCAGATGTCATTTCCAAGTAACTAAAAGCCCTATATTGACCAAACTTGCATGGATGATACATTTAAGGATGCACACTACTGGACTTGCTTCGGATGCTGAATCTGACCTATATTTTCCAGATGAGTGACCAGGTTAAAGTTTTTGGAGCAGATGTCATTTCCAAGTATCTATAAACCCTGTATTGACCAAACTTGCATGGATGATACATCTAAGGATGCACACTACTGGACTTGCTTCGGATGCTGGATCTGACCTATATTTTCCGGATGAGTAAACAGATTAAAGTTTTTGGAGCAGATCTCATTTCCAAGTAACTATAAGGCCTATCTGAACCAAACTTGCATGGATGATGCATCAAGGGACAAACAATCTCAAAACTTGCTTCAGATGCTGGATTTGACTTACATTTTCTGGATGAGTGACTAGTTTTAAGTTTTCAGATAAGTCTATTCCAAAGTAACTGCAAGTCCTATCAGACCAAAATTGCATAAATGTTGCATCTAGGGATCGCACTCCTAGATTATTAGTATAGTGTGGGACTTTGCCTTATTTAAAGACAACATTCGTTGAGGTGAGCTCTGTAATCTCTGATTACCTATGTTTCATGCCATTTGGTTGGGTTCATTTTTGTACGAATTTAATGTCAACTTCCTGTTTATCCCTGCATCTGTCTGTACCAAATTTCTATCACAGTTTTCTCAACAACTACTCATGGCAGATGCTTGAAATTTTAGCACACTCTTTGTTTAGGCATGCCATATTCCTTTATTTTATTAAACTGAACTTGTGTAGATTCACATGAGGGTGTATATTCACATCAGAGCAGGGGTATTACAGTCCCTGAAACGTTCTACTTTCCATTTTTCCGTTCGCTCACCGTTCGTTCAGCGTGCGTTCACCGTTCGTTCACCGTGCGTTCACTGTTCGCTCTCCGTTCACAGTTTTGCGTTCAGCGTTCACCGTGCGCTCGCGTTCACCGTTCACGAAGCGTTCACCGTTCGCTCTTCGTTCGTTCACTTTGTGTTCACCTTGCGTTCAGCGTTCACTTATCGTTCAGTCTCCAGTGTCATTCGGAACTCCGAAGTGAAAGGACTTATCTTTTTTATGTAAGGATTTACAGGTTTTGAATTTAATAAATAACATACCGTGTTTAAAGAATCATTATTTCATGGGGAAAAAAATTATCTACAATATTTATTTTTATTATTCTAATTTAGTTGTTAGGTTATTTATAAAATTTATCTGGAAAATAAGTCTCGTTATAAGTGCATGTATGTACCTATGTAGAACGATGCTGAAAAATTAAATTTAAATACGGGCAAAATAGTGATACTTCAAGCACTGCAACATTTTGTTGTTATGTTAAAGACGACAAATCGTTAATGGATAGATAATAATGGAAGTCAATTAATTTACCAACTGTAGCAAAAATACGAAAATATTTATTTCTATCACATTTTTTTTTCAAATAATACAGAAATACATGTTAGAACTTGTTCTGAGAATGATAAACAGTACTGCGAATATCCAATTAATTAAATATCTTTAGAGCGAATTAAATTGATAGTGTGGTTAAAAAAAAAATATTTGTTTAAAATGTTATACATTAAAGAATTTTTTTCTACTTTACATATATAAAGTCTTTAATTAGTGAGAGAGAAATGCCTTTATAACATGATTATCATTTATATAACCAAGGTGATTCTCCAGTAATGATATTTTTCACCGTAACTTTATATGTTTGTCATTCAATATTATTAAGAGCCCCCCCCCCCCCCCCCCCCTCCTTTCCCCTAAATCGATTACTTAGTTAGTATTTCCAGTATATTTTAATTAACATTTAAAAAGAAGTTAATGCGTTTTGTAGCACAAAAAATTCAGTCTCAAAACAAACAGGCATCTAAACAGAGTCATTAAACAATAGTAGTTCAAAATATACATGTGCCGGCGGTGATATTTTAAATTGGCAGGGAGTATGTTTCAAATTCAAGAGGCTTAATTATTCCAAGTATTTATTCCTAATGTATTTTATTCATTTATTTATCTATTTTTTAGAAATGTTGGAATCAGATCTAGAAATAATAAGAAAAATGTTCAGTAAAACTTCTTGGAAATACTAACACTTTGCCTTCGGTGTGACGAGATTTTCACACCTGCACAGTGTCGAATGATTTTGATTGACAGGTCAAGCACGTGGACTTCGTGTGAACTTGAAGCAGGAAAATATAAACCGATTATGACTGTAAAACAAATGGATTTGTTGATAAAAAATGGTTACTTTCACTGCCTGATATATTTAGAAAAAATTTAGAATTTTTGTTTGATATAGGTACAAACATTTGAGGAAGGGGGGGGCTAAAACCGAATCTCTCTCTCTCTCTCTCATTTGTCTATTTAATAAAAACAATGACAGCATATTACTTAAATATCAAGTTGTGAAAATTTAATATATAACAAATAATATGACTGCCTCTTTGTATCATCTTCTCCGAGTATAATCACGGCCGGGAAATGTCTACAGATAGATGTAGAAGTCTGCTCAATAAATCATCATAAAAAATAAAACTGACACATAAATATATTATTGCATTAAAATTTTAAACTACGAGTGTATTTATGCAATACGTCCACATACCTTTGTAAAATATTTTTTTCTCATTATTTTACACGGAATCGCCTTGTATGGTTGTTACAACCGTTGTAATTCATTCTGTAAGTCCGTAGTTTTCTCTTCTAAAATCCACATTATTTGTAATGGTTTTATATATCAAATAAGAATAAACATATTTGTTTTACAACTAGATTAATTTCATCTGTTATACTACAGCGTTCGGTAACAATTACAATGTTTTACAGCGATAAAAATCGTATTATCAAAAAGTTGAATTTAAACATCATACATATGTGCAGAAAATATTGTAAGAAACTTAAATTAATAATTTTACTTAATGTGCATTTATCATCTTTCTTAGGACAATTTTCATTGATTTGTTTATTTATTTATTTTTTATTTATTTTTTTAGCACCAGGCATTCGAATACAATAGAATAGTTACAATGCAAGGAAAAGATCAGAGGCATTCCGAATAAATCGTTCATCTTGCGTTCACCGTTCGTTCACCGTTCACTTTGCGCTCGCGTTTGCGCTCCGTTCGCGTTCTGCGTTCGCTCACCGTTCAGCGTTCACACATCGTTCACCAAGTTGCGTTCAGCGTTCACACTTCGTTCACTCACCGTTCGCTCTGCGTTCGTTCAGGGTTCGTTCACCGTTCGTTCAGCGTTCGCTCACCGTTCAAGTGGGAAAGTAGAACGTTTCAGGGACTGTACTAGTGAACAATGGCTCACAGATGTTTTGTTTTATTTCCACCCAGTTATATTTTTTACATATTGTACTTTCAAATTTTGAAATGTCATGTGGTATTTATGCCATACTAACCCATCTAATTTACAGCATTTTATATTTTATCCTATGTAGGGTGATCTAATTTACAGCATTTTACTTTTATCATATGTAGGGTGTTGTGCAGCCCTTACCAGCTTGCTCAGATGAGAAGGATCAAATAGGTAAAGTATAAAATGGAGGTTCCTGGCTCCAGGGCCATAAAACTTAGACGAGCTCACTTTTGATCTAAGTCTCACTTTTACAAAAGGAATATATAGTGGAAAAGTGAGACTGAGATCAAAAGTTAGCTCATCTAAGTTTTATGGCCCCGGAGCCTGTAGTATTGTTTGGGTGTGTTGCTCTAGAACAATCATTGCCTGGCTTCAAATTTTCTAGCCTTTTTTAAAATTTTCTGTCAAAATTTTATTAGAAGAAAACTAACAACTGGATAATATGCTTTAGATTGCTCAGAAATGACTGTGTTAATTGCTGCTGGACCTTTCTCCACTTCGGACAACTTGGCATTTGAGCCACTGGCAGATCTAGTAAAATTGATGTGGAGAGATACACCAGATGTTGTCATATTGGTAAGTATCGTCATATACCCTAAATTCGTCCATACCCTAAAATCGTCCTCAAACTTGAGGCAGCCCGCATGTTTCGAACTATGTATCGATGACGTCACTTTTAATTGTTATGACTGGTAAACACAATGATGCAAATGTGTTGGCAATTATTTTTTAGAATATGCAGTTTAAACTCGTAGTAAAATTAAAGAAAAATAAAAATCCTTAAACTATCTGTTTTTCCTTAGGTCCATTTTTTATTGAAAGTGTTCACGGCAGTTACGTTCCCAAAAATCACTTCCAGATCAAATTTACCTTCATTTTATTATTTTATACCTGTCAATGTATTGAATTACGTGCATGGGCTTTTAATTTAAGAATTTGAAAACAAAAATTTAATGCTCCCAAATCAAAAGGATCTTATATACTTTCCACCTAGAAATTGACGTTACCCGTGTTTGGTTGCCGTACTATGCGGTATTACAAATTATTTCAGAAAAAAAATCTAAGTCATCACTGCAAATGATAGAGTCTCCAAAAATCAAAGATTTTATCAGTAACTTTGACTAATAACTGTGAATGCTTTCAACAATAGAATTTCTGTTGGTCTTACAAATTAAAACATTTTATATCATGCTGGTGTTTTTCTTTTTTCTTTCTTTCATTTTTGTGTATGTGTGTGTTTTTGTGTGTGTGTGTGTGTGGGGGGGGGGGGGGGGGGTTTGTTTGTTTTTGTTTTTTATAAGTTGTATATAATCGAGATTTTTTTTCTCCAGGAATATGTTATTAAAATGACAAATAAATAAAATCAATATTTATCGTACGTAAGAATTTATCATAACCCCCCCCCCCCCCCCACCCCACCCTTAAAAAAATCAATCTATCAACATACCAAAGCAATGATGATCACATTGTTTAAATAGATTTACTTTTTGACCTAGCTCACTTGCTCAGTCACCAGTCCTGATTAATACCTCCCCCCCCCCCCCCCCCCCTCGAGTAATTAAGAAGAGAAAATTTCATTTTTATATACCAAAAATTTATTTTATCAAACAGTAGTTTTATTTAGTCGACCAAAGAAGGTGTATTTTTGTCACAATTTTTACCAGTTTCACAGGTGCCATGTGCATTGAAGCATAACTAATCCAGCGATTGTCTACTGGGGTATGAAATTCATGACATATTGATAATCTAGTAAAACAAGATCTCTTTACTGCCACTCTTTAATTAATTTCTCATCTACTACACAGTAGTTAAAAAGTTTTTTTTTCCTGTAACGTGAACATTTTACATATTATAATTAGGTGATCAATTTCAAGTCTACATCGTAACCCCAACCATCAAATTAAAGTTTTCTGATTTTTCCAGATTGTGTCGGTCAGACTTGCACTGTTCGAATATATTGATTTTCTATCGGTTTTTGCCAGTAAGGCCAATGAATTTGGGAAAATCTGAAATATACATGTAACATTGTATAATTCGCATATCAGGTAATTTGATGAGCATGTATTGTAATGACATCGTTGACAATGTAAATCTGAAAGCACATTCTTGTTTCTTAAAAAGAAAACGGAGTCGATAATAGCTAAAGCAATTGAATGTTCTTAAATTGATAAGAATATTTTTAAAAAAAAAAAAACCTTTTGCACAGAAGAACTTTATTTACAATTTTTAATTTAATGATTTTCCACCTTTTTTTATCACAAAGCACGAAAAACAAATGGACCAATCGCTTGTGTCCGTTTTTATATCTGAAGGACGAATATAGGGTATGAGTGACATTTTTAAGTGTATAAGTTTGATTTTGTAGAAGAGCTCTAAAAATCTTGTCAAGAGTGATTTGAAAAAATGAATTTTAACATTTAATCAGGATTTCCGTTCTATAGCTCGCGCTGAAGTTTATGTATCAATTTGCACGCGCTCGCCGTTATTATGACATTGAATGTCGTAAGGGGACGATTTATTGGTATTCTAGGATACAAAAGACAACTTGTTAATTGTGACAATATTATACATACAGAAAAATTTGGCTATAAAGCACTTTTTTACAAGGATATCACATTTGTAAGGAACTTTTTATGAATCCTGCAGAAGACTTTTCACAGTGTTTCTTTTATGAATATAAAGAATCTTGGCTATAAAAAAAGCAGAATTTGAGATCTCCCTGACTTCCTTATAACTGAGTTTTACAGTTTTTCTGCATTTTCCAGGTTACCTGAGTCACTCAGGTGACTTATTGCTATCAGTTTTTGTCTGTCATCATGCGTTAACCTTTGAACATTTCAACTTCTCTGCAACTGCTAAACCAATTTTAACCAATCTTGGCATAAAGCATCTATGGGTGAAGAGGAACAAAAATTATGAATTTCATAGTCCCTGCCCAAGAATAATATTAATTTTAACAAGTAGTCAGATAATCTCATTCTATCATTGCTGCAAAAGTTCTTATTGTAAACTTAAAAGAAAAGGATGAGAGAGCAGTACAATTAATCCCCTTGGATGGATTAATTATCTTGCTTGCTGCAGAAAAATTAGAGGCTTATCTTTATCTGTCACTTTAAAATTAACACCTTTGTCTGCAACTGATATTTGTTCAAGCCTGGGTGATATTTGTATTGACTGAAGCCTGGCATTTTATAAAACACATGCTTCATTCTTGTTTAAATATACATTTAATTGAGTTATTATAAGTTAGATTTGATGTTGTTTACTGCCTTATGTAAATACAAGAATACAAGAATAACAAAGTGTCAAACGCTTTGGTGACAGGAACACATTAAATTAGCTCAGTCGAAAGGAACCAATCTACATAGAAAAGCTACGGTAAACTGACGATCAAGAATTTTTTTCTCTGTTCTGCTAGTCCGACGGACTATCGTTACATTTAGATTAGCTAGACAGAGTCTTAAAATGACTAGCCCCGGGCGTTGGGCTACCGTATATTTCAGCCCTTGCTGACAGGTTAGTTTTCAGTTAAAATTATCACAGAAAAAATTCTACGTCACGAGGGACAAGCCAATTATGATGTCTTTTAATTGCTTAAAGTGGGGCCCTTTAATATGATTACCATCTCAACAATGTCTACTTATAATGGTAAAAGTTCTGAGTTGGAGATACAAAACTTTCATTTTTCTCAAATGAAAGAGAATTTGAATAATAATACATATACTATTAATTATCAAAATTATTTGATTTCAAATCTTGTTATCAAACTATGATTTTTCTCTAATAAAGCAGAATTTAAATAATAGTTCATGCACTATGAATTATCAAAATTTTGATTCCATATCTTGTTAAGTGTTTAGGCTGATAAATGATTGTCAATTGCATTTTTAATTAACTTGATATGTGTTTGTTATTAGCTATTGGATGTTTAATTGTTTATTTAACTTACTAATGTCTTTTTTTCAGATGGGTCCTTTTGTTGATGTTAAAAATGATCTGATAGAGGTAAATATTTTATCAATACAAATTTATTTGATATGAATTTTGACATAAAAATAATATGCAAAGTTAAATTTTACTTTGATTCCGAGGCCTTATGATTTCATAGAACATGTATATGTGTAAATATATCATGAAAAATTCCTTTACTGATAGGCTCTTTACATCAATAGTTGGAGCAGTTCTCTAACTATTTCATTTTTTTTTTGACATGCATGGTCACTAATTTTGATGAAACTTTGCTCATTATTATAGCGTAATACCAGAAACAGATATCAATCTAAATTTGGTTGCTAAGTGTCATGGGTGCTATGGTAACAAACAAAAATTCAAAAGCTAAGATTTTCAGCTTTGTTTGAATCGTTATCAAACTGTAACATGGTAAAACTTCTTACAAATACACAATTTGTAGCTTATATCTGATTAGTACTGCAATTTGAATTTCTTGGCTATATTTAAATAGTTTGGATGCTAATTGGCTAAGAATCATCAAATTTTGTCATTTGATGCATCTTGGGTATTCAGAGTATGTTAACTTAGAAGTAGGTCATGATGACCTACTTTCAGAATTTCAAGGCTATATCTAAATATTTCAAATAATAAGAGGCTTAGAATCATCAAACTTTGTCAGTTGATACATCTTTATTCTCTAAGTATGTTAACCAAAAAGTAAGTCATAGTACTGATTTTGGAATTTCACAGCTATATCTAGATATTTCAGATAATAAAGGCATAGAATCAGTCAGTTGATGCATGTTGGGTCCTTGGAGTATTTGAAAGAAAAAAATAGTCATGGTGACCTTTGGAATTTCAAGGCTTTATTTAAATATGTAGGATACTAAGAGGCTTAGGATAGAAGTAATAGGATTGTACAATTTATCAGAGGAGCTATTCTAGGCCCTTAGGCCTCTTGTATTTTTATGCCCCCGGATCAAAAGATTCCAGGGATATATTGTTTTTGTCCTGTCTGTCTGTTTGTTGTCAACTTTAACCTTGCCCATAACTTTTGATTGGTTGGACCTATGACTTTCATATTTCACATGTGTATTTCTTGTGACAAGACCTTTCTTTGGGTACCATCATATTTGACCTTTTGACCATGACCTTGGAGTTTGACCCACTTTTGCAAAATTTTATGAGACTTTAACCTTGGCCATAACTTCTGAACAGTTAGTGTTTGGGGTTTAAAACTTCACATGTGTATTCTTTGTGAAAAAGCCTTCTTCTAGATACCAACAACTTTGACCTTTTGACCTTGACCTTGGAGTTCGACCTACTTTTGAAAAACTTTAAGCTTGGCCATAACTTTTGAACAGTTGGTGCTTGGGGTTTAAAACTTCACATGTGTATTCCTTGTGACAAGATCTTCCTCTGGATATCAACCTCTTTGACCCTTTGACCTTGACCTAGGAGTTTGACCTACCTTTGAAAAACTTTAACCTTGGCCATAACTTTTGAATGGTTAGAGCTAGGGCTTTCATACTTCGCATATATAATCCTTGTGACATCACCTTCCTTCGTATACCAACCACTTTGACCCTTTGACCTTGACATAGGAGTTTGACGTACTTTCGAAAAACTTTAACCTTGGCCATAATTTTTTGAATGGTTGGTGCTAGAGCTTTCATACTTCACATATGTAATCCTTGTGACAAGACCTTCCTTTGGTTACCAACATCTTTGACCCTTTGACCTTGACATAGGAGTTTGACCTACTTTTGAAATACTTTAACCTTGGCCATAACTTTTGAATGGTTGGTGCTAGGGCTTTCATTTCTTACATATGTAATCCTTGTGACAAGACCTTCCTTTGGATACCAACAACTTTGACCTTGACCTTGATGTTTTACTTTACTTTTAAAAAAACTTTAACCTTCACCATAACTTTTGAACAGTTGCAGCTAGGGCTTTTAAATTTAACATTTCTTATCTTTTGGCCTGGATTTTGACTTGCATTTGAGAAATTTTAACCTTCGCCATAAGCTGCCATTTGAGGGGCATCAGTGTTTCACAAACACATCTTGTTTGAATGTATGCATTATCAAGATCAGTGAATAGATTTAATGCTTGTCAAAACTTTGTTTCCATGGTAATGTATGAAATATTTGTTTTTCCAAAGATTTTTTTCCCATCCGAATAAGAGATATATTCTCTGACTTTTGTCACTTTTCTAAATTGCTGCAAAAGTTAGAAATAGGTCTCGCAACATGTTGAAAAAAAGTTAATTTCAAAACTTTATAGCAAGATATCATGGTTAACATGATGCAGCAATTAATTTTTGCCTGATATTAGTTTAAGGTGACAAAAAAATTTTTATAGCAAGTTTAAGAAATTCTGTGATTATGTATGCCAAGGCTCCTACATAAATTTTTAGTAAACATTAAACTGCTCTTTAATTTTAAGAACTAATATCATTTTTAACATAGAAATCTGTTTGCTTCAGAGTGGGACATGCACCAATTCTTTTGAGGAGATCTTTAAGGCAAAACTGGCCGAAATTAGCAGTGAGGCATCAAGGTACATTTCTGGAGGTTTTTGAAAGAGAAAACATCTCAGTACAGGGGTGTGCAATTAGCATCGTCTGACACCCGGGGCTACCATATTTTGGGGGTCTGGCTAGTGTTTTTAGCTCACCTGAGCTATTCTGATCACCCATTGTCCGTCGTCCGTCCGTCTGTCCGTCCGTCCGTCTGTAAACTTTTCACATTTTCAACTTCTTCTCAAGAACCACTGGGCCAATTTTAACCAAACTTGGTACAAAGCATTCTTGGGTAAAGGGGAGTTTAAATTGTTAAAATGAAGGACCAAGCCCCCTTCAAAGGGGAGATAATCAAGAAAAGACAAAAATTGGGTGGGGTAATTAAAAAATCTTCTTCTCAAGAACCACTGGGCCAGAAAGGCTGAAACTTATGTGGAAGCATCCTGGGGAAGTGTAGATTCTAAATTGTTCAAATCATGACCCCCGGGGGTAGGGCGGGGCCACAATAGGGAATCCAAGTTTTACATTGAAATATGTAGAAAAAATCTTTAAAAATCTTCTTCTAATGAACCACTGGGCCAGAAAAGCTGAAACTTATGTAGAAACATTCTGGGGTAGTGTAGATTCTAAATTGTTCAAATCATGACCCCCGGGGGTAGGGCAGGGCCACAATAGGGAATCCAAGTTTTACATTGAAATATGTAGAAAAAATCTTTAAAAATCTTCTTCTCAAGAACCACTGGGCTAGAAAAGCTGAAACTTATGTGGAAGCATCCTGGGGAAGTGTAGATTCTAAATTGTTCAAATCATGACCCCCGGGGGTAGGGCGGGGCCACAATAGGGAATCCAAGTTTTACATTGAAATATGTAGAAAAAATCTTCTTCTCAAGAACCACTGGGCCAGAAAAGCTGAAACTTACGTAGAAACATCCTGGGGTAGTGTAGATTCTAAATTGTTCAAATCATGACCCCCGGGGGTAGGGCAGGGCCACAATAGGGAATCCAAGTTTTACATTGAAATATGTAGAAAAAATCTTTAAAAATCTTCTTCTCAAGAACCACTGGGCCAGAAAAGCTGAAACTTATGTGGAAGCATCCTGGGGTAGTGTAGATTCTAAATTTTTCAAATCATGACCCCCGGGGGTAGGGCAGGGCCACAATAGGGAATCCAAGTTTTACGTTGAAATATGTAGAAAAAATCTTTAAAAATCCTCTTCTCAAGAACCACTGGGCTAGAAAAGCTGAAACTTATGTGGAAGCATCCTGGGGAAGTGTAGATTCTAAATTGTTCAAATCATGACCCTGGGGGTAGGGCGGGGCCACAATAGGGAATCCAAGTTTTACATTGAAATATGTAGAAAAAATCTTTAAAAATCTTCTTCTCAAGAACCACTGGGCTAGAAAAGCTGAAACTTATGTGGAAGCATCCTGGGGTAGTGTAGATTCTAAATTGTTCAAATCATGACCCCCTGGGGTAGGGCAGGGCCACAATAGGGAATCCAAGTTTTACATTGAAATATGTAGAAAAAATCTTTAAAAATCTTCTTCTCAAGAACCACTGGGCTAGAAAAGCTGAAACTTATGTGGAAGCATCCTGGGGAAGTGTAGATTCTAAAGTGTTCAGATCATGACCCTGGGGGTAGGGCGGGGCCACAATAGGGAATCCAAGTTTTACATTGAAATATGTACAAGTAGTAAAAATCTTCTCAAGAACCACTGGGCTAGAAAAGCTGAAACTTATTTGGAAGCATTCTTGGGTAATGTAGATTCTAAATGTTCAAATCATGGCCCCTGGGGGTAGGGCGGGGCCACAATTAGTACTACAAGGGGGGGGGGGGGAGGAATCAGTTGAAAAACAACAAGGCTAAAATTACTCAGGTGAGCGTTGTGGCCCATGGGCCTCTTGTTTTTTTTTTGCATGGAGGTAGCCATTTGGGCTGGTAAAAATTGAAACTACCCATGTAATACATGAAAAGCTCAACCGGTATTTTTAGCTCTTCTGAGCCAAAGGCTCAAAGAGCTAATGCTATGGCCATTTGTGCTGTGTGCGTAAACTTTTTAGAATATGGGCCATAACTCAAGAACCCCTTGGCCAATTATTGTCAAATTTGTTACAGGATATCCTTGGCCCAAGGGCTCCTTTATATACTTTTATATACTAAAACTAGGGTTGTGACCCTTAAACAAGGGGAGATAATAAGGAAAAGAGAAACAAAAGTACTGGTTGCTAAAAAATCTTCTTCTTAAGAACCACTGGGCAGATTATCACCAAACTTACAAAAAAGGATGAGGATATGTTTTAGATTAATAATTGTTCAAGGCATCACCCTGGGGAAAAGGTCATGGTCTCAAGGTCACTTCAAAGTTGACCAAAAAATACATTTTATTAAAAGGTTGACATTTTGCTTACTATAAGGACTAGGATCATCAAATCTTGTCAGTTGATGCATCTGAGGACCTCATATCATGTTGACTCAAAAGTAGGTCACGGTGACCTACTTTTTAAATTTTGCGCCCATTCTTTATCAAAATGATTTAGAGGCATATTTTGAACAATTTAAGGCCTATGATCATCAAACTTTGTCAGTTGATGTATCTTGGGTCATCAAAGTACGTCAACTAAAAAGTAGTTCACCTTGACCTACTTTTTGAATTTTATGGCTAATCTTTTACAAAACAATTAAGGTCAATAATTTGATTACTGAGAGGTTAAGAATCATGAAATCTTGCAAGATGATGCATCTTGGGGCCATAAAACATATGTATTAAAAAGTAGGTCACAGTGACCTACTTTTTGAACTTTGCAGGCATTCGATTTCAAAGCGTTTTAGAGGCATAATTTGGACATTTTAAGGCCTATGATCATAAAATTTTGTAAGTTGATGCATCTTGGGTCATCGCAGTAGGTCGACTGAAAAGTAGGTCACCGTGACCTACTTTTCAATTTATATGACTATAATTAAATATTTTGGGTACTAATTGGCTTCGAATCATCAAACTTTGTCAGTTGATGCATCTTGGGTCTTCAGAGTAAGTCGACTGAAAAGTAGGTCACCCTGACCTACTTTTGATAATTTTATGGCTGTACTTAATATTTTCGGGTACTAGTTGGCTAAGAATCATCAAAATTTGTCAGTTGATGCATCTTGGGTCCTCACAGTAGGTTGACTGAAAAGTAGGTCACCATGACCTACTTTTCAATTTATATGACTATAATTAAATATTTCAGGTACTAATTGGCTTAGAATCATCAAAATTTGTCAGTTGATGCATCTTGGGTCTTCGGAGTAAGTCGACTGAAAAGTAGGTCACCATGACCTTCTTTTGAAAATTTATGGCTTTAATTAAATATTTCAGGAACTAATTGGCTTAGAATCATCAAACTTTGTCAGTTGATGCATCTTGGGTCCTTTGGGGTACAACTGAAAAGTAGGTCACCCTGACCTACTTTTGAAATTTTATGGCTGTATTTAATTTTTTTGGGTACTATTTGGATTAGAATCATCAAATAGAAGTGATAGGTTGTACAGTTTATCAGAAGAGCGATTCAAGGCCCTTGGGCCTCTTGTCACTCACGTTTTCTATTAAATTCCCAACCAATGAAAAATTTCAGGCAGCATGCTCCTATTGTTTGTAAATCTCTATTATCTTATCCATTTTGCAATACTACCTGACTTATTTACTTCCACAAATGATCGTTGTTTTTCTTTTTCGTAATCCGAATTTCCTCCATTCCTCTGTTTATGGTAAATGCATGCAGAAATCTCATTAAATTATTTACAATCACTCAATCAACTGAAAGATGTGTTGAAGGATGACCTTAAGACCCTGACTTTTTCAAAAATAAACTGTTCTTTTTTTCAATAAGAGATGTTACTTTTTCTACCTATCTATTTGGGCTAGTGATTTTATTGTTGCCACTAGCCCATGGGCTAGTGTGAATTTTTTAATTGCACATCCCTGCAGTATTAAATACCCTTCATCTTCTCTTATGTAGTTTAATAAGTGTAATTTATAATTATTTGCCTAAGCAAAGAAACATTGTATTTGTACATGTATATAATGTTTTATATTTTCCTTAGTGCTGGATGCCAGGTGATTGTCCTGCCCTCCTATCGTGATGTCCACCATGACTATGTGTATCCCCAGCCCCCCTTCTTCCATCACAATTCTCGCTCAGAGACATTAAAAGAATTTCCGGTAATTGTTTGTAGTCCTCTCACATACATTAATTTATTTTTAACATTAAAAATGCTGAATTATATTTTCTACAGAGAGTCCAGGTGTATTGGTATCCTGTTCTGTTCATCTGTCCTTCTGTCACACTTTCTTCTTTCTCAAACTCCTCTTACATTTTAAGCAGTGGCCCATTCATATTTTGGAATGTGATTGGTGGTGTCCTGAACATGTGCAAAAAGATTTCAAAAATTGTCATTTTTCAGCAAAAACCTGGTTCCCAGGACTCCACTTTTATGTATTGTTGGGTATTTTTTGTATGGAAGTTTTTTAGGGGTCTTCTCATATTTTACCTGTAGTGTGCATGATTAATTGAGTAACATAATAAATATAATTTGCTTGGGGGGGGGGGGGGGCAAGCCCTGGGATTGTGTATAGGGGAGTGGAAAAAGGGGGGGGTCCTGTCCACAGTTGCTGTGTCCATTGTTTGGGTATATGTACACCACCTTGTGTGCGTCTAGGCATAAGTTTGATTAGTTCACATTGTGCCAAATTATGTGCCATCTTGTTAACCATAGTTGGCCTGCTAAATGATTTCATTCAAGAAATTTATAACTGTTTGGTCACAACTGCTTTGTATAGCAGTTTGTATGCAAAACTTTAAGAACTTTGATTGCAAATCTCAGATTTTAAAGAGCTTGTCTCAGAGAAAACCAGACAAAATCAAAATATTCCACAAGGGGGTCTAAACTTTTCATAAATAATTTTATTTTCTAAATATTGGGTGCATCCAAAGTGAGAAAACAAACTTTTTAAAAATCTGGACCTGTTCTATTTATAGTTACATGTGCTTGTGCAATATTACTCAAATGTGCTTGGAAAGTAGCTGAAAAATACAGTTATACCCATAACTTACATGAAAATTATTGACAAACAAGTTGATGAAACAAGAATATCAACAGTCTTGTTTAAAGTCATCATTTCATAAGTTTTATGGTCGAAACAATGACCTTATCAGCAAATACAATCTATCATTAAGTCATATGCTGACTGACGTTTTTCATATTAATTGTTAGGCCATTATTTACACACTGAATTGTCGACAGATTTTTCCGTTATTTGCCCATCATGACAAGGAGCACACAGCTGGTGTGACAGGTCCGCAGGGGATGCTCACTCCTCCATGGTACCTGATCCCACCTCTGATGTTTTTGGAGGTCCATGTTTGCTCTGCTCCCGATTTGTATTGTTTTAATGGACTTTGAGCTTGAATACTGTTTGTATCTCATTATTTCATAAATCAAATCTACATACTTAAAATTTAACTGGTCATCAATTTCTAGTTTACTTATGAAAAATAAATTTATAAAAACAGCATAAAAAAGTTAATTTGAATCATTTTCTTGAAAATGGTATATGTTTATAGGGCCTCCTAAATTTTGCACATAAAAGATATATGACTTTTTAGCTCACATGAGCTGAAAGCTCAAATGAGCTTTTCTGATCATCCGTTGTCCATTCGTCTGTCTGTCTGTCCGTCTGTAAACTTTTCACATTTTCAACTTCTTCTCAAGAACCACTGGGCCAATTTCAACCAAAGTTGGTACAAAGCATATCTAGGTAAAGAGGATTCTAAATGAAGGACCAAGTCCCATTCCAGGGGGAGATAATCAAGAAAAGGCAAAAATAGGGTGGGGTCATTAGAAAATCTTTTTCTCATGAATCAATGGGCCAGAAAAGCTGAAACTTATATGAAAGCTTCCTGAGGTTGTGTTGATTGTAAATTATTCAAATCATAGCGGTAGGGCGGGGGCCCACAATAGGGAATCATGCTTTAACATTGAAATATATTGGAAAGATCTTAAAAAATCTTCTTCTCAAGAACCACTTGGCAAGAAAAGCTGAAACTTATGTGAAAAGTATGTGAAAAGTTCTTCTCAAGTACCACTTGGCAAGAAAAGCTGAAACTTATGTGAAAACATCCTGAAGTAGTGTAGATTCTTAATTGTTCAAATCATGGGTAGGAAGAGGCCACAGTAGGGAATCAAAGTTTTACATTGAAATATATAGGAAAAATCTTTAAAAAAATCTTCTCAAAATCCATTGAGCCAGAAAAGCTGAAACTTATGAGAAAACTTCCTGAAGTAGTGTAGAAATCATGCCCCCAGGGGTAGGGAGGGGCCACAATAGGGAATCAAAGTTTTACATATATAGAAAATAAATATATAGAAAAAATCTTTAAAAATCTTCTCAAGAACCGCTGGACCAGAAAAGCTAAAACTATTGTGGAAGCATCCTTATGTAGTGTTGATTGTAAATTATTCAGATCAATGTCCCTGGGGAGGATGGGGTCACAATAGGGATGACATAGGGAAACATCCCTTAGCTGGGCCCTTGCTGATTGGTCAGTTTTCTAGTTATTTGGCAGACTTTACTAGAATAAAAAGTTGTGTCTAAATTAAGTTTTCATTCATTCTTTAGAATCTGCACTTTATGCCAGACCCCTGTGTAGTGGACATTAATAATGTGTTATTTGGAATTACTTCATCTGACATCATGTTTCAACTTGGAGCAGAAGAAATATCTTTGTAAGTACATTTCAGTTTGGTGAAGTAGACTTCACCAAACATCACAATTGCAGGTTGTTTTTTATTCAGATCCCTCTCTTGAAGGGTTGTTATAATTTGTCTCAAGGCACCAAGCCATCACTTTTTATGCCTCGTAATGTGTATGGCAGTGACTTTTGTCATGTCTGTCCTTTGTCTAATTGTCTGTCCATCAAATTTTGTTTAGCCCAGAATAAAAGAAACTGTATACTAGTATATTTTATCCAAAAATCATACAGTTATACATCCTGACAAGAGCTATGAATATGGTATAATTTTCTGACCATGACATTTCCTATGACCATACTAAATGCCTGTTAGCTCTACTGGTCAGAGACCAGAAAAGCTTATGCGATATTAAGATGTCCACCATCTATCTGACTGTAATAATTTTTATGCCCCCGGATCGAAAGATCCCAGGGGTATATTGTTTTTGTCCTGTCTGTCTGTTTGTCTGTCTGTCTGTTGTCAACTTTAACCTTGCCCATAACTTTTGATTGGTTGGAACTATGACTTTCATATTTCACATGTGTATTCCTTGTGACAAGACCTTTCTTTGAGTACCATCATATTTGACCTTTTGACCTCGACCTTGGAGTTTGACCCACTTTTGCAAAATTTTATGAGACTTTAACCTTGGCCATAACTTCTGAACAGTTGGTGCTTGGGGTTTCAAACTTCACTTGTATATTCTTTGTGACAAAGCCTTCCTTTGGATACCAACAACTTTGACCTTGACCTTGGAGTTTGACCTACTTTTGAAAAACCTTAACCTTGGCCATAACTTTTGAACAGTTGGTGCTTGGGGCTTTCATATTTCACATATGTAATCCTTGTGATAAGACCTTCCTTTGGATACCAACGACTTTGACCTTTTGACCTTGACCTAGGAGTTTGGCCTACTTTTGAAAAACTTTAACCTTGGCCATAACTTTTGAATGGTTGGAGCTAGGGCTTTCATATTTCACATATGTAATCCTTGTGATAAGACCTTCCTTTGGATACCAACGACTTTGACCTTTTGACCTTGACCTAGGAGTTTGGCCTACTTTTGAAAAAACTTTAACCTTGGCCATAACTTTTGAATGGTTGATGCGCTAGGGTTTTCATACTTCACTTGTGTAATCCTTGTGACAAGACCTTCATTTGCATACCAACCACTTTGACCCTTTGACCTTGACATAGGAGTTTGACCTACTTTCGAAAAACTTTAACCATGATCATAACTTTTGAATGGTTGGTGCTAGGGCTTTCATACTTCACATATGTAATCCTTGTGACAAGACCTTCCTTTGGATACCAACCACTTTGACCTTGACCTTGACGTTTTACTTACTTTTAAAAAACTTTAACCTTCACCATAACTTTTGAACAGTTGCAGCTAGGGCTTTCAAATTTCACAGGTATATTCCTCGAGCCAAGACCTTTCTTTGAGTACCAACATTTTTTATCTTTTGGCCTGGTTTTGACTTGCATTTGAGAAACTTTAACCTTTGCCATAAGCTGCCATATGGGGGCATCAGTGTTTCACAAACACATCTTGTTTGGTTTCATGATGATGATCAAGCAATTCGCTTGCATGATAATTTTATTCATAAACGCCAGGGCGTTTATGCAAATTATCAAGAAGCCAATTGCTTGATCACATCATGAAACCAAAAAATTAGACAGTTATTCCTTAATTCAAAACACTACTCCTACAACAGTATTTGTCCTACTGCAATTAAATTAAACTGACTAGGAAAGAGACTAAACCAAGGACAGCGTAAATTTATGTAAATTAATTCTAAGTTTATCAGCAGCAGCAGTGAAAAGGTCATTAAATTGTCAAAAGTCAAAGTTTTGAATATAATTAATCAACGAATTTCAGGATGACAGATTTGTTTATCTTTTTAGGTCATCTGAGTCACTCAGGTGACCTATTGCTATTCTGTTTTTATCCATTGTCAGGTGTCTTCCATTAACATTTGAACATTTTCACTTCTCTTGAACCAGTGAAAATACAACTATGAAGAGTGTGGAGAACAATCTGTTAACAAAACTCATTACTCTTGACACATTAACTCTCATTAACAGGCAAAACCACTGGGCCAGAAGAGTTGAAACTCATTTGAAAGCTTTATTACACAGTGTAGATTCAAGTTTGTTCAGATCATGAACACCTGTGGTAGGGTTCATGATTGGTGATCACAGTGGGTGATCAAAGTTATACATGGGTATATATAGGGAAAAAATCTAAAAGGATTGTTTACACTTAGTGTACAGGCCCCTGGTAAATTGCACAAAAATAAAGTATAGAAAATAGCCTCCTGAAAATAATAATGCGATTCTTCTATGTCTAAAACGCAACTTTGCGAAATTACTGGAATTAAAAGTCGGTAAAAATAAAGAACGAAGCAGTGTTTCGTAAGAGGGGTCACTGAAATTCATGGATCTCCATTGATATTCAAAGTTATTCCGATTTTTAAAGTCGTAATACATGGTGAGCGCATTGTTGCCCAAATTTCTCGAAGGGACAGAAGGTGTAAAAGTATAGGAAATTCAACATATTCAAGGGAAAATTTTGGGCAAGCCTGTGCTCGGGGTAAACTTTTTGAACACAAATTGGTCGTTTCCTTCAGTGTACACAGGTATTTACATGTCATTGACCTCATTGTGACCTGTTTAATATTCCAATTTACCACATGATTTGTAGACTCAGGTAACTTGTGAATACAAAAAAATCAATAAATCACGTGGTTTCAGCTCCAAACAGCATTTCGTCGAAAGCGATCAAATCAAATTGTTGCATTTTCAGTCGATCAACATCAAATTTTCTTCTGCCAATTATTGTTGCTGCTGCCATATATTGCTAAAATATTCATTATTTGTATGTTTTATATTCAGTATTAGACATTTGCTTCTTTAAAATATAGATATTTGTGTTTTCAAATTCATCTTCCATTTTTTTTTCTGGTATTGTTAGATTAAGGTAAGTTTAGGGAATATAGATAGGTTAGAGAGTTTTCAGGGTTTATACTTGGCATTTTGTTTGTATCACTCAACATGCCGAAATCATTCAATTGTACATGCTGTTAAAGGAGAGCTCCTTTTGGTAGGCGCCGGGTTTGAAGGGAATAAAAAATGCACAACACAGGGAAAATCTTTCTAGTATTTTAGGCAGAAAAGTCTTGGAGAACGACTGCATTTGTGACAGATGCTACAGAGGCTACCATAGGGGGCAGTTAAAGTGTTCAAATAAAAATGAGGGCCATGTCAGTATAACAACATTTTATTTAGGCACAAAGTCACATAGGTTTTGTTCTCTTTGTGGTATACCAAGGAAAGTCTTAAAGAGAATCCCTCAAATTGCACAAACAGATATTTTCATAAGGTATAATGTAATTTTACATGACAATGCACGTGCTTGTATCTGCCATTTTGCTGACAGTAAGACCATCAAGAAAACAGATTTTCAAAAATATTTGTTTCGTCTCAAACGGGCTACAGCATCTTTATCTTCAGCTGATTTCTTAGAGCACCTGTCCCATTGTCAGCAACTGATACTAAGAAATGAAAATTCTAGAATTGACTTTGAAATCTTGATCTCGATGACGATGATTTTTTAAATCTTACGGGTATTTCTTGCAGTCAATTCAATTTTCTTTGTTTGCAAGTTGAAAAGCCGAGAACTAGAAAATACTCTGTTAGAACAGAAATTGGTATACTACTTGTAAAACTTCGAACAGGACTTTCAAGTAGTTTGTTAAAGACCCTGTTTAATGTTAAAACAAGTACTTTAATTTGTAGAATCATTAAACGAGCGAGGGAATCATTAATAAAATGCTTTGTTCCAAATTATCTTGGTTTTGAACATATTTCAAGAAAATGTGTAATCGAAAAACACACAACTATATTTGCAAGAGAGTTGCTAGCCTCTGGAAAAAATGAGACTGCGATTTTACTGATTGATGGAACATATATTTATATTCAAAAGAGTTCTAAATATACATTTCAGAGGAGGTCTTTCAGTATGTATAAAGGTCGTCCCTTGGTAAAGCCGATGATGATAGTGGCATCAGATGGATATATTGTTGAGATCCTAGGTCCATATTTGGCAGACCGGAAAAATAACGACGCATCCATTCTTAATAAACATTTAACAGATGAGGGAAAGGGAATTTTAAATAGGGCAAAATGTAACGATATTTTAGTTTTAGACAGAGGATTTAGAGATTCACTAGAAATAATCAAATCAGTTGGGTTGAAATCAGAATCTCCATATTTTTGGGGGGAAAGGGGCAAAACAGCATTCTGTGGAGGAAGCTAATTTATCATGTTTGGTGACAAAAATCAGGTGGACAGTAGAATCTGCAAATGGCCGATTGAAACGATGGCAATTTTTGGCAAACGTAGTCACCAATACTCAAATTCCTTTTATTGGTGACTATGTTCGCATAGTTGCAGCATTAATCAATGCATTCAGACCCCCGCTAGCCAAGGACTCGGCCAATGATACAAAAATAGCCAAACACATGCTTGAAAAGTCGAAATTAATTATTAATCCTTTGAAAGAACTCTTTGTAAAAGAAAGCGGAAGAAGACTTTCTCTAAAAATGACAAAAATAGATGCTGCAGAAGCAGTGCCAGATTTTCCAGAGTTGACAGAGGATTTCTTGCGCTCTCTTACTTTTGGGGTTTACCAACTGAAGAAGGCATCCTCATATTCTGCTGAACACCTGAATGAAGACAGAGGCTACGATATTTACGTTGGAAAGAATATGCCAAATATTCTTCAGACTAAAATTCAATCCTGCCATGTTTCACCAAAGGCTTACTATCTCTGATTAAAATATTACGTACTGGATATTGCAGACCCAGTTAAATGTTGGTACTGTTAATGTAAAACGGGGGCATGTTTGGTGGGTAGTTCTCACGTGGCCTCTGTGCTGTGGTTTATGGGTGTTCAGAGACATGGTCTACGTCTCTGTGGTAGCATCATTCCTCAAAATGTTCTCAACTGTAAAATTACCAGTGCTGAGTAGTTCCCAGATGCCATTATAACTGGCTATTCCATGTCTTTGATCGATTGTTGAAAGGCCCGTCTACTCTGAATATCAATGAGACACAATTAAAACCCAACTCGGACAAGGGCAATATTCTGGAATTAATACCCACTAGTGGGCATTTTTAATTACCTTTAATAAAACTTAAGTGCCATTTTCAATGTAAATTTTCGTAAGTAATTTACCACACAGATGACAAAATATGGGTTAGGTGTAAAATAAAGTTTTAAGTTAATTAGATGATGTTAGAGGGGTCCGAAAAAAGGGCCATTGCAATATGCTTAAGTGGAAACATTCTTTCTTCTCAAGAACAGCAACGGCATGATTAGTCGTATTGATTTGGAAGCATCCTCTGGTAGCGTAGCTTCAAGTTTGTTCAAATCATGACCCATGGAGGTAGGACGTGGCCACAATAGGTGATGAAGTTTCAAGTTGTGACCTCTTGTAGAACTATCTTACTATGTATTGTTTCAAAGTCTAACTTTTTTCCCCATTTAGTAACCCCCCTGGTGCTTCAGATAGAATGGCCAGACTTGCAGAACACCTGTTAACACAGCAAAGGTAAGTTTGTAGATGATTGAAATGTCATCATATGCCTGAAAATTTACATGGCTTGCAATTGTTGAAGAGTCATTTAATAAGTAATATTTTTCTTTCAGAACCCACTTAAGGTTGATGTTTGATCAGACTGTCATTCAATTTGAATATAAATATCAATTTATTTTAGTTTTTATCCTCTGTATCCTTCCCCAGAGGACATCAACGTAGACTATGAAGTGTTTGATCATTATGCCCACATGCCCACAACTCCACATGTGCTGATTTTGCCGTCAGATTTAAAGCAATTTATAAAGGTAAAATTCTATAACATGCTGTAAAAAAAAAAACAAACAAAACAAAATAATTGCATACATAATAACAAAAATTTGATTTTACTGGGAAACTCATCAAACCCAAAATGTGCTGTTATGTTGTACCGTCAACAATTGATATTTAAACCAACATTATTTTGAGAGAAATTTTCTATATAAAAGAAGAGCTTCCTTGTGTATTGTATCCTTGTTTTCAGGAGATACAAGGGTGTTGCTGCATTAATCCAGGGCGCCTGTCCCGAGGACAAGCTGGTGGGACATTCAGCAGACTACATATCCAAGCTGGCGTCATCATATCTCAGCAGTCTATACTCCCTTCCATCACAGCTCAAGTGTTAAAGATTTAAAATGAAACATTGTGTTAATTTGTACAATTTGTGTATAGCTATGCCGAGTTAGTTCAAGGGGGCTTTTCAAGTTTGTCCATTAATCATGTATCATTTTTAAGTGTTAAGCTCACCCTAGCTGAAAGCTCAAGTGAGCTTTTCCGGTCACATTTTGTTTGGTATCTGTCTGTCCATCAGTCTCTTTTTCTGTTCCTCTGTAGAGTTTTCACATGTTCAACTTCATCTCCAGAACATATTTCAACCAAACATGCCTTTGGTGAAGGGAATTCAAGAGTATTCAAATGAAGGAGCATGTTCTCTTGGAAGGAGAGATTATCAAGAAAAGGCAAAAATATGTGAGGGTCTCAAAAAACCTCTTTAAGGTCCACTAAACCAGAAAAGATGAAGCTTAAATGAAAGGTTCCTTACGGTGTGTATATTTAAAAGAAGATGGGCAAACAAGGCAAGCAAAATGCCTACTGTACAATAAATAAAGTGAAAAAATTAAATCTCAATTATGCAAAATTTTCTTTGATATTTCGTTTAACATCAACGTATACGTCATCTTAAACACGCACAAGTTGCAACAATCTCATAAAGATTGATATAATTCATCTGTGAAATAGCATACATTCACCAAAGAGGGGGCAAAAATTACCAGTTTTTCATAAAACACAATTTTTCCATATGAGTGGGTTTTCACTCTATTTTTAAGTCACCTGAGTCACTCAGGAAACCTATTGCTATCTGTTTTTGTCTGTCATAAATTTTGAACATTTTCAGCTTTTCTTCAATCACTGAACCAATTTCAATACATTTTGGCAAATAGTATCTATGGGTAAGGGTTACAGAAATAATGAATGTCATGGTCCCTGGGGATTGGGCTAAAACCATCAAAATGAGTGCTATCTTTAAATTTCTTCTTTTCTCCTGGACATCAAGCAGTCAAAATGTTGACATGACTGTAAAAAGCATTAAGCTCAGGGGTTATGGAGTTAGGATGAGGCTGTAATGATCATATGGTGAAGATACATTAATTCTTTTTAATTTGTCCTAATTTACAATAATTACAGTAAATTATAGTGACATGAGGGGATTATAGTTTGCTTATGTATGCACTAGTGATTTGTGTTTTGCATTATAAACTATGACGGTTGTCAGTTTTTGATCCCAATTAAGAGCCATTTTAGATTGTTTTAGTAATAAATCATCAACTGATCTAGAGAATTTATTTTGTTTTGCCTTTTTTTGTATAAACTACAGCATAGGAGATGCACAAGAAACATTAGGAATAGAAAATCAGTGAAATCGTTGTTCAAAACCGTTGACATGATTTTCTTCCTTGCACACTCATCTGTGGCTGTATACTTTATTAAGAGCAGGGTCATTTCCATGTAATTACAAGTTCTATCATGACCAAACTTGCATGCAGGATGCATTTGGGAATATACACTACCAGACATGCTTCAAATGGTGGATCTGACCTACATTTTCCAGATGTGTGATCATATGTCAGAGTTTTTGGAGCAGGTAACCCAGAACAGGAGCAGGTTCCCAAGTAACTATTAGGCATATGTTGTTCAAAGCATTTAGGGATGTGCTCTTGCAGGATTGGATCTGGCCTACATTTTTCAGCCACCTGAGGTCACATTGGTCACCTATTACCATCTTTTTTTTTTGTTTGTTGTCCTTTCTTAATCTTTTCACTTTTTCAACTTATTCTCAAGAACCACTGGACCAATTTTAATCAAACTTGCCACAAAGTACATGTATCCTTGGGTGAAGGGGATTCAAGTATATTCAAATGAAGGGCAGTGCCCCCGTCTAAGAGGAAATAATTAAGATAAGGCAAAAATAAGGTGGTATTTAAATATCCTGGGCCAGAAGAGTTGAACGTTACAGGAAAGCTTCCTGACATAGTGTAGGTTCAAGATTTTCAAATCATGACTTGGGGGTAGGGTGGGGCCACAAAAGGGGATCAAAGTTTACATGGAAATATATAGGAAGATATCTTTTAAAATCTTCTCTAGAACAGGACCATCATGATAGCTCATTCGGTAGAGTGCTCGCTCCATTACCAGATGGTCGTGGATTCAAGCCCCAGCCACGACTGACTCAAGTGGATAAAAAATAGGTAGCAACTCTACCTTTGTCAAGCACTTGGCACTTTGAAGTGAAATTTGCGGGTCTTTCAGATGAGACCTTAAAAACTTGGGCCCTGTGTCATAGCAGACATTGGCACACAAAAAAAGATCTTGCACTGCTCAGTGGCCATGAGTGCCTAGTACAAGTCTAAATTTGAAGCCTTTCACTGGTATATGGGATCGTTTCTACATGAGTGAAATTTTTTTTAGCTCACCCGAGACGAAGGCTCAAGTGAGCTTTTCTGATAAAAGCGTGTCCGTCATCTGTAGTTCGTAAACTTTTCACATTTTCGACTTCTTCTCAAGAACCACTGGGCCAATTTCAACCAAACTTGTCACAAAGCATCCTTGGATGAAGAGGATTTAAGTTTGTTCAGAGGAAGTGCCACACCCTCTTTCAAGGGGAGATAATTAAGAATTCGTGAAAATTTGGGGGCATCTTTTAACAAGAGGCCCTTGAATCGCTCTTCTGATAAACTGTACAACCTTTCACTTCTATTTGAAGCCTCTAAGTATCCTGTATATTTAGATAAACCCTTGAAATTCCAAAGGTAGGTCAACATGACCTACATTTTAGATGAAACACTGAGAACTCAAGATGATTCTGGGCCAGTTAGTAGCTAAGAGTTGGTCATGGTGACCTACTTATCACTTGTCATTCTCTGAGGACCCAAAGATGCATCAACTAAGTTTGATGATTCTAAGCCAATTAATACCTAAAATATTTTTAAAATTATAACCATTAAATTTCAAAAAGTAGGTCACAGTGACCTACTTTTCAGATGACATACTTTGAGGACCCAAGATGCATCAACTGATAAAGTTTGATGATTCTAAGCCAATAAGTACCTGATATATTTAAATAAAGCCATAAAATTTTAAAAGTTGGTCACAGTGACCTCCTTTTCAGTCGACTAAATCTGTGGACCCAAGATGCATCAACCAGTTAGTACCCGAAATATTTAATTAGAGCCATAAATTTTCAAAAGTAGGTCACAGTGACCTACTTTTCAGTCGACCTACTCCGAAGACCCAAGATGCATCAACTAACAAAGTTTGATGATTCTCAGCCAATTAGTACCCAAAATATTTAATTATAGTCATATAAATTAAAAAGTAGGTCACGGTGACCTACTTTTCAGTCGACCTACTGCGAGGACCAAAGATATATCAACTGACAAATTTTGATGATCCTAATCCAAATAGTACCCGAAAATATTAAATACAGCCATAAAATTTCAAAAGTAGGTCAAGATGACCTACTTTTAAGTTCTCGTACTCCAAGGTCCCAAGATGCATTAACTGACAAAGTTTGATGATTCTAAGCCAATTAGTTACTGAAAAATATTTAATTAAAGCCATAAATTTTCAAAAGTAGGTCATGGTGACCTACTTTTCAGTCGACTTACTTCGAAGACCCAAGATGCATCAACTGAAAAGTTTGATGATTCTAAGCCAATTAGTAACTAAAATATTTAATTATAGTCATATAAATTGAAAAGTAGGTCACGGTGACCTACTTTTCAGTCAACTTACTGCGAGGACCCAAGATGCATCAACTGACAAATTTTATGATTCTTAGCCGAATAGTACCCGAAAATATTAAATACAGCCATAAAATTTCAAAAGTAGGTCAGGGTGACCTACGTTTCAGTTGTCTACTCCAAGATGCATCAACTGACAAAGTTTGATGATTCTAAGCCAATTAGTTCCTGAAATATTTAATTAAAGCCATAAATTTTCAATAGTAGGTCATGGTGACCTACTTTTCAGTCGACTTACTTTGAAGACCCAAGATGCATCAACTGACAAAGTTTGATGATTCTAAGCCAATTAGTACCCGAAATATTTAATTAGAGCCATAAATTTTCAAAAGTAGGTCACAGTGACCTACTTTTCAGCCGACCTACTCCAAAGACCCAAGATGCATCAACTGACAAAGTTTGATGATTCTAAGCCAATTAGTACCTGAAATATTTAATTATAGTCATATAAATTGAAAAGTAGGTCAGGATGACTACTTTTCAGTTGCCGTTTTTTGAGGCAAGATGCATCAACTAACAAAGTTTTATGATCATAGGCCTTAAAATGTCCAAATTATGCCTCTATAACGCTTTGAAATCAAATGTGTGCAAAGTTCAAAAAATAGGTCACTGTGACCTGTTTTTTAATACATATGTTTTATGGCCCCAAGATGCATCATCTTGCAAGATTTCATGATTCTAAACATCTCGGTATTCGAATTAATGACCTTAATTGTTTTGAAAAAGATTAGCCATAAAATTCAAAAAGTAGGTCAAGGTGACCTACTTTTAAGTCGACGTACTCTGATGACCCAAGATACATCAACTGACAAAGTTTGATGATCATAGGCCTTAAATAGTTCAAAAATATGCCTCTAAATCATTTTGAAAAAGAATGGCCGCAAAATTTAAAAAGTAGGTCACCGTGACCTACTTTTGAGTCAACTTGATATGAGGTCCTTAGATGCATCAACTGACAAGATTTGATGATCCTAGTCCTTATAGTAAGCATAATGTCAACATTTTAATAAAATGTAATTTTTGGTCAACTTTGAAGTGACCTTCAGACCACACCCTTTGCCCCAGGGTGATGCCTTGAACAATTTTTTATCTACAAAATATCCTCATCCTTTTGTGTACGTTTGGTGATAATCTGCCCAGTGGTTCTTGAGAATTTTTTTTTAGCAACAAGTACTTTTGTTTCTATTTTCCTAATTATCTCCCCTTGTTTAAGGGTCACAACCCTAGTTTTAGTATAAACGGGAGCCCTTGGGCCAAGGATACCCTGTGACAAATTTGACAATAATTGGCCGAGGGGTTCTTGAGTTATGACCCATATTCTAAAAAGTTTATGCACACCGCACAGATGGCCAAAGTATTAGCTCTTTGAGCCTTTGGCTCAGAGGAGCTAATAAAGACATTGTACGAAGTCAAAAGTACAAATAATGCATAAAAGAACTCTGAATGATAGAATCATGTATTGTAAAACTGAAAAAAAAAACGGGGGTTTAACAAAGTTGTCCCCTTTTACCAACACTATACCTGATAGTTGTTGACTGGGTATAGGCCCTGAAATTCAAAATTTTCGAAGAGGCACTCTTCCTTATCAAAACTATGTACTTAATTCATCGGCTTAATACCCTGGAGCAGAGAAAATTTTCAAAGAATTAATGCATTTTCACTAAAAATCATTAGAGCCCCGCCCTAGAACCCCTGACCCTGGGGCCATGAATTTAACAATTTTGGTAGAGGGCTCAGTGCTTATTACATTCATGCCAATAGTTTGACTTCTTAATGTTCAGGAGTAAACAAGAAGATTTTTAAAGATTGCATTAATTTTGATGGTTTTAGCCCCACCCCTCAGGCCACGGGGGGGGGGGGGGGGGGGGCAGTGGCCATGAATTTCACAAAATTGGTTGAAATTGGTTCAGTGGTTCCAGAGAACAAGCTGAAAATGTTTAAAAATTTACTATGGACAAGAACAGCAATAGGTCACCCGAGTGACTCCGGTGACCTAAAAAAACACCCCCCCCCCCAAAAAAAAAAACAAACAAACAAACAAACAAACAAACAACAGAAAAAAAAAAAAAAAAAAAGAAAAATCGGGATTTGAAATCAATCAATTATAAATCTAAGACCTCTAAACATGTGTTTGGTCCCATTAAAAAAATCAAAATAATTACATTGATTTAAGTAATCAATTTGGTGAACAAGAAAACTGGGCAATCTCTCTAGATCTCAAAGATGCTTATTTATATGTACCAATTCAACCATACCATCGCAAGTACCTTTGGTTTAAGCTTACCAATTCAAGCTCTATATTTTGGTCCAACTTTTAAAAGATTCCTATGTAAAACTTTGATAAGCCCACTGTGGCACCATTCTACCCCCGGGGTCATGATTTGAACAAACTTGAAACTACACTACCTGAGGATACTTCTATATAAAGATGACTAATAATGGCTTAGCTGTGCTTGAAATCAGGATATTTAAAGATATTTCCTATATATTCCTATGGTAAACTTTGACCCCGTTGTGGCCCTGCCCCACCCCAGGGGTCAAGATTGGAACAAACTTGAATCTACACTACTGGAATATACTTCTATTATGACTAATCATGGCTTTGGTGTTCTTGAGATTTTTAAAGACATTTCCTACATATTCCTATGTAAAACTTTGACCCCTCTTGTAACCCCGCCTTACCCCTGGGGTTATGATATGAACAAACTTGTATCTAGAGTATATAATGAAGCTTTCACATAAGATTCGTCTTTTCTTGCCCAGTGGTTCTTGAGAAGAAGATTTTAGCTCTTCTGAGGCAAAGGCTCAAAGAGCTAATGCTATGGCCATTTGTGCGGTGTGCGTTAACTTTTCAGAATATGGGCCATAACTCAAGAACCCCTTGGCCAATTGTCAAATTTGTCACAGGGTATCCTTGGCCCAAGGACTCCCGTTTATACTAAAACTAGGGTTGTGACCCTAGGAAAATAGAAACAAAAGTACTGGTTACTAAAAAATCTTCCTCTCAAGAAATACTGGGCAGATATCACCAAACTTGCACAAAAGGATGAAGATATGTTGTAGATTAAAATTTGCATGGGGATTTACCCTGGGGAAAAGGGCGTGGTCTCAAGGTCACTTCAAAGTTGACCAAAAATTACATTTTATTAAAATGTTGATATTTTGCTTACTATAAGGACTAGGATCATCAAACCTTTTAAGTTGATGCATCTAAGGACCTCATATCATGTTGACTCAAAAGTAGGTCACGGTAACCTACTTTTTAAATTTTGCAGCCATTCTTCTTCAAAATGATTTAGAGGCAGATTTTGAACAATTTAAGGCCTATGATCATCAAACTTTGTCAGTTGATGTATCTTGGGTCCTCGGAGTACGTCGACTAAAAAGTAGGTCACCTTGACCTAATTTTTGAATTTTATGGCTAATCTTTTTCAAAACAACTAAGGTCATTAATTCGAATACTGAGAAGTTTAGAATCATTAAATCTTGTAAGATGATGCATCTTGGGTCCTCAGAGAATGACAAGTGATAAGTAAGTCACCAGGACCAACTCTCAGGTACTAATTGGTTTAGAATTAGGGATGTCAATGAATAATTGACTATTCGACCATCAGTCGAATGGACCGACGATCGAATATTGAAACGACATTCGAATAAATAAATTCAATAAAAGAGTGATAAAGAGATGGAATTCTCATCCTAAAATTGAGAAACCGGTTTCCTCAGACACAGTCAATAAGATAATTTTCCTCATTAAAAACTGCTGGCTTTATATGTAGAAAGTATAGTAATTATAAATGCTTTACTTCCGTGAGTATTATTTGTCAATTAATGTGTTGTTTTTGTAATAAAATTATCTCGTTATACTGCGCTTTCTTTGTAAAATTATTAATTGGACTTGATCTCATACCATGTACCCATTATAGCCGTGACATGTTTGGACACTAAGATAATTATTATATAATAAAATTAATATTCTTTTATATATTTTAAAGACATTATGATAGTTGGTACAAAAAGTATATTCAAATATTTAACAATACAACATTATCACATATTTACTGTGTGTGCCCCCCCCCCCCCCATCATTTTAATAAGCTTTAAAAAATATATCGTACTGTCATTTTTTTATGCTTCCTAAAAACCGACTTTACAGACCGATTTATGAACATGATTGATGGGGAAATCATACATTTCAGGTCCATGTAAACATCTGTGTGTAACATTTGATGTTACTTTTTAAATAATTTTAAGAAAAGGGGATTTCGGGTTAAATATGTCATGTACCATTGAAGCCTGAAATAAAATTTTACTTTCCGAAAAAGTTTCGAATATATTCGACTATCGTTCGAATAATGCAATCGAATGTTCGACTACAGAAAATAAATATTTTGACATCCCTACTTAGAATCATATTGGATTCTCAGTGTTTCATCTAAAATGTAGGTCATGATGACCTACCTTTGGAATTTCAAGGGTTTATCTAAATATACAGGATACTTAGAGGCTTCAAATAGAAGTGATAGGTTGTACATTTTATCAGAAGAGCGATTCAAGGCCCTTGGGCCTCTTGTCATGATGTCGATCTAAACTGTGATTTCATAATGTCTCGGTAGTTTCCCTAAAACAATGTCTATTGATGATATCAAACAGATTTCATGTTGGCGCTGAATATTCTAGTTTTGGCATTTTCTGATTCTGTAGAATTCAATGCTGATCGTTGCTTTGTAAGAGCCTGCATTCCTTTGCTTTATATTAAATGTTTATGTCAGTTCAGCTGTTTTTGTTTGTGATACTACTAAGAAAAATTGATTGACCTCATCTACATGTATATCATCTTTTTCGAATGTTACAATTCCTCTACTTTTTAGCTCACCTGAGTTGAAAGCTCAAGTGAGCTTTTCTGATCACCCGTTGTCCGTCGTCCATCCGTCCATCTGTAAACTTTTCACATTTTTGACTTCTTCTCAAGAACCACTGGGACAATTTTAACCAAACTTGGTACAAAGCATCCTTGGATGAAGGGGAGTTTAAATTGTAAAAATGAAGGGCCAAGTCCCCTTCAAAGGGAAGATAATCAAGATAATACAAAAATTGGGTGGGGTCATTAAAAAATCTTCTTCTCAAGAACCACTGGGACAATTTTAACCAAACTTGGTACAAAGCATCCTTGGATGAAGGGGAGTTTAAATTGTAAAAATGAAGGGCCAAGTCCCCTTCAAAGGGAAGATAATCAAGATAATACAAAAATTGGGTGGGGTCATTAAAAAATCTTCTTCTCAAGAACCACTGGGACAATTTTAACCAAACTTGGTACAAAGCATCCTTGGATGAAGGGGAGTTTAAATTGTAAAAATGAAGGGCCAAGTCCCCTTCAAAGGGAAGATAATCAAGATAATACAAAAATTGGGTGGGGTCATTAAAAAATCTTCTTCTCAAGAACCACTGGGCAAGAAAGGCTGAAACTTATGTTGAAGCATCCTGGCGTAGTGTAAATTCTAAATTGTTCAAATCATGACCCCCGGGGGTAGGACGGGGCCACAATAGGGAATCCAAGTTTTACATTGAAATATGTAGTAAAAATCTTTAAAAATCTTCTTCTCAAGAACCACTGGGCCAGAGAAGCTGAAACTTATGTGGAAGCATTCTGGGGTAGTGTAGATTCTAAATTGTTCAAATCATGACCCCCGGGGGTAGGGCGGGGCCACAATAGGGAATTCAAGTTTTACATTGAAATATGCAGAAAAAATCTTCTTCTCAAGAACCACTGGGCCAGAAAGGCTGAAACTTATGTGGAAGCATCCTGGGGTAGTGTAGATTCTAATTGTTGAAATCATGACATCTGGGGTAGGGCGGCGCCACAGTAAGTACAACCGGGGGGGGGGGGGAGAAATCAGGTGAAAAACAGCAAGGCCAAAGTTACTCAGGTGAGCGCTGTGGCCCATTGGCCTCTTGTTGTCAAGTCTCTTATTTTTTCTTGGTATAGATCTTGAGCTTCTTTTCCATTGTATCCTGTCTCTTAAGCCTGTTAGAGTGTGAGATGAAAATGGAAGGTTCTTCTGCAAAGTCTAGGTTGTATATTCTCTAACCGAAGGGGACTGAATTCCTCTAGCACTTTTGTGAAGGGCTCTTGTTACCAGTTGAAAACTTTCAAGAATCGTGTTGGTAATTGGGGGCAACCTTATTTTAATCCAGTTTTGACAATAAATGATTTTATCAGTCAAAGTTATTTTATGAATTATTTGTACTCTTGACTTTGTACAGTGTCTTTTTCATGTTGTCGATTTTAACGGGTTCCATAATGGCTTAGTATTCCCCTAAAACTCTCTATTGTGATGATATCAATCGCTTTTTCAAAATCGTTGAAGTTGATTGAAAGTGAGTATTGCCATTCTACATTTTGCATATTGCTCTATAAGAATGAGTGGTGCAGCTTTCTGGTCTGTGCAAATTCTAATCAAATCTGGTTTCTTTGACTCTTTCAATCTAAATAAAACTTTTTAGAATCTTAAGCAAGCAGCAGATCTTGCTTGGTTCAAAAAGCAATATGAGGCATCTCCACTTTTTGCAGAGATTAAGAGCTCCCTTCTTCGGTTTATTTAGTTATACAATCAGTCCCTTCTTCCATAATTAATTAGGGATTCTCAGCTGCTTTTCATACATTGTTTAACAGTCTATACATTTATTCCTCTATTTCTTGTCTGAGGGTCCTCAATGCCTCAGTTAGTATTTTGTCAATTCCTGTTGTTTTTTCCATATTGAAAAAGATTTAACTCTTGTAGCTGTTGTCACTTTCTTCTCGCTTCTTCCAGCTATTTTTGCATTCAGGTCTTCCCCAAGATAAACTGTATTGGTCCTCTAGAGTTTGGTCTATTTAGTACTTGTTTGATGTGTTTGTTTCTTTTTTTTAGTTGTCCCTCTACTTGTTAGCTTTACAAACATTTTTTGACCGGGTTGGTTACACCACATCCTCTCTTTTTCAGAGTTCTTGTGATGTTATGGGATGTTATATGCCTTCAGATCTCCTCTATGGGCTGCCAGCTCAGCTTTCTAAGCAAGCTCAATTATAAAGTCTCTTGTTCTTACCTCTTTGTCAAAACAGCCAAAGTCTGATAAATATTACAGTCAATGGATTGTTTGTAAGTCCAAGTAGTATAGAAATGTCACTATTTTGTTTTTCCAGCAGCAATCTTGAAAATGGCGGAAATTGCGATGGAGAAAGATGATTTTAGAAAAGTATTATCTGATAGATAGTTGTGCCAAATTTCATGCTGGTCTCCCCATGTGAAATATTTGGGAAAAATTATACTCTAAGCCGCTACACTATCATGTGTAATATTAATACATAATTCATAATCAGGCACATAGCCCTCCCCTTTTTTTCCAAACATTATTTTTTACTATTGAAAATGTTCAGTGAATATTATTAAATCATTGAATAGTATTAAATACATAATTCATAATCAGGCACGTAGCCCTCCCCCTTTTTTTCCAAACATTATTTTTTACAATTGAAAGGCTGCCCCCCCCCCCCCTATTTTTGTTGCAGTACTGTCAAACCAGGATAATGTGGTACTGTATGAATAAAATATGATTAAGAAAGAAGTTGGATCCAACAACTCCTCACCCCCGAAATAGGATTTTCAAGTTTGGATAATATTCCGGGGGGGGGGGGTGGATTATCAAAGTTTTTAAGGTAAGTTGATTTCTTTTTCTCTGGCGCCACCCCCCCCCCCCCTTTTTCAAAAACAATACGTGCCTGATAATTTTGAACATCAATTTTTTTTGTTTTGATGCTGTTCAATTTAGACCAAATTTAATTATCAAAATTCAACAACTGTTCAATGAAGGGGCTCAGTTTTCAACGGGCTAGGGTCTAAATTCAACATCGTTGGTCTCATTTTTCAACGATGCAATATGACCCTCCCGTGTGAGTTTTCAATCCAGGTCAAACTTCTTTGTTTCACAGGCTTTCTTTATGTACACTTTAAATTAAAATCTCTGATTGCATCAATAATTCTGTACTAGAAATAAATTCTTTTCATTCTTTCCTTAATGCTGGTGATCGTTATCTCAGACACAAATGTGCATGTACATACTCTGTATGTTCGAGGTCAATGGCAGAAAAAAATGCATGTAAAATTCTTGTCCAGTCCGTAACTTTGTAATGAAGAAACATTGGAACACCTTGATCAAATGTTATTCTATGGCCAGTAAGTTCAATATCACCAGCAGAAAACAAGAGGTCCATGAGCTACAACGCTCACCTGAGTTACACTAACACTGCTGTTTTTCATCAGATTTCCAAAAAGATTTCTGTATTCCCGAGAAAAATTGTGACCCCATATTAAATCCCCACTCTAAAAGTCTCTGTATTCGCACAACAAGGGGATGCTTCAATATTGACTATCACGGCCTTGCAAAATTGGAGAAGCAAATTCCTTTCCTGTATACCTGTATTACTGTGGAATCATCAATATTCGTGGGGGATCAATATTTGTGGGTCACTATCCACAAATTAACATACCCACGAACATTTATTTTGTCAAAATATTTATTCATTGAATCATCTGTATGTGTACGAGTTACCAACAAAATTACGTCCCCACGAACCAAAAAAATTCTGCTTACCCAAGAACATTGACCCCCACGAATTTAAATTATTCCTCAGTATGAGATATTTGACCCCTTTTTTAAGCTAACTTTAACCCAGAGTGCATAATTTCAAGAAGAAATGAATCCACTCAACTTTGAAATGTTTGCATATGAATGGTGTGATTGTATAGTTATTGAGATGATTTCAAAATTTATTTCCTAAATTGTCCCGTGTAAAACTCCGATTCCCTATTGTGATGGCACCCTACCCAGAGGGGCCATGGTTTATTTAATTTAGTATCTAAACTACCTCAGGACACTTTCATACAAGTTTCATCTCTTCTGGACCAGCGGTTCTTGAGAAAAAGATTTTAAAATAATTTTTATACATATGTGTATTCTATTGTGGTCCCACCCTACCCCCGGGGGACATGATTTGAACAATTTAGAATCTACTCTATCTCATGAAGCTTTCATTTAATTTTTATCTTTTGTGGCCCAGTGGTTCTTGAGAAGAAGATTTTTGAAGAAGTTTTCCTATATATTTCAATGTAAAACTTTAATCCCCAATTGTGACCTCACCCAATTCCTGGGGGCCATGATTTGAACAATTTGAATCTACACTACCTCTTAAAGCTTTCACACAAATGTCATCTCTTCTGACCCAGTGGTTCTTGTGAAGATTTTTTAATGACCCCGCCCTATTTTTGGTTTTTCTTGATTATCTCCCCTTGGATTAGAACTTGGTTCTTCATTTGAACAATTTAAAATCCCCTTTACCCAAGAATGATTTATGCCTACTTTGGTTAAAATTGGCTTAGTGATTTTTGAGTAGAAAAAGTGAAAAGTTTACAGACGGAAGGACAGATGGATGCCGTACAATGGGTGATCAGAAAAGCTCACTTGAGCTTTTAGCTCAGGTGAGCTTTAAATGTTAAATTCCTGTCTGGTCACTGAATTTTAAATTCATGTAACTTGCTTTTGATTTATCTTCAAGGTTCTTGTCAATGTCATCAATTCTTATTAATTTACACAATAATTTCCAGAATATTCTCATAGTTTATTATTATACCCTTAATATTCTCTTTATATACCCCATATTCATGTCTGAATATTACTCAATATTCTCATATGAGTTTGTCATAAATATTCTCAAAGTTCTTGCTCAGGAGAATCTCAAAGATATTCTCAGTCAATAGTTTTTCAAAAACAATCTTCACATAAATAATTTCACATAAATTCTCAATAGTTTCATACAAATACATGTATTCTCAATTGTTTGAATGTATTGTATTGAAATATCTCAGGTGAATCCCTCCATATTTTTTACAACTTGAATTTTATAGGATAGTAAAGCCATTCATTATTCTTATAAGCATTTACAATTACAGTTGAACTTCGTTATCTCAAACACTGATATCTCGAATGGTGTCATGGTATAATAATGAGCTAAGTTTCATCAAAAATGGTTACCATTTGTTCCAAAAAAGTTAAGGTCATTATAGAGAGTTGATCTTGAAAGTTTCACTTTACACTTATTCTGATTTCAATAAATGATGAGGTACTAGTAGGTTTGCTTGTAAAAAATACTGCTACCTACACAATCATTTTGTTTGGAAGCTACTTATTCAGTAAAATGGGTGAGGAAAAAAGACAACGAGAGGCCCAAGGACCTTAATGGTCACCCGAGTATAATACAACAATTTATAAGATCCATAGAAATATAAAATAAACTGATAGATGGAGACGTTACCCAAAAGCAAGAGAAATAGGATTGTCAGGATCAACAAAATACTAACTGGATGGTTGTGTATCTCAGATCTAAACTTGCGATCAATGATCCCTGGTTTAAATATAAGTTTATGTGTTGCACACAGGTAAAGATTGGCTGAGTACAGCTCAGAATTACAATAAATTCTGAACCTGGTGTAGGGCTAGTTTAAACCCATGCTGATGTCTTTACAGTCCAGATGTCTTGGAAAAATTTGGTAGAGGGCATAATGCTTGTTACAATCATGTCAACAGTTTGACTGCTTGATGTCCCTGAGTAAAGAAGATTTTTAAAGATATCACTAACTTTGATGGTTTTATCCCTACCTCTAAGACCCCACAATGGCAGGGATTATGAAACTTACAATTTTTTTCACCTTCACTCATAGATGCTATATGCCAAAAATGGTTGAAATTGGTTCAGCAGTTCCACAGAAGAAGCTGAAAATGTTCAAATGTTAACATATGATGCACTCGATAGACAAAAACAGATAGCATTAGGTCACCTGAGTTACTCAGGTAGCCTAAAATCTTAAACTACATGTTTATGAAGTAAATTAAAATTATGCAAATATACAGATTATACAACAGCTGATGGAAGTCTTTGCTTGTACATGTAAGCCAGAGTCTTAGCAGCTAAAGTCAGAGATTCACGTCGACTGACCCCTGTCAGTGCAACTTGCCAATCAGAATGACCAACATGAGGCAAAGACTCTTCCACAATTTGACCAATCGATACAGCCAGTCCCGCCCAACGCAAAGGGTAGTCTGATGGTGTTCTGTCCTGGGCTTGGAGAATGTACTCAGCAGGGAGAGGGGTTGGTTGCGAGAATGTCTGTAGTTCTACTCTATTTGCAGGATCTTGTATAATCAAGCAGCTCATTTCATACCATCTGTGAAACAAAAAATAATAATAACCAGAAGTCTCTGATAAGACTGTAGCTCTACTGGCTTATACTTATAACGTAGCACTTGGACTTGAAACTTTGCAACAGCAATAAATAGAATTAATGATCCTTGGTTAGTCTCTTTTTGTGACAAGATTTATTGCAATCAGGCTAAAACTGTAGGAGGAGGAGGAGCCTTTCAAAAGGATTTTACAAAAATTTCAAGTTTTGTTACCATGGCAACATCATTCATCAAGTTCAAAAAATGATAAAGACAATTATGTATCTCAGTGAAGTCTACTTACATGCCAAGTTATATTTAAATCAGACCAAACTGTAGAAGGAGTAGTGTTTTGAATGTATTTCACAGAATTTTCTATTTTTTATAACCATGGCACACTTCACCAAAATCAAAAACCACAGTGCCAAATTATGTATCTTAGTGTAATCTACTTGTGTGCCAATTTATATTGAAATCAGACCAAAACTGTAGGAGAAGTAGCTTTTTGAAAGTATTTCACAGAAATTTCTATTTTTAGTACCATGGCAACATCATTCATCGAAATCAAAAACCAATACATAGAATGAATTATGTATCTTAGTGTAGTTAACTAGTCTGCCAAGTTATACAGAATTCAGACCAAAACTGTAGGAGGAGTAGCATTTTGTAAAATTGTTTACAGACGGACAGACTGGCAGACAGATGGACGAACGATGGACACCTTACTATCACATAAGCTCTTCTGGTCTCTGACTGGTAGAGCTAAAAAACAGACTGACAGTATTTGTGAAGTGCTAATCTAGTCTAATTAAGGATGTGTAAGCATACATTTATCAACTAGCAAATTCAGAAAATTGTGGTCCCCCGTTTCAAGATCAAGGTCATGAGGTCAAATATCATAATACATTCCAAAAGATCTTGTCACAAATAGTGCACATGTGGGAAAAATATTAAAGTCCCTTCTCTTCTGGAACAAATGTTACTGCCAAAGTTAAAATCTTAGATAAGTAGGCCAAATGTCTAGGTCAAGATCAGGCATGCAAAAATTCACAGGTAATGTAAAATATAAAAACCCCATCTTCTTTCATTCATAAGTTATTACCAATGTTATTTTTTTCAAAAAAGAACTGTTTGTTAAACTTCTTTCAAGGTCAAGGTCATGGGAGTCAAACATCATAGTACAAACACATTTGGAAAGGTCTTATCACAGGTAATGCACATGTCAAATACAAATGCCCTCTCTTTTCTCATTCAAAACTTATCACCAATGTTAAATTTTTGGAAAAGTTGGTCAAGCTTCAATGTCAATGTCATGAGACAAAAATTATAGTGCATTTGGAAAGAACTTGTCCCCAGTAATGTACATTTGAAATATGAAAGCCCTTTTTTCTCATTCAAAAGTTATGACCAAGGTTAAAATTTTTGTGTGACAGACTGACAGACAAATGTGATTTAATGTCTCCTTGATTTCACAAAAGGAGGGGGGGGACAAAAAATGTTTGTTTCGTTCTTATTTACTCTGTAAAATTATACATCCTAGTAATCAAAAATCAGTTTTACTAACTTATACTTGTATTGTTCAACGGTTACCCAGTTATTAACCAGGTACTCATTTACAACACTACAAATAACAATGATTTGTGTTTGTACGAACTCATTATTATGATCAGAGGACATTTAAAGCCATCAAACAATTGATCATTTATTTTTATTTGCACTAAAATGTGAAAAAAAATTTTTTTGAGAATCCCTGCAAACTGCAGTGGATTTTCAACTCTCTAAGATGGTTCAATGTTGTTAAAAACTTCTCATGCAGTTTTCTTCTGTTTGCATTAAGCATGTGAGTTAAGGCTAGGTATAAGGTTTCTATGCAAATGAGCTAATAAAAAAGCATAAAAAGTATATTTATTATTCAGAGAGTTTTATTTTCTTATACATACTTAGTACCCATGATATGTTATAGCCAGTACACATTCTGACATCATATTATGACATCATCGTTCTTACCTACTTGAGGGAATAAAACACATCAACAAAACAGCTTCGGCACAAGGGATTATCCTATTTAATTTTACATAAAAATTGTATGATGCTAAGAAGAATATTCTATAGATTAATTAAACTGCTGCACAAATCCTAAGCATTTTCTCATTTGATTGGAATTTGAGGAAACTTATATCGGACTGTAGATTTTTACCCTGTTTCAACTTAATACTTTACAAATTGTAATTAAACAAGTGAGCTTTTGATATTTGTGCAGCAATACCAGCAATTCTTGGAATATTTTGCTTCTAAATATACCTTGTTTCGGTTAAATACTATAGAGCATGCCCTTGCTCTGAAGCTTTTTTGTTGATGTCCTTTATAAAATCTTGTGTAGTAAAGAACAATGACTTCATATTCTATGAGCATATTTCTACTTCTTATATACCGGGTATATGCCTATGTAATACTTGGATCGCCCATTGTAGCCCCACCCTATACCCACAGGGGTAATGATTTGAACAAACTTGAATCAACACTACTTGAGGATGCTTCTATATAAATATGACTGATCATGGTTTTGCTGTCCCTGAGAAGAAGATTTTAAAGATTTTTCCTATATATACCCATGTAAAACTATACTCACCCATAGTGGCCCCACCCTACCCTCAGGGATCATGATTTGAACAAACTTGAATCTACACTATGTCATGAAGCTTTCATAAAGTTTCATCTTATCTGGGCCTGTGGTTCTTGAGAAGAAAATTTTTAAATGATCCCACTCAATTTTTTACTATTTCTTAATTATCTCCCCTTGAAAGAGAGTGTGGCCATTCTTTTGAACAAACTTGAAACCCCTTTACCAAGCTAGGACACTCTCTGCAAAGTTTGGTCGAAATTGGTTCAGTGGATCTGGAGAAGAAGATGAATTTGTAAAAAAATTTACAAGAACACCAACAAACAGACAAAATTTGACCAGAAAAGCTCACTTGAGCCTTTGGCTCAGGTGGGCTAAAAAGGAGGAGGAACCCTTTTTATTGATTGACAGAAACTTTTCAAAGCCTGGACCTACTTAAAGTTGTTCCCTCTTTAATTTTGCTAGAAAGGAGGGGGGAGTATATGTTTCTTAAACTTTCCTTAACTTTGGTTTTAAATTTGAGACAAGCACTGACCTATCTGGAAATAGCTCCACAATGAACCCTTCCACTGAGACAATGGCTTGACCCTCCTCCAGATTCCCCTTTTCCCGAAGATTTTTTATCCTTTCTTCAGCACCTTTTAGACCACAAGTGTAACCAACTGGTTGAGCGGCAGTAGTTGAATTGCTTTCCTAAAAGCCAAAATTTTATCATATAGATTTGCACAAACAGAAAACAATGAATATAAAGATGAAATTAATCATTTCGCAAAAAATTTCTAACATCAAGAACAGTTCACATTAGTCTTATTACATTAAGTCAATCAAAAAAAAAAAAAAAGAAAAAAAAACATGTCTTGCATAAGACTGTAACACTACTGGTTTGTACCCTGATAAAGAACTACAGTCAAACCTCGTTATCTCGAACTTGATGGGACCGAGAAAAAACTTCGAGATATCCGAGGATTCAAGATATCAAGAGTAAAATACTTAAGAAATACATGGTTAGGACTTCCAAATCACTTCGACATATTCATGGCATTCGAGATATCCGTGTTCCAGATACCAAAGTTCAACTGTATGTTGAAAGTTCAACATAGTCACTCAGGTGACATATTGCTATCTCTTTTTGTCTGTAGTCATAAATAATTCAGCTTATTCTGCCCAAACATTTCATTTTCATGAGATGCCATCTTGAATCACAATTAAATAATGTGGAAATGTGAAATATAAATACATGATTCAATTTCAATGATGGTTTTAAAATGTGTATGGAGTACTGCAATGCAGATAAAAGATATCTTGACAGATTCAAAACTAGGGTTTGATTAATACTGTTTCTGCAGCCTAAAAAGGGTCAAGAAAAGTGTTTAAAGGTCAAGATATAAAAATGGCGGTCATCGAAGTTGCTGAATGCGAGAATATTGTAAATAATGTCTAAATGAAATATATTAAAAATGTGTCCATGATGTTCTAAAATGGAAATAATCATTGTTTGCTCTGGAGCATTTCCCTAATTTATAGCTGTTGTATACTACTGTAGATAATGGATACTGTTTAACAACAGAAACTAGGACGGCCTTGAACAGGCAAGTTGGAGAAAATACATTGTAGCACAATTCAACGAAGTTTCAATTAAAGAAACGTTTTTATACACAAAACACAATTAGATTGTCTTACACATAAAAATGGAAATAATTATTGTTTGGTCTGGAGCATTTCCCAATTTATAGCTGTTGTATACTACCGTAGATATGGATATTGTTTAATGACAGAAACTACAACTGCCTTGAACAGGCAAGTTGGAGAAAATACGTTGTAGCACAATTCAACAAAGTTTCAATTAAAGAAACATTTTTATATATAAAACACAATTAGATTGTCTTACACATAAAGATACTACTTTATTTTCTCAATACAATAATATCAGGGGATAAACCAAGAAGTTTACATGTTCCGATATGTAGTTTCTATGAAAGAATCTCTAGAAAATCAAAAAACAATGCCTCGTCCTATGTTCCGAAGTCTATATACCCCATCGACGTATACCCCTAAAATTACAGTAATTACGCAAGATCATCTACTTGCAAAAAAAATTTTCTCGCACATTTTTACTATTAAAGATTATATACAACATTAACCTGAATTTGTGAAAATTTTGTCTTCCTTATAAATACCAAATAACTTGTAAAAATAAAGTGATGCAAAAATTTTGGTGATCTTCAGTACCTTAACATAGCATAGGTATTCAATCAGCAGAGCTAATAAAGATAATAATTCAAATGTATTACATAATAAGCAAAAAATTATTTACCACATCAAAAATTCCCTGCACAACCTGTGAACTTAATAGATTGAAGACCTAGAGATCTAGATATAATTTGATATCTTGAAACTCTTACCATTCCCCTCACAATGGCCTTTCCAAACACTGCCTGAAATGCCTCCCTGACAGCTCCTACTTTATTCTCGTTTTCAGATGCTACAACCACATACACATCCCCACCAGTTCCTAAAATCACCAATAAACCAGGTTATACAAAAGGCTGTCCACTGTTGGCATTTTAGTTCTAGA